>NW_004955436.1:5407635-5556695 GCF_000276665.1 Chinchilla lanigera
CGCCGGCCCGCAGCCCGCAGCCCGCCATCCTCGCCAGCCAGGTTGGCCGCGCCGGCCCCGCGCGCTGATTGGATAGAGAGGGGGCTCGACGGTGGCCGACGCGGGACAGTCTGGCGGTGGCAGGGGTCTCGGAAACCATGGGTTATTGCAGTGGCAGGTGCACGCTTATCTTCATCTGTGGCATGCAACTGGTAAGTGACACTTGGGTCCTCTGCTTCTTCGGTGTGCCTTGGAGACAGCGGCCGGGGGGAGTGCCGGGGAGGGTCTGCCAGGGATGAGGGTGGAAGAAAAATGAAGAAAGAAGGCGACCGAGAGAGTGGCTGCATTTAGAATATTTGGGGACCTGCGGTGTGGGTTGCAGTAGAGGTGAGCCTGTCGCCCCTGCGCATCCGTCCCCCTCTCTCCAAAAACAGTTTGGCAGGTGCGGGTTAAACTTGTGGTCTTTAATTTCTTGAAGCAAAGCAAGATGTGCCTCTTGTTCCTTAGGCTTTGCATTCCTATTCCTGTAGCGGCGTGATGGTCACATGCGTTTTACTATACAGGTGTGAAACTGAGACGCAGGATTTCTGACTTTTCTTCTGTACACTTTGTGCCGTGTCTTTGTTTCTTCATTGGCCTGTGCTATTTTTCTAGGACTGTATTGTCTCAATTATGATGGTCCAAATAAGTACTATTTAGGGCAAATGGTACGCTTACAGCAGTCTGATCTGGAAGCCACCTCGAGTTCTGAAAGTATGTAGATGGAAAAGAAATACCTGCATGAACTCAGAAAAACCGTCGCTACAGACCGAAGCACTAACCTTTAAATCACAATTATTACAAGCCATGCCAGGGAAAAATATCCTGTGCTACACTGTGTAGCATATCGCTGCTGAAACAGATTGTTGTCTGATCCCATAGGATGGAGAATTGTAAGTACTTTTTGAGGAATACTGTACGCTTGCAAAGAGGCAAGGATCCAATAATGGCAAACGTCATGTCTCTGTCCATTCCCTAAGGGCGAGGGAAGGAAGGGCTGAGGAGAGAGAGTAGAGGTGAAAATTACACCACCATTAAGTGGTTAATTTGGTAGGAGGAACTTGTTCACTTGTTATCAAATAGCTTTCCTTAGAAAGTATAGATTAATCTGAATAGTCATCCACATAGCTTAGCAAGTGTTTCCTAAAAGCAGAGAAAAGGACTACAAGACAGGAGGAGACGTTTGTTTGAAAGTCTCATCAGGGAAAAGCGTTGGAAAGAAGAAAGATGTGCTGCTGGATCTAGTGGGAGAAGTCCTTAAGTTTCCTCCATGGTTTATCAGTTGTCCTGAAGCTCTCCAGTATTTATTGTTGTTTGGTTGAATATGGTAGTTAGCTGAAGTGCTTTTGTTGTGTTTTGACTCAGGATGCTTTTTTTCCAGGAAAGTTATGTGGTGTTATCTATTTTGACCTGTGAATGTTGCATTCTTTCACTTAGTTGTAAGCAAAAGAAGATGGACCTATCAATATACAATTAAAAGTGTAACATTTTCTCAATGGTGTGTAAACTAGTTTATTTTTATATGCTACAGATTCATATGTTTTTCAATAAATGATTTTTTTACTCTTATTGATAAAGCTAACCAGAATAATGAAGATGTTTAGTCTATTAGACCATCCATGTACACAAATATTCCACATTATATAAATGTTTTAAAAGAGTTCTTATTTTTATATATGATTCAGAAAAGATTACCGTTGCTGATTCACAATGTGAAGCATAAAGCAGAATGAGTGGGTGGGTAGAGCATTCTTGTGCTCTTTTCAATTTAAAAATTTTAGACTACAATTTAACTTTTAATCATTAATGTAGTGGAGTCTTATTATTGTACGAGGGAAGTGTCTATATCTGATCAAATAACTCTTTGTGTGATGAATACAAAGTTCAACAACTCAAACAACGTAAATTTCAGTAGAACTTAAATATACCAAGGGGGCTAAATAGAGAAAGTTGCATGATAAAGCGTAAAGTTTCTTTGTGTATGTGCATGTGTGTATGGGTGTGTGTGCATGTGCATATGTGAAACAATGTATTAGAGAAGTGCTAAATCACTCATGAAACATATCTGAGTCATAGCTAAATTGTTTAAGAAAATAGAGGTAGCTATAGTCCAGATGTGTTACCCTAAGCAGCAAGTATATGTATGAAGCCTAAGGAATATTTTATGCTTTATAGGTATCGTGTGATTTCTCCCATTCACGTGTTATGTGCCACCAAGCTACTATAATTAGCAGCCATGTTAATGCACATGCAGAACAAAAAACAAAGGACAAAGAGAGCCAATTGTTTTATAAGATAACATGATCAGATCTTAAAGGACCTTGGAGGTTCTTGGTCACTTTTCCTTCTTGGAAATATATTATTTAATTTGAAATAATACAATTCTCTTACAAATTATAGTAGTTGTAAAGCCCCACACAAAACAAGTAGAACTATATGCTTTGCTTTTACTCTTTCTAGATTTTTAATAACTTTTTGCACCTTTGAGCTATATGAGTAGAGATTGTTTTTACAAACAAACCTGATTTCTGAACTAACTTATAACTACTATACCATTGACTAACACACAATTTCCTCTTTGTTCCCTTCTAAAGTATTTAGTGTGCGATCTTGTAACATTTGGACAACTTTTTTGGTGACTCTCCACAATTTTAGATTTATTAAAACTAACTGAAGCCAAAGGAAGTCTAATATAAAAACTTTATAAATGTCTTCATTATATAATTTTATTAAGGTTCTTTAAAGACTAATCTCCACGAGTAGAGTATTGTATATTAGTCAAATTTAAAAGAATATTTCATGTACATCAATTTACAGTCAAGCTTAGGAGAGGATAAGGTAACTTTTGCTATTGTGAATATAGGTTTGTCATTCATCAGGTTACTTTTCAGAGCAAAACAGTATTTTAACAGTTTGACAAGTGATGGCCAGACACAAATATTCCAGAGAAATATGCTGGTAGGAATTTATATCTTTGGTTTTTGTTATATTTTTAAAATGTAGTTTTATTTTAATTTTTGACAGATTTCAACTGTAGAGAAGCATATATTCTTGTAAGAAATCAGAAAATCATTTTATGAGACAAAGAAGTAGAGCTCTATGACAAAAAAGTTCAATATAAAACTTTGATTTTATGAAAAAGTATCTGCATGTATCGCAATTAAAATCTTGGAGCTAGGTGGTGACACCAGCTTCAGATTTTAGGGTGACTCTCGTGGAAAGGGGTGTGATCCCTTGAAACAGATTTGCTCTATGTGCAGAATCCAGAGTTTAAGCTCATAATCTCAGCAATGTAATTTTCTTTTTTATCATTGCTGTCTTTAATGCTCAGAAACTGAAGATTTCAGATAGTAACAGAAATCACCACATTTGCAGGACAGATTTTGCAGCATAGGTTAAGAACAGTGTAACTTCTCATTTAAAACTTTGGACAACTTGTGAAAGAGTTTGGCTTTTCTTTTTCAATGTCTGGTGGAATCAAAGAGTACTTTATATAAGTGGTGAAAACTCCTGATATTTCTCAGCGCAAAAGCACTCAGTCATAATACAGAAGAACGTAACTTATTTTAGACTGGAAAAACAGCTTTATTTTCAAGTAGGGCAGCTCAGAATTGCCCATATTTTTGTACATCGGTCTCCTATGTGGCATGAAATGTGTGTCTCACCAACTATTGAAAGGAAGTCTAGATTTACACGCAACAGATTGACACTTGAAACCACCATTCCTGCCATGTGCTCTGTGAAATATGGCTAACCCGGAGCAGGTGCACCTAACGATTAGGTTAGACACGTGTGTGCAGCTGTGTGCACCGTCTCATTGGAAACCTAATTAAGAATGATCACTTGCTTTCTACTGCACAATTACTCAACTTTTCAGAGACACATGGATTCAGGAAAGGTCATGGGTTTAGAGATAGACTAAAAATTTTATTGTAATTGTAGAGTGATGTAAATATTGTGCATTGATGTAGTGTTCACGGATATGTGCAGTCTGAGTACTTTTTAGAATTTAGACTACTGAAATGAAGTGACTTGAAAGAGCACAGATAGAGCCTTGTGATTTTCCTAAAACACTGCTGAGAAGTGGGGCAGGTCTTCAGAAACTTAGACTACAAGTGTTCCTGCACAAACCCTCCTGCTCAAAGAATTTTAAATTTCAGATTCAAACGCCATCAGTAAAATCTTGAAGTTGTTAACTGACCCAATTTAAGAAGGCTGAGAATCCCCATGTAATACTTTATAGACTTGTGAAGAAAAAATATACGCTCAGAGGCTGCCAAGCTATAAAGTAACTTTATTTCTTAGCATGTTTTGTACTTTTGTGCAGAAACATTTTTTCAGCATGTTCTTGTTTTTAACTTATTCTTTCATTTTAATTAGCCCTGCTCTGCTTTATATGATGTTTGCCAACAAAGACACAGAACATTTTTTGTGTCCAAGGCTGTTTCTTGGTTCACAAACCAGATAACAACTTCTTATACTGTTACCCACCTAAAATGTCAACCAGTCAGCTTGTGTAGACCTGTTTCCTTGCTTCCTCAGGTAAAGGTCGTGGTGAGCAATGATGTCTGTGCACTTTCAGTCCCTCTGGAAGGGGACCCCTGTGTGACTAATGGCCCAGAAACGCAAGTGGGCGTTGCTGTGTCCTTGACCCCTGATGCTGCTCTACGTTTTTTTTTTTTTTTTAAGAGTAGGAGGAATTTATTGAGAGAAAAAAATCTTCTGTCTGAGAGGGGCAGAAGGGGGCCTGGAAAGTGAGTTGCCCACCCATCCTTCTTTGCAAGGGTGTTTTATTGAGCAAACCACGAAGTGAGGCAGGTTCAAGGTGGGACAAAGCTATAGTCAACTAATAAGATACAAGTTTAGTCGCTTAGGTAATATTGATCCAGTGGGAAATCGCAAGGTGAGTGTGAGGTGGGACAAAAGTATGGTGAAGCACTAATATTCCATCAAGTATAGTCACTAGAGTAATATTGATTAAATCGGGATCAAATGGGGAAAGAAGTCACATAGCAAGCATACATGGGCAGACAAGGACTTTTCTGGAAGGGGTGGGTTAAGGAGGTTTGGTCCTCCACCCCCAAGGTGATTGATGTCTATTTAGAATACCAATCACTGCTATTCATCTCTAACGAAAGAATATGGGTGTACAGTTCTTCTTTTTTTGATGTCTGAACTTCAGAGAATATGCCTCCAACCATAGTTGCCTTATGCATTGACTTCTCCAGGGCTCAGCCCTGTGTGATTGCTTACAATAGTTCTATTTTACTTAGCTATCTACAATATTCCCCTCTGAAGATGTACTCCTAACTGCTATGAGGAGGTAAGGGTCAAAGACTAATCTGGTTACTTCCAGGTGAAGAGGGTCATAGTTGTGATTGGTAGTCAGAGAAACTCCAACAAGGATCTATCTAAAGACCCTCAAGAGATGCCAGGTGTTCTTATCTTAGGTAGATGTACAGCTTTAAGTCTGGAGGAGATAAGGCCACAGAAACAGTTAAGTATGCATGGGCCAAATAATAAAATCAACAGGATAATTATGAATATAGCCACAAGGTTTTCCACCAGGAGAAGCCAGTAATAGCTTTCCATAAAGAGAATAAGGAGAAGGTGCAGGGAATTTCAGAATCAGACATGTCATTAACCTATTGTCTAATATCTTGAACAGGTATTGAGACATTAACAGAAGGATCAGGAATGTACACAGAACATTGTTTTTATAATTGTACAAGTCCCCACTTGTGCTGCTGTTAGAATGTCTAATGTCGTCCAATTTTGGAGGATGGCTTACCTCATTAATTTTACTTCTTCATTCAGGAGAAAGAGGCCAGCCTCAGTGTTGCTTAAGGTCTATTGAGTATAGTTAGTTAAGGCCTTGATGAGTTGCATGGCATCCTCTAACCCCAGGGAAGGGGTAAAGATAGGAGACAAATGATGATTCCAGTGAAGTACATTTGTAGACCATGTATGTTGTAGGCAGGTCAAATTTGCAGTTTTGTCAATACTTTTGATACTTCTGCCTTGTAATCATGCAAATCCCAGTGTGCATCTTCCTATCCACCCAGGGAGTAACAAGAGCCACAGACTGGTTCCACAGAACCACTGAGTGCCACTGAGGGCTTCCCATCTAATTCTGGAGTGATTAAGCCAGTTTGTTGCAAACCCGTCTTCAGCCTGTCAAGTTATTGTGTGTGTACACCGTTCAGGGGGTGTCCATCCCAAGTATTTAGTAGAGTTAGGCCAATGAAAATAGGAGTGGTTCTTATGTTCCCAACGTAAGGGGGCTTTTCTACTAAGATATCCTATAGTGGGGTTAACTATAGCTGATCATCCCTTATCTGAAAATAACCATGTTGATATCTATGGTTGTTGGTCCTCAGGAGAGGACCTTACTTTTATTTAATAGGGGTCCTACCAGAGCCTTTAAAGAAGCTTCAGTGGCATTGTTAGAAAAAATTCTATTATGTCCAGCATTGTTAAGAGTACAGTTTATAGGCCACTCAGCTATCTTGTAATGATGTGCTAAACTATGAACCATTGAATTCTTTTTCAACTCATCAGTACAGTGCTCCCTCACCTATAATGGGAGTTACATTCCAGAGACCCCCGTGATAGGTGAAAATCCACAAAGTAGTGGCATTATATTTATTTTATTATTTATATATATTTTTAAGGCTTTAAACACTCCTATAAACCTTTTCCTGTCTTATTGACCTTTCCCACAATCTTATAAACACTTCATATGCTCTTAAATACTTTCTATACTGTTAAATCTACATAATTTTAACAACATGTAGGATTCTATATGGGTACTTCATATGAGGTGAACAAGGAGAGATGCTGAATATATGGGCAGTACGGGAGAGCAACCAGACTGATACTACAGTCACTGAGCCAATCAGGGCTCAGAATAGAGAACACAGTGCTGTGGTTGGTCACCACAGTGTGCTGTGTATGCAAGTGGTACAGTATGGTATTCATCCACTGATGAAATATATAGTATAGTTTATTTTGATTTCATATGTTTGAATTAACCATATTCATATTTTTGTATTTTAAATTTTTAGGCAAAAATAATTAAAATCATAAATATTATATGAATACTTATATACTGCAAAATCCTGCAATATAGTGAAAACTCCATGATACAGAATTAGATATATGTTTTTTAAAAAACCTGTGATACAGTGAAGCCTCAATAAGTGGACTGTGATATAGTGAAAGAGGACTATATAGTCTTATAGTTTACTCTAGTTATCTCCTTGAAGTAGGAATACTTACCAAGGAAGTCCAGATGTACTGGACATAGGAGCAGGCCACATATCCAGAAGATGTTTGCTGTAAGGACTTTGCATATTCTTGTGCCCACCTTAGAGAAAGGAATTGCATTCTCCCTTAAGTGGTAAAATGATTAGTAAAAGGGCTAAGAGTAACATCTTAAATTACTTGTCTGAAGGCTTTATTTTTTCTTGAGTAAGAATCTTAAATCTTCTATGGGTTCTCAGGAGTATTCTGATTATGGCTGCTCACACTCAGTGATAGTCTCTGGTTTGCAGGACTTGAGTTGGCTATGGATTTTCCAGAAGTCCAGGCCTGCTATGTTGACAGCTGATGGAGTTAGCAGGATCATGATGTATGGTCCTACCCAAGTTGGTCTGAGGGAAGGGGATGATGAGGGAAGAGACTTTACCAGCATTAAGTCTCTGGGGTGAAATACAGGATTTCCCTTTTCTTTAGGTTGAGCTTCTATTAGCTATTGAAGAGTTTGCTGAAATTTAGCCAGTGGTGTGCTATCCTTCATTAAGGCATCTGTATATCTAAGAGAAAATTATTAGTGATAAAGGGGGATCCATAAAGCATTTCAAATGGACTGAGACCTAGAATTTGAGGTGTATTTCTTATTTTAGTAAGAGCTATAGGGGTAGGAAGTGAGACCACTGTAGGTGGATCTCCTCAGCTGTTTTGCAAAGATGTCTCCTTAGGGTCTCATGCATTTTTTCTACCTTTCCTGATGATTGTGGCCCTCAGGCACAGTGGAGGTGATAGTGATTGCCAGTGTGTGAGAGGCGCCCTATGTGACTGTCACTTTAAAAGAAGGCCCACTATCACTCTGTAAGCTCTTAGGAAGTCCAAATCTGGGGATGATTTCTTTTTCTTTTTTTTTTTAATTTTAAAGAGTAAAAGAAGGATAACATAATAATGGGGGGGGGCTTACCAAATTACAGACAAAGTGGTAGGAAATTATCAATGGTTATTGTTTTACATATTGTTATCTACAAGGTAGTTTCTCAGGAAAACAAATAGACAAATGATAGTGAGTTACAGACAAAAGAAGTAGGAGATTATCAATAGTTGTTGTACTATACTTAGGTATCTTCAAAGTGGCTTCTAAAGAAAATAAATAGAACTATACATGAGTGACCTACTGAATAATCATTCAATAATTCTCAATGGTTGTTGTAGGAAACACATAATAATAAACATGGATCCATTTAGGAAATAGGATAGGAACAATGCAAACATTACAGAGTTATGGATAGATTAGTAGGAAAATATCAATGACTGCTGTAATACATGGTGGTATCTTCAAAGTTGTTTCTCAGGAATACAGAGATACACAAGAAGGATCTAACAAGTAGTTACAGCCTAAGGGTTGTCAAAAATCAAGTGAGCCGTCTGGGGCGAAAGCCATTTTTTGTAGCATTTTCTCTCCAGCCTCCCATCACATTGGGACCCCACAACCAGTTAGTGTCCTCTCCCCAACTGTCAGCACAGGCAGCAGGAATCCTGCTGCAGACTTCTCCCAAGCTCCACCACAGCTTGTACTGTCAGGGGAAGAACGGCTTCCAGTGAGTCTCTGCAGGGGTTCTGCAAGGTCCTCCTGGTTTACAGCTTCCAAGCTGCTCTCGTGACCCCAGTCCGCAGGACCTCTGACTCCGCAGGCTTAGTCTGCATTCTCATGTTCTCTGAGTCCTTGTTCAGCAGCTACTCCTCCGCTGGCTCTGGACCTTTCTGGTTCTCAATGGCAGGAGCAAGAGTGTCCCATTGTATGGCATGTATTCAAAGAGTGTCCTGTTGTATGGCATGTTGTTTAAAGTTTGAATGATTCACACATGTCCGTGGGTGGGCATCTGCAGTCATTGCATGGTGGGCCAATTGTGTCACTGTTTCTCTGTGTCATGATAGATCTCAATTGAGCAGCAGCAGCTGGCGTAAGGGCTGGTGCGCAACAGCGCTCGCCGCCGCATGGCTCCTCATGTGCCAGAGACCCTCCCTCTGGGAGCCTATGAGGCAGGAAGCTAGCCAGCCGGAAGACCGGCGCTCCCTGCCCGAGGCTCCCCATGTGCCGGGGGCCCTCCCTCCGGGAGCCCACGAGGCAGGAAGCTAGCCAGCTGGAAGACCGGCGCTCCCCGCCCGTGGCTCCCTGTGCGCCAGAAGCCCTCCTTCTGGGGCCTACGAGGCCCTGGGCATGATTTCTGAGACTAAAAGTTTTACCACTCCTTGTGCCTTTTTTGTTCTACAAGGCCTCAACCCAGTTTGTGAAGGTATCTCCCCAGACTAGTAAGTATTGAACTGCTTTACTCTTTGACATATGAGTGAAATCAAGGTGCTGGTAAGTCTATTCTTAAGGGATGGGGATAAAATTGTGATCCATTGGCTCTTAGACCCCTCTATTGATAGAGTCTGATATTTTGGTTTAAGTGCCTCCAGTTTTAGCTATAATTATCCCCAAAATTTTGATAACTTATGAGAAGCAGATAATAATTAACACGTTATTTTTGATCAATGAAACACTCACAAGTTGCTGTAATAGACAACATATATTTTGTATTTGCAAAACCAGTCTGAGCATCATTTTGATTAGTTGGCAATCTGTGTATGTATATATTATAGTATTTAGACAGGATAAAAATCTCTCCCCAGGGTGAGAGCTAAGCCTTTAGGCATAACTAAAAGGAATGGATGAAGAGGAAGTTACCTCAGTTATAGCTTAAGTGAGTTACCTTTTATCTGGTGACTCCTTTTTATTGAGGTATGATGGCTGGAAGGAAGGCCAGGATAAAGAAGAAGGATGAAGAAACATATGCCAGTGTCCACCAATAGGCTTTTTTTCACTTTAGTCATGGTTACTCAGGGCTCCTCTTGGAGATGACAGGTGGAGAAGACAATCTGGCCAGAGGGAGAGGGCAGAGTGCCTCATGGCCCTTTAGTCTTTCTAGACCAGCTAGGAAGATGAATCTGAGCTCTGGGGCTTCTGCCTCAGAGTGCAGTCTTGCCTCCACTGAGTGCCTTTGCAGTTAGGGCATATCTGGGGGCCTTGTAAGGCAGTCCCTCTTACGGTGGCCTGGCTTTTGGCAGCAGTAGAAGATGAGATTGGTAGTTGTCAAACTCTTCTTGGAGCCCCCCAAAATCAGACTTCATGTCTATATTTTTTAAGTCTGCAACAAAGGCAGCCACTTTGTTGGTCTCTTTTCTTTTTCTCCTTGGCTTCCTCCCAGTCTCAAGTATAGAACACTAAGGAGGAAGTTTTTACTAAAGTATCAAGTGAGCTATCTAGAGCAAAAGATCTCTTTTGTAACATTTTCTTAATAGCTGGGGCCAACTGGGTAATAAATGTTTCTTTAAGGATAATCTGTCCTTCTGTTGAGTCAGGAGCTATGGACATATGTTTTCAGTGAGAGAAAGAGACATATGAACATTCATAGATTCATATGGATTATACTCTGAGCATAAATAAGAATTAATGTAAAGAAAGTTTGAACATAAGGCAATTCTGATCATTTTCCCTCTTTTTTACAGTATGATTCTAGTTGTAAAATAGCATCATAATTAATGCTTCTCACTGCATTTCATTTTGGCTCTAGGGGTAGGTAGGCCATGCACATGTGCAGAAAAATATCAAACAGCTCTTTTTCAGCACATAAGGGTTGAACATTTTCCAGTGCTTAAGAATGCATTCTAAAGGAGTAAGAGACTTTGACATTGAACCCCCTATGTTTGAAATGCCAAAGGAAATTGAGTGTCCTCTTTAATTTCTATTTGATTTCTATTTATACTCTCATGGCACCCTTGAGTATATTGCACTCCAAGGCAGATGGATGTCATCTGGAGAGAGAGCAGAAGACAAAATTCAACCAGCCTATCCACCCTCAAACTGGTGTGCAATTTTGTCTTCCCAGAGAGCTGGTGAACTTACTCCTGTAGGACACTTATGAGCACAAGTTACAACTGGTTCCAACTGTGACAGTAATGTTTTAAAGAAGGAAGCATAATAAGCATAACTTTGTAATAAACTATTGCTTTTGTTCTTTGAAAGAGGGCATATACCGAAAAGTGAGTTGGAGGTAAAGCACTTCTCAGGCTGTGAAGGAGATTACCCCTAGAGATAGACAGAAGGAACAGTTTACTGGAGAAATTCCACTTTGGGCCGGAGGGCAAAGAAATCTTCAAGACACTTTTGTTATCCATCTAATCACCTAGGCAATCCTTCCTAGCAACAGGACAAGACTATGCTTCATTTAAATTTTTGTATCTTTGAAATTCATAGGTTAAACTTACATTTATCATCTAGAAATAACATTTCACATGTTAGTAAAGGCACATTTATTAGTCTTCTATGCAAACATGGAAGAAAAACTAAAATCTGTTCCTTAACTCTTAGTATAAATAAGACACAAATGTAAGTCATTCCTCTGACAATTGTTTTCCTTTGTGAACAGGAAACAGTTGTTGTTGCAAGTTGCCTCAGTTTGAATCTTGGAGGGAAGGGTAGTATAAGGACAAGGCAGTTTTAAAGTTAACTTTCAACAAGTTGGAGAAAAATTTCTGACTTAATGGTAAAGAGAGAAAGATACAATAGATAAGTGGAGATTTTTCTCCTTGCTGGGAGCCAGTTCCCACTGAGGAACCTTTTGGGTATCTACCAGAGAGCAGCCCTGGCCTTAACTCCTCAGTTGTTCTTAGTTTCTATGGACCATACAACCAGAGATCAGTCTCCAGAAAGGACTCCAGCTGTCTGTTTGGTCAATATTCCATTAACCATTGGCTTCAATAGGGATTCACCAAAAAAGTTGCTGAGGAAACCTGTCCTCTGCTTTAAGAGTGGCATCTGTTCTAAGAGCATTTAACTAGCTGGCAGAATAACCACCATTTGTCAGAGTTCTACAAGGCATAGATTAAAGAAGCAAGATCATTACTTAGCACTTTATAAGTTTACAATAAAGGTTTAAAGTCCACAACTTATTATCAAAGTATTTTCTCCATAAATATAAATAATAATTAGACTTAGAAGGGGAAGAGGAAAGGTTGGAGATCCTACCTTAGGCTAAATGTACTTTGGTCCCATAAGTGTCGTGCTTTGGAAATAGCTACTTCTGGTTTCACCTAGAGGTCAGTTCTTTTTACTGTGTCTCAGGTTCAGTCTGCTGAGGGAGACTTGTCCAGAGCACTAAGGTGGGATGTGGATTTATGTGTTTTCTCCTGGATGAGAAAAAGTCTGATGTCTCATCTGACCCAGAGATGGGTTATGTGTCCCTCATCTAAGGTGACTTCCTTGTCTTATCATTAGCAAATGCCCACTTTCTGTGAGTTTAACTTAGTTGTTGCATAAGAGGAAAAAGTTGGAACAGTTTAGAGTTCTTTCTCTCTAGTCTCACATGCCTCCCACCCCAAAAGGAAAGTACAAAGTGGCAGAAAAAAATTATAAGATCGTAGAAAGGAAGTCTTCTCCTCTCATGCTCATGATGAGTTATAGAGACAATTTGTCCCTGAGTTGTCACTCTTAGCCTGGAAAGGTGAGAATGGGGAATCTCAAGAGCTAAGATTGCCTCCTCAACAGTGTAAGATCAGACCAGAAAGAAAACTGAAGCAGAGCATGCTTGACATTTTCTCTAGGGTGCAGAGAAGAATCAGAGCCAGTCTGTCTCAGTGAAACCTGTCCTCCAAGTTTTAAGAATGCCACCAACCTAGCATCCTTTAACTGGTGGAAGGAGTCCCAAGTTTTCTTACATAGGCATATATATTTTCTAAATATGAGCTAGATTTTATTAATGAAAAGACAAATTTTATAGCACTTTATATCAAAGCCTATTAGGTGATGCTCTAATATTACATTTTCCTAGTGCTGCTAAGATAATAAACCACAGCTGTCGAATAAGTCAAACAGGTAAAAGAAGGAACACTAGTAAGTTCAGCAACTAAGTCCAAATGAAACATATGCAAAACCAGAATAAATTTTCCCATTAAGGAAGCGTTATAACCTTGTAACCTTCCCATGTTTTCAATTTAAATTTCTATGGAGCATGACCAATTATAATAAAATTTTGATTACCTAAGTATGTCACAATCTGACATATATGAAACAAAACAAACTCTTACCTCTGTCCAATTATCTCAGTGGAAGACCTCCAGAAGATATAGGGAAATGAAACTCCTAACTTGCTAGATGTCCAAAATGTCAAGATAGTGTTCTGTAAAGTTGAGGAATGAATTGTAGGAACACTGGAGGTTAAGAGCAGGAAGAATTTATTGAAAAAAAGAAAGCTTCTGTCCGAGAGGGCCAGAAAGGGTCCCAGAAAGTGGGTGGCTCATGCTGCTATACTTTGAGGTGTGTTTTCCACTTCTTCAGTCAAGAATCTCAGAATGAAAGTCAGGGATGCTTTAAAACAAGAAGCATTTAAATATAAATACTTAAAAAAATACAATCTGAGAGACAGAGTACATTTTTATATTTCTGTGTTTAGCCAGAAATAAGCATTAAAGTCACAGTATAATGTGTGTTAAATATTTTAGTAATTTAAATTTTAAAGAATATATATTAGTTATGCTATTTGGTAGTATTTCAAGTAGCACAGTGTCACATTTCTATAAATGATTTTGAAACTAAGATTGCTGATAATGTATGTTATCCTATGTCCAATGCCTTATTCCACAGAAATGTCAGGGATCATACACATAGGGAAAATATTTCTATTCTGCTTTTCACCTATGTAATGAAGTCTCCCAATTGTGTACCCTTTGTCCATGGAAAATTGATAGTTGTTTATTTTCAATATATAATACAGTTATGTGTTGCTCAATGGTGACTTGTTCTGAGAAAGGCATCATTAGTCTGTTTTCTTGTTGTGTAGACATTGTAGGGTGTACTTGTAAAAAACCTAGATGATGTTGCCTACTGCACACTTGGCTATGTGGTACAGTCAGTATCCTCTATGAGTTTGTTGCTGACTGAAACATTCACAGAGTGCATGACTGTACAGAGGCCACTGTGACACAGGTATATGAGGTTCTCTTCCACCCCTACTTTCTCTGGGATGGAAATAGAATTATATGAATTACTTGATCCTGCCATCTCCAAGAAATTGATTATGAAAGATCAAAATAAAATATTTCTTTCATCAGATTAGAAAGAAAAATGCAACTCACCATTTTCATCTTCTTTCATATTGCAGGTATGTTCATATATGAAAGCTGTTGGTGTTTGCCAAAATTACCTGCTTTGTTTTCCTAAAATGCTGTTTTCCTTCTTTTTGCTTAAACTGTAAAACAGGCACTGGGTCTCATAGAAGTTTTCTAGTGTTTAATATTATGTAGGCTGTAAAATTTTTGTTTTTCCAGCTTTGAATAGGAGTATGGGACCTTCCAGTGCTAATAATTTTTACCTATTCAAGTACTTACAAGCCGCCTGCTTTTTTTTTTTTTTTTACTCTTATTAATCAATAATGATTACATTCACTGTAGGGAATTGGTGCATGTACAGGACACATTTTAATTCTTTTTTTCCCCTTGTCTACCCCCTTTTCTTATTCCAGCATCAGATTCATTTATTAATCTTATAAGACTTTGTAGTTTTAATTATCGTATCTATAGTTTGAAAAAACTCTTGGAGAAGTTACAGATAAGCTTATTAATGTGCTATTCGAAATGAAGTTTTCAAAGATTTTGTGTCTTTAATAATTTGGCATGCTTTTATAATCTATGTTTGTAAACTATTTAAACAGTAATTAAACAGTAATAAAAAATTATTAGTTTTTGGACACCTGTTGAGTCTAAATGCTAAATAAGGTTTGTTCTGTTTTTGCAGAATCATGTCTGGTGATCTTATGGGATTTGTGATAGACATTAACATCCTCCTTTTACTGAGGAGGAGGTAGAAGCCTTGAAAGATTAAGCAGCTCCCTCAGATCACCCCTTAGTAAGGAAGTGGGAGAGCTTGGATTCAAAACCAGGTCTTTCGGACTCTGAACCTCCTGTGTCTCACTGCCTGGCTTCTGGGTAGCAGAAAACTTGATCAGTATCTTATATTTGCTTTACTAATGAATGAAGGGTCCACCTCCAAATTGCTTGGTGCCACACTCAGAGTTGAACTGACCCAGGACTGCTCTAGCTCAGGGAAGCACAGGTGGTGTCAGGGTGCCGCTCCCAACCTTCCTGGCACAGGTAACCTGAGGGTTCCCTACACAAGGGCTGTTGAGATTACCCTGAGAAGGTGGTGGAAGAGGCTTCCACCTAAGTGGGCTGTGTCCCCTCGCTTCCCACTGGAATTCGTCTGTTCCCGAGCACTGCCGAACACACCTAGAGTGCACCCTAGCAAAGTAAGCCTTGCTGTTTCTGTCATTACAGTATTTAAGGGTGGGAAAGAAGGTTGCAGCTGTTGTGCATTTCTGGCCAGCTCTTGACATAACCACTCAGTGTTTGGAATGTTTTGTATGCTTGAAGAAGACTCTGCGAGAGGAATGTGTATACTCACTTGTCTTAAATTCCTCTTTTTATTTAAACCAATCTCTGGTGGGTATCCATGATGCAGAATGTTAATACTTGTCATTGCTTAGGTTCTCCAAATCCTACATCTGTTCAGACCACTATTATTAATACAATTTGCCAAAATTATTGTGGTTGGAAAGGTCTTCGACTAAATAGGTGAATTGAAATATGTAGTGACAAGCTGGAGTTCACTTCTTGAACAGGAGGTGCATTAAAATCCCTTGTGGGGCTTTTTAAACATGGATCTTCTTGCCTCAACCCAGATTTTATGACATTTTAGGTCTAGGGTAGGGCAAGAGAAGGGGCATTTCTAAGGAATTCCTGGTTGTTGCTGATATTGTTGGGCTCTACCAGGCCTTGAGAGCTGCTGGCTTGCAGAAAAGAATAGATCTACATTTAATGGTGTTACAGGATTGCATGAACCTGATTTTGAAATTTTCCAACTCAGTTAGGTATTTAGCTTATTTCTTCCTTTGGCTTCTTAGTGATGTGTGAGAACACTTTTCTTATGGACCCAGTATGGTTCTTTCTGACTCCTAGGTTAGTCTTACTCAGAAGCTTAGCATATTCCTGCTGGCTTGAAGCACTAGTGGTAAAAATGAATGTAGTTACTTTGATCTGTCTTTTTACTAATGAAATTAATAAACAGCCACCCAACGGGACAGCTGTACAGGTAGCACTGGTGGTTCAAGCCATCCATCAGCTAGACATAGAGACTGCAGCTCCATTGGGAATGTGTGTAATAGAAATGGAAGGTCATTTTACTGTGTTTGTGTCTTTGTAATGAGTAAAGATTGAGCAGAATCTGCCAGCATCCTTGTGCCTGGTAATGTTGCAATGGAATCAAATACTTCAGATGTCTTTCTTTACTAGCTCAGACTCTAGTCTAAATTTAGACTAGAGTTAGAATCGTTGTAATTATTATTGCTTTAATCTTTCAAAATTCTTCATCTGAGGAGCCCAGAGGAGAGACAGTATATTTCTAAGCCACATCAGCAGTGGATCTGGTTGCAGCAATCAGTTATTTTTAAAAAAAACAACATTTTTTTCTTCATCTACTCATAATTTTGACGGACTGTGTAAAGGAGGAGTATAAATTTAGGTGCAGGTAGTTTAAGATAGGTAAAATACTTTTGTCTCTGATATGTATAATTTATTTATTTAGAATTAAACATGGATGTCACAAACCTTTCAGCCTGCTCTGTCAGGCTAGTGTCTATAAAAGTGTTTCACAATTCCGCTAATCAGAGCATCTGTTTCCCACTGTCCCCACAGGTCACAGTGCGTGTTATTATATCACCAGCTCCAAGAAATCATACACTAAATAAACTCTTGGTTAATTTCCCTTAACTGAGCTAATATTTACAAAGTGCTTGCAGTGGTCCAAGAAACTTCTTTTTCTGATTGCCCTTATTAATCTTCCACGAAACTGGTATTTTCAGGAACTTCAGTGAAATACTATTCTAGACTAGTCATATTTTCTAATAGTTAACATTAAACAATTACCTAAATACGTAAGGGCTAAAAATTCATTATGGAAAGCTATGTATGAAACATTTCTAACTGCCAATAATACATAAAGATATTTATGAATATCAAATATTACCATATTACTCAATAAGTGAATAGAAGCATCTTGTTTTCAGATACTTGACTTTTTTTTTGATACGTTTGAGTTTCTTAAAATTATATTTCAACCACTAACTAGAAAATTTCACTTCAGTTTTAGTCCAGTTAGTTGCTGATGTTGCAAAGGTGAGGTCACTGTGTAGCACTCGAGGGAGGGCATTTGCAACCTTGGAGGACCCTGGCCAGCACATCTGTGGAGACATTCTCCTTTGCCAGTGGTGCATGAGGGGCAAGATCCACACCTCTGAGGACAGAGCTGGTCCTTCAACACCACGCCCTGTGGGGTCGCCTGTGCAGGAGGAGAGGGCAAGAGCCTTCATTTGTTTTCTAATCAATGCGCCCCCCCCGAACAATTACACATTTAAAACCCCTGACAGTGCTTCATTCTTTGAAAACAAATGGGTCTTAGTTTGGAAAGGAGGGCTCAGATCATTATAGCCCACTCTCGTTCACAGAAGTCTTTGTTTGCATTTGTATCCTACGAGTTACACAATGGAATAAGGAGACATTTTAAATCTTTTCACTCACAGCTGAGTCAAACCATGGAGAGATCCATGTTGTATCTGAACTCTTCTGTGGTAGGGAACTCATGATAATCTCCAGGGCCTTCTAGCAGTGGAGATGCAAAGCCCCCTACCCCTATATTAATTTTAGAAAGGACAGTCGCTGACACCATTGAGAAACAAGAGAGGGAAGGATTTCTCCAGGCATCAAGGAGAAGAGCACGCTGTGTGCTGGCGATGCGCTCCTTCCTGTGGTTCTGACCCCAGACGACTGTGCTGAACGTATCTTTAGTTACAGCACTTGAAATGTTGGGAGGTATGTGATTCTGGGGGTCAGAATTCACCCCGAAGGCATAGTATTCTGACCTCACTCTTATTAATCTAGAAGGCCTAGACGATGTTGCCACTTGGCTCCCCGCGGAGTACTCTGAAGTCAGGGTCTCTGGATGTGTTTAATTCTAGTTATTGGAGATACTGAGAGAGCTACATCTCCGAGGACTTGTGAAGCTGTTGGACATTTGCTAATACACAAATGGTATAGAAAGGGGACTTTATCTTCTTTTCTTTTATAATGAAACAAGCACAAATTTTATAACTTGTTTTCTAAAACATTAGGACAATGTATAGTGTTCTATAATTCTTACCCTTATGAATGGGAATGGATGGAGTTTCATTTTTGTCCATCTTTTATAAAAATGCAGTTCCATTTTCTTAACTCAAAAAATGTTAGTTCCATAGGGCTGTTTAATAGCATTTATCAAATTTTGCTTCTTTAGTGGCCTGGTCCTAAGGACCTGCTTCTTCCTCTACAAGACTGAAGCAGTGTGGGGTGCGGGCTTCTGAATTTTCTCAGGAATGTACTTCTGGTTTTATTGAACTTTCCTGAGAAGGTTCACGGGCTCTTAGAGATACAGAAGAGTGCTTTCTCCATTAACCATTTTACCCACTGTCCCAGAATAGACCTCTTTTCATTTATACAAGTTTTCCTCCAATCAGGTAAATGACATAGTTTCAGTACACGTTTACTAAATGTAAATATTGTAGCAATAATGTTTGCTGACATTAATTATATACCTCTTTTATTTTAATGCTTTATGGAGACCTGTTGAATTTCACTTTCCTTTCATAAGAGTAAGGTGCTTATTATCACGGTTACTATGCTTGCTTTAACTCAGAATTTGTTAAATTGCATTTAATATTTTAGTTTTTTCTTCAATGGAAAGAAATAAACACAGATTTTTTTTGAGGTTCTGTAGTCATTTGGCACAGACTTTACAGATGGGTGAGTTTCCTTGTGTATTTGCTGCTGGTAGGCCATCTTTCAATGGACTCTTTCATCACATGAATAAAAATACACCATTCCGTGGGCAGAGAGCCACATGTGCGTAGGGCCCTGCCCTGGATATTATGAGGTGGAGAAAACCCTGGAAAACTTTCACCTGGAGCTGTTTCCTAGCCAGTCCCAGTTGGGATAATTTTAAAAGGAATGAATTCATGAATGGTTGCAGGAATTTAAATAATTGCTAAATTAGCTTTATCATGTAGGATTCATGAAATGCCCACACATGGGCAGCAGAACGAACGTGTTGGAAATTAGGATGTGATCTCACTGAAAGGGATGTCAAGCCATGTTTCTATCATAAATCTAACATCTAGTGGTTGTAATAATTAAAGATTAATTTAAATTGCAACCTGATCCTTATTATTTATTTACTAAGCCATACTGCTTACTTAATATGGTAGTGGTTAAAAACATTTTCTGTCCTCCGTTGAGTGTGTTTTAAAGCCACATTAACTCACTGTAAGTAAGATCAGTGTTTGTGAGACCTGAATATTGATGTAGACTGTATCATCTTGGTCTCGCTTTTTTTTCTCTACCTGGTCCAGTTTTAAAAATGTTCACATAAATACAGTTTAATATTATTGATGTTACTCAGTCCATTTGATGCAGTTACTTAGATATTCCAAAGGCTATAGAACATCAATATATAAAATAATTCTGTCTTTACATTTTATATCTCCACAGTAATGGTTTTTCACTTTTTTGTGTATCATGAATCTTTTGAGAATCTTTAAAAGCTACTCACTTTTTCATCAGAAAAATGTTCCTATCGCTTGCGGGAATTCACACACTTCTGATCACAGTCCATTAACCTTAGGTAAGAATCTACTGTACATAAATTCTTTTCTTTTTCTTTTTGGTCTTCTGTTTCATCAAGAGTTTCTGCTTATTAAGAGCTTTAATTTAATCGTATTGCACTCAATCTAAGAGATTATATGATTATATGCATATTTGTTATACATCAATTATATATTTTAAAGATACACATACATACACATGGATATGGTGTGTGCATGTGTGCTTGTGTGTCTGTGTTTAATGCCAGGTATGAGAAGCCATCAGTAGTCATCAGTAGTGGAAACAAATTAGACTTTTGTCAAGGAGATGACATGATACATCTAAATGCCTCCAGTATAATATAGAACAGTAAGAGGTATAAGAGAAGTAGACATAAAGTACTAAGCAGATTTTGTGGAAGGATCAGTAGTAGCCTCATAAATTGATCCCAGGGCATCCCAGGAGGAAGAAGAGATAACAATAAAGAGGTTAGAATTAGGAACCTTCTGTGGGACACAAAGAGTAAAACCAGAAAGTAGGGGAGAATTGGGAGGTGAAGCAGAAACAGGAAGGGCAGGAGTCTGGTTTGTGGATAGACTAGAGCCTGTTTGGAAGAAACTTGGACCTCGTGGGGTAGGATATTTGTGTCTTTTCATTTTAGATATTGAAGCAAATGGCCCAGTGCTCCATAGTACGAAAAGAAATCACACAGTATGAGAGAGGAGGGCCTAGGGTTTCATGCAGGCCCTGTGTGGAATGTGAGGGCAAAGAAACAGTGCATTAAAAGCTGGCTAAATTGCTGCAAAAGCATTTGTGAAATTAGGTGGCATGCATTTGTATGAAAACCAATTACTTTTCCATCAGTGTACAACTTTCTAAGAATTGGAATGAAAAAACAGAAAACAAAGTTTCTCTGTTCATAGATTGAACAGAACTAAGGGTTTGTGAGTTCTAAGGAGGCTGTGAGATAAAGGTAAGTGTGATGGGTCAGTTGTGTCAGGATGGGAAGGGATAGTTAGGCAGTTGGAATGCAGATGTCTGAGAATAAGGAGGTGGTGTGGCAGAAGTGAGAAGAGGCTAGAGGTGAGTGAGGTGGGTGTGCCAAGAGCCCAGAAGTACAAAAGTCTAGCTCTTAGAGAGAGCACTTCCTGTCTGTTTTGGAGTACTTCCTGTTTTATGCAGAGCATTTCCTGTGTGCTGTAGTACACTTGCCATGTGATGCCACGTACTTCCTATGTGATGCAGGTGATTGTCCACAAACTTTGGCAAGATGCTTAGTTGTTGGGAAATATGTGAGTGGATAACGTCCAGCTCTTACAAGAACCATCACTGTGTATTTGACTTACTGAAAATGATTGGAAATCAGAAGAGAAACACCATGCAAAGAGGGCAGTGTTGTACATCATGGTGTGAACTTGGGTAGAGTTTGGTGTATGCAGTTGAGGAGTTGGAAAGGAAGGATGATTCAGGAGAGTGTGAAGGCAGCTGGGTTACAGCAGATAATTTGGAAAGAAAAGACATGTTTGTTTAGCCAGTATGCAAACAGAGCCCTTATGGGAGGAGAAAGGTAGGCTTCAGGGGGAGTATTTTTGTCCACTTCAGCATGATTGCCATTTGGAATGGCGAACTCTATTGTGAGGGGCTGTTATGTAAATTCAAGGCTGTTTTTGACATCACTTGCTTATACAAACTAGATTCCAATAATGTATGCCCAGGTGTAACAACCAACAGTGTCTCCAGATGTTGCAAAAAATGCAAAACGTGTCTTTGTTGAAATCCACTAGATGGAAGCAAGGATCTGGAAAGGGTACCTAGAAGTAGTAAAAAGCTTCCTTCCAGCAGACTTCGAGTTGTCCAGAGGGCAGAGGGCAGGATCACATGGGGGAGACACCAGCTGTGAGCCTGTGCACCGCCCATCTTTGAGCATCACGCTTGGGGCACATGGCCCTGGGTCGGAACTTTGTGGAGGTTTACACAAGGTCAGCACCGAACTCTTTCCCTTTCTGCTTGACCCATAGAAATAGAATCTGCAGGGAAGCACCCTACGTAGGCGTTTAGAAAACTCTGGATGATTTTGGTGTTTTTCCAAGCCAGTAGTAAATTTGGAGAATAAGCAAATGGATTAATAACTACGAAGTTTTGCAGGGTAGACAGGATGGAGGGAGAAGGAGATTGGGAGGCAGTGTGAGACGTACATTAGGAAGGAGGGCTGCTGAGTAAGCGTTTGTGGGAGTATTGACTGGAAAGCAATGTTGAATCTAGATTTATTTGAAAGCTACTTTTTTATGGTCAATTATGTGTTCAGCCAAGCCTGTAGTATTCTTGGCTGTTGTGCTCAGTTTAGTTTGAGCCAGGTGGATTTTATCTAAGACCCAGTCAATGTCACCTTTCTTTCAGTGCCAGTAAAGACTGATGATGGATATTTGACACTTCTAATTTATCTTCTCCCAAGTGTGACATTTTGCTGAAAAGTGCATATAGTATATATTTTGACATGAAAGGTCTTGACTAAGAAATATTTTAGATAAGGTTTGCATGTTAATTATGAGATAGATGTATAATTATTTATATAAAGGACAGTCATGTTTTCCTGCATCTGAAAAATTGTAGGTCAAATTTTGAGTTTTCAATTCAAGTGAACAAGTAATCATTTTGCTAGTCTCCAAAGAATTTAGAAACTTTTCTTTCCTCTTCCAACATCCACTCCTCTCTCTCTCTCTCTCTCTCTCTCTCTCACACACACACACACACACACACACACACACACACACTCACACACTCACACACACACACACACTCACACACTCACACATGTTCCTACTGCTTACCAGAAACTTGTATTTGGAAACACTTATCCGAGTAATATTGCTTAGGTGTTCTCCCAAACTCAAGCATATTGAACAAGCATTTGGATGTTCGATATCCTGATTCATCAGAAGGCCTACTTATTGTCAGACAGTGATAGTAAAACACCGAGGTTTATTTTTAAATTATCCTACCTGCTGGGTATTTCTCTTGACTGACTTGATTTCTCGGAGTAACAGTCCTTTGGTGGACTCTAGTTGGCCTGCTTTCGGGAAGGGGTTGGTAAATGACAGTACATCCTGAAGGTCCTTTTAGCTTGATGGTTTTATGATTAAATCTTGCTCTTGAAAATTCCAAGAACCTGGTGAGAAGATGCTTTTCCAACAACTTCATATTGCAATAGAAAACGATTCATACATTACCCCTCTGCCTTCTTTAAGACAGAATAAGACAAATTAGGAACTATAGAGGCAAAACTAGACAGAAACAAACCCTAACACTCAGAATGAGATGGAGGTGAACCTTTTTGTCTTTGCATTTATGTACAGTTCTCAAAAGATCTTCTTAGGTGCTCTGAATATCCAGGTGAATGGAAAGGTGACTCTGTGTGTGTGTGTGTGTGTGTGTGTGTAAGTGTGTGTGTGTTTATGTGTGCATGTATACATGCTGGGCATAGGACAGGAGGAAGACAAATAAAAATAATACTCTTGATAAGAGATAAGTTAGGTTATCAGAGATAACTTTGATATATACAAGGAGAGGGATTTGTTTTAGTTGGAATATACTCTTCATTTCCTAATACACTGTTCACCTAGATGTGGGTTTTCTGCGGGGCTTGTGAACAGTAGTATGTAGTGCTCAAGGTGCAAGCAGCAATCTTCCACCAGCATACTGTCCATAAAACCTCAGTGCAGAGTGTGATGGAGACAGAATATAGAAGCCTGCTGCGCTCCCTGGAAGTTTAGATTGGCCAGATTGCAATTATCCCCCACTGGGCTTGAGCCAGGACACACATTACTGCATGTTCCTTTCTGTCTAGCCTAATTAAAGAATTGTTGAGAACTAACAAAGTTGGCTGACTTGCAAAAGGCAATGCTTGCTAAAATTTGTAAGTTAAAAGTACTTGACAATGTGACCTGCTTTCTGTGCTGGGGTCATCTTATTAATTAAAGTTTTCTAGCCATCTAATTAGGAAGTACAGTTTGAACTAAGTTTGGAGGGTTCCCAGTCTTACCTGCGAGTTTAAAGAAAGAGGAAAGCAGGAAAATGGCACTCAGTTGAAGCAAAGGAAAGGACAGCTAGGTGGTAGACAAGCCTTCGGAGATGCCCATACCAGCTGGGCCATTATTTAAGATGCACTTCCTGTAAAGAGACTTTAAAGGGACACCAGTGAGTTAGCTTTTAAAGTAGAAATCTGTGCCAGTCCCCAAATTACCTCTTGAACTAGAATGGAAAGCTGGGAAGCATGACCAGCAGTGCTGATTTAAAGTAAATAGTTTGCTCATTGCTTGGATGTTACGGCTTATTTTTTCAGCTCACATAGTGCTTTGTCAAAATAGCAGGAACAGAAGGAACAGTGTGATTTTAGATGATCGCTTAACACTTAAAATGATCCTTTCTCAGAAATGAAGCAGATAAAATGTCCTCTGTGTCTTTTCACAGTAGCGTTCTGGAGCTGAGACATCATTTTTAAGTCCTTAGTAGCCTGAAGTGTAGTTGTCATCTGCATCTTTATAATCATATTGTGCCTAGAACAGTGCTGTATCCGAAGTAAGACACCTCTCAAAACGCCCTTCGCCATCTGCCACCTGGCGGACTAAGGAAGAAGTGCTCAGAGAAGAGCCGCCAGGGTGGTGTGACCCATCCGCTAATAGAGACCTGTCAGTTCAGGGATCGGTGCTCATCCTTTGCTCCTCTGGAAGTCATTAAAGTGCACTCTTCCTTACTGTTTCAAAGAAGAAAAGTGGGAAAGAGGGGACAGAAGACAACGTTTAATTTTCGTTGGCAATTTAAAGCGAGATGCATGTATTAGAAGTGAAGCGGTCTTTATCGGTTCTGTAGACACAGTTGTAGGTGCAGTTTGTAGACATAGTGGCAAAGTCATGCGCGGTGGCAGAGCTGTCTTTCCTCTGCCTATGTTCTAACTGCCACAGGTTTCCTGGCTGAAAACGTCATGCCAGGACCCGGTGGCTCTGCCCATCCGGAATCTCTGCGTGATGGCTGTTCTGATAGTGAGTCCAGGCCACAGATGCACCATACAGAATTTATTTATGTGTCTTGAAACTGAATTCAACTTCTTAAGATTTGATCCTCGCTTTGAAGTTAACTGGGGTATTGTTACCAGGCCTCTCCTATTAGCAATGCCTTCAACAATTTTTACATTGTTTAAAGCCTATACAGAAGAAATAATAGCTTCACTTAATATTTGAAAGTTTAACTATTGCTTATGCCCATTCTTCTGCAAGAGATTTAAAAATAATACTTGTCAAATTATAATTGCAATTTTAGGCTTTGTTTGAGGAGTAATTACACTGAATATATCATAAGTCAGAGTAGAAAAAGCATTCTAGCTGTTTCTGGTGCTTTGGCCTCCTAAGCAGAGCAGCTGATGGTTTACATTATTTTGGCCCTTTATGTTGTGCTTTAGTGAGTAATATTACATTCCAGCCAATCACGTGTCCCTGGATCATGACACGAATTGACAGTTTAGGGAGGAAAAAGAACTCTAACCTGCATGTGGAGTAGAGTGAAATTGAGGTATTTTTGTAGCCCATGAATTTCTACATATATGTGTCATCTACTTTCATCATTAAACACGACCCTCCTAGGACACATGGCTCCTTAGTGTTGGCCCTCACCGTTTTAGATCAGGTGTCTCATCTTTAGCTTGCAGGCTGAGAGCAGCTGGTGTCAGGACAGGTGCCGATCAGAATAATGTTGATGTAAGATGCTGCTCAAATGGATAGTGCAGCGGGAGTCACTGTCTCTTGATTTGATCATGCTGGCTCTAAAATTTATTTTTTGATCTGGCATTTGACTGCATATTATATTGAAAGAGCTGGAAGTCACACAGCGGTACAGTTGCAGAGTACAGAACCTGAAGCAGATGCTGTCACCTTACTTTACAAATCCCATATCACCATTAACAGTCTCTGCCAATGGAAGAATCGTGTTGTGTAACAAAGGGTAGGTATTTCTCTTTATGCCTTAAGAAAAGCCCTAATTCAGACCCACCATGGTGTGTGTTTTGGGGGGAAGGCAGGCTGGAGGGCAGATACTGGGGAAAGGGGTGTGACTGTGAGAAGGTAAAGGAGTATCAGGTTCAGAAGTATGGTCTATAGATTCCTCCCCCTCAGTATGGTTAGGAATGCTGTGACATGAGAAGCTGGTAAAATCTTCACAAATTTTGTTACAGCTACTAAGAATAAATGGGATGAGCTATCGGATGGAAGCGAAGGCAGTTATCATGCGTAGAGTTCATTGAATCTGAAAATGTTTTCAGCCATTTTTATATGGATCTTTCTAGAATGAGAGTAAGTGATTGAAATCAAATAAGCACTTAAGATAAATTAACCCTTTCGAAACCTGATGTGGAATTAACGAATATTGCTTGGAAAGTGTTAATGTGCACCTCTTACCGTGCTGGACTCCATAATTTACCATATCCAGGCAAGGGATTTACACAAACACTGTAATTCTTTACAGCCAACGGCTGTGGGGAAAAAAACTATGCAAAAGTTCTGAAGTCTCAATTTCATTTTTCTTTTTTGTCTTGTTCTTGCTTCCTAACCTTGGACATTTCTGAGGGCATAGTTCACTCTTCACTGTCATCCTTTAAACTTTGCCATTGGAATTATGTAGTCTGGAGGTGGTAGCCCCGTTGATTGGTGGATATTTATTGAATAAATACAACAGACTTGTACCCGGCTTGGGGTCATGAAATACTGCAGAGGAAGACACCTCATGTAGCTTTTCACCTGGTTGGCAGTGTCAGATGATTAAGCCTCCTAGGTAAAGCTCACTGATGTGGTACGTCTAACTGGGTGTTGAAAAAAAAATTAGGTGATTTAACATCAGAATTTCAAAGGGACACATAGAGTTGGGTTGATCTGAAACATTTATTCCCCTGTTTTAAGTCTGTGGAGGTGGAGGTGGAGTTATGAATGGATAGAGTTAGGTAAAATTAGCGATTTTCCAGTATGTATAGTCTGTCAGAGCTTATTTGCCAGGATCAGTTTCTCAAATATTGATTCACAATATATGTTATCTGACCTAAATTATTTAACATTTTATGCCTCAGTTTCCTATCCTGCAAAATGGGGATGATAATGGCATTTGTCTTATGGAGATATTGGAAGAAATAAAAGTGAATTTCTTTTAGTACTGTCGTTGGTACCTATTTAGCATACAAGAAGTGCTATCTGTGTTGTATGAAGGGATTACAAAACTGCAAAAGACTTAATTTTATAGCAAGTGACACACAGCTAGGATTTCTTCATTTTATGATGACATGTTCAAAGTAACATTTATGGAAAAGTAGGTGGAAAACATAGGGCCAATTCAAAGGGAAGAGGGCTATAATCGGGAAGACTCCCCAGGAAGCTGTTATAGTGAATGTCTAGCTTTATGATAAGGACAGCCTGGGGTACTAGCTGCAACAAGAGTGATGATTAACAAAAGCAAAAACCTATAGTATTTTCTTTACAAAGCACTTTTGATATAATAGTATCTGTATTGACAGAATAGCTCCAATTCTATAATGAAGTAGTGGGTCCCTTGGAACTAGCTCCCAGTAGTTGAGAGTGGTAAGAGTGAAAACAGAAGGTGAAAGTCTGACTGATGTGAGATAACAGGGTATTTTGATACAGTAGTGAAGAGGAGGGTAGCTCAGAGTTCTCTGGGAAAGAGGCAGAGAGGAGTGACTTTATTGTTGAAAGGCAATCAGGGAAGCCAGTTAAATGAGAGTTACAATACTAGAAGATGGTTTTGAATTCTTTTGCAGTTGAAGGGCAAGTCTTAAGCACAATGGAAATGTCCCTCAGGTAGCTGAAGGATTTATTTAGAGGTCAAGTTTAACAACCCAGACTTGGATCTTATTGAACTTTGGAGACACACGAAGAGCACTGGAGGCTGCACTTTTAGAAGCACCACTCAGGGGCTATGAAGAGAAGAAGTTGTTGGAGAGAAGGCAAGTGCTTGGAGTGTCTGGAGAAGGACCAGGTTGTATGCCCTCAAGAGATCACACAAAGGAGCACGCGGGAGCAGCCAGCGGGTGAAACATGGATGAGAAATCAGGAGAAGCAGGACTGGAGAGCATTTGGTCTGAAACTCAGAGATTTTGGAAAATAGCTTTATTAGAATGGGAGAAACCAGGGTGAGGGATTTAGGAAGAAATGATTAGTTAGGAAAGGAGCCAGAAATACAGACGGCATGCTTTAGAAGTTAAACTGGGAAGTAGGATCCCTGGGGTTTAGCTTTAGATTTGCTATTAACTGCATGACCTTTGACAGTTTGTCTGTAACTAATAGAATTTGTCTGCACATAACTGAACGTACTTATTTTTCATTTATAAACCACTTTTGACCTTTCTGGCCATTTTAACGTGTATAGAAATTCCACACATGGTGAGGATCCAGAAAAGAAACGAATGCGGCCCCTGAGCATGCAGACCAGCGGAGCTCATAACGTCCATGCACCATCCCGTAAGCCATGTAGTCTCTGGATCAGTGTGAGCTGCAGGCCTTTGCTGAAGTGTGGTTCCAGGGCAGGTTTACTTTCTTAGATCGAAGCTGGTATGCAAGAGCATGTATTCATTGTAGAGCGGGGCTGAACGTTTGACAGGCAAAGGGGAAGATAATCTTCATGTCAGCTGTACCGATGATAGAAAGAATTACCTGACCCAGTAGAGCCCAGAGAACAAAAAATATGTCCAGCACATATAAGAATTTCAAACTATAGTGGTTTGGGGACACTTTGGCATTGGTGGAGTCATTACCAGCAGCACTTGTGCGTGTGACTTGCATGTGAGGGCATAATGATAGGGACTCAAAGGAGTTTCTAATTTAAAAGTGGTTCCCCATAAATCAGCTGGCAAAAGGTTTGAGGTTCAGGTGTAGGGCTGCTGGTCTGGAACTAGGTCATGAGCTACTTCCCTGCTTTTCCAGTGAAGGCAATGTTGAGTTCAGTGTGCTGGGTTTCAGAATGTAGGGACATGTGTGTTATGCTTTCTGAAAGGTTTCCTGTTGGTTTTACTGCGATCCTGCTGCTCTAGCAAGTACGGCCAGCTTCTAAGCCGAAGACATTGTTTCTCACAATTCTGAAGGTGCGGGAGTCTAGGATCAAGGGGACAGACAGCAGACTGTGTCTCTGGTGAGAGCCCACTGTTTCTTTGCTTGTAGCTGCCTCCTGCTCGCTGTGCCCTCACATGATAGAAGAGGTGAATGAGCTCCTTTGGATCTTTTTTATAGGAGCCTTAATCCCATTCGTGAGCATTCTGCTTCATGACCTGGTTACCTCCCAAGGTCCCTATCTGCTGGTACCACACCTCGGTGGTAGAATTTTAACATATACATTTTGTGTGTGGGGGGGGGCAGAAATCTTGCAGACAGTAGCATATTCATTAAGGCTAAACCAAAATTATGTTTAAGAAATAACCTTGCATCCAAAAACTAGGGAGTATGTCTAAAAGGTGTTTCTTACTGAGAATAGGGTTTTGCTAGCAGCTAATTGCTAATTTTCAGCAAACAGTCTGTTTCAGAGTCTGCTGACATACTGGTGCCTACTGTGAACACAAGGATATGCACCAGTGAAATATCCTAATCCCCAAATATGCTACCTTTACTCAGCCCCACATCTGCCAAGTATTGCGTGCCATTCCCTTTACGTTCAAAGTGGATAGTTTAGTTTTTCTGAGATAGCATTAAAGGAATCATTAGAGCGCTCAGGATGGGTTAAAATGGGCATATTCAAGTGTCCCAAAGCACAACTTCAAGCTGAGTTTTATTTGGAGAATCATTGAAACCAATTCAGATGCATAATTCAACAATGTGGACATGTCAAAACACCTTATCTTGCCGTCTATTAAAATCCCTCTGTGTGTGTGTTTAAAGATTCCCTTTGCTTTAAAAAACAATGATATAAAGCCTTATCCGGCATTTGGAATGATACATGTTTTCAAACAGTAGCCCTTCTCATTTGGAGAGAGGGAAGAAGTGCCATTAAAATAGTAACTCAAATCAGTCAAAGCACTTTTCTGGAGATCTTGGATTAAAACTGATTAAGAACTGCTGTAGTTTGCTGACAGATACTATTCTGAGTCACATTAACTTCTGCATTTAAGAATACATGGCTGCTCTTTGTGTTTTAGGAGGACGCGTGCCACTGAAAGGCGGGCACCGAGTGCGCTGTCCCATGTGGAGTAGTGTTTGGTCTCAGAAGAGCAAGGACACTGCTGGCAGGTGTCCCCGTGGGCCGCTCTTTCAGAAACACCATTAGCAGATTCAGGACAAAGATGCGAGGGAAAAGAGAGATTTCTTGACTTCTGCTTTCAGAAGGCCAAGAGAAATCTAAAGAGTGAAAACAGTTGAGGGATCCAAAGTGTCCTTTTTTACTTTTTGCGATTAGGACACTCTGGTGATTCAGTACATAATTCTTTCAAATCACTGTAAATGTACATAACAGTATGTAATATGTAATCATTTCAAGTGGACAGTTCAGTTGGGTGCAGTACGTTTATATTTCGTGCAACCATCGCTGTTGTCCATTTCCAAAATGTTTAATTTTCCTAAACTGGGTCGCTATTTCTATTAAGTCCACACTGTCTTCTTCCAGCCCCCTTTCTGCATTCAGTCTCTGAATTTTCTCTAGATATCTCATAGAAGTGAAGTCGGATAGTAAGTAGATCCCTCTGTGACTAGCGTATTTCACTTAGCGTAGAATCTCTAAGACTATCTGTCGCTGTCTATGCAAATTTCCTTCCTTTTTAAGATTGACTAGTTCATGCATGTGCATACCATGTCTTGTTTACATGCTTCTCTCTGTAGACACTGGAGCTGCTTGCATATCTTGGTCATTATAAATAATGCTGTTGGGAAGTGAAACTGGGTGTGCAATGTTCGTTCACATCCTTGATTTTAATTCCTTGGTGTATATATATGATTGTGCAATTGCTAGATCATACAGTAATTCTAGTTTTCAATTTTGGGGTAGATTCTTCCATGCGGCTGTCCCTACTGCCGACACCATTTTACCCGTCATCAGTACCAAAGAGTCCCAATTTCTGTATATCCTGGCTAACACTTGCTATTTTCTAGCTTTTGATAATTAGCCCTCCCACTAGGTGTGGAGTAGTATCTTGTTGTAATCCTGATTTGCATTTTTCTGATGATTAATAATGTGGAACGTCTTTTCATGTGCTCATGAGCTCCTCTTACAGATACGTCTGTGTGCACTGTTATTTACATTTTTTTGAGAAATACCTATTCAAGTGCTTTGCCCATTTTTAAATCGATCATTTTTATTGTTATTGTTGACCACAGCATTGTTTAGAACTGAAATGGTTAGCAATGCGGTGTGAACGCATGTTCACAACCTCGCCAAGAGGCCTGGCCAGCTGAACCAGCGGGTTTCCTGCCCGTGTCTTGATATGCAGAGATCCTGCTACTTGGCCTCAAGGACAACTCTGGAGTAACTTGGCAGGTTTTTTTTTTCTTTCTTTATTTGCTTCATGTAAACCTTTTCAGCAACATTTCTTCCTTAGATAAAAAACAAAACCAATAAAATTCCGATGCTGGATAGATTTCATTTTCACTCATCCGCATGAGCCGTAAGGAGTTACCAGTTTAGCCAGTACATTAGACAAGTGTGTATCATCCGCTGTGTTTAAACTATGTGATTTAGATGAAATCTGACGGCATGGTTTAGATCTAGAATGTCCCCCGCAGGCCTCCCATGTGTGGAAGGTGACTGCATCCTGGGGATCACTGAACACAGCACTGATGAGAACAGTAGCTCCGCATGCTGTCAGGAGGGGATGGGTGGAGGGCGGTCAGTGCCGCGGTGACCTGGGAGGATGTGTGTCCTTGCCTGGCTCCTCTGTTTTCTCTCTGCTTTTTGGCTACCACCTCTGCCAGACCCTTCCTCTCTGCCATTTCTGCCTTGCAGCCAGCGAACCATAGACTGAAACTTCTAAAATCCAGTGGCCAAAATAACCCTCTCCTTACTGTGGATGTCGAGTATTTTGTCCCAGCCACAGGAGAGGCATATGGCATATATGAAAATATTAACTGTGATTATTTTAATGAAGCTCTCATTTGAATTTGATTACTTTTTAAATGAGGTGCCATTAAGACTAATGAGGTAGAACCCCAAAATATTTAAACATATTTTTCAAGGTCTTGACAAATTTTGAATATACAAAGAAAAAAGGTACAGTAAAGGAAGAGAAGAGAAAAAATAACATTAGGCTGTTAAAAATTTTTGCACAGTGGCATTCAGATTTCAGAATATCAATTTACTTTGTAAATTATAAAGATGTATTTGAATTATTTGTGGAAGTGAAGTTTAAGTAAAAATAAGCAGGATGAGTTGATAAATAATTGTAAGAATTTCTTGTGTTTTAAAGTACTAACATGTGACACAGAAGGGCCTAACGAATTCCATATGTATTGTATTTACGTTTTGGGGGGATTTCCGGTAAGTATCCCTCATCTCCGTGGCACAAAGCTGCAGCACAGACCCCCATCCCTCCAGCTCCTGGTTGCAGTCTCTGGTGCCAGCTCCTCGTTGGTGGTGGTACTGAAGAGACAGCATTTCTTTCCAGTAAGTTCTGTATTCTTCCTAGGAAAGACATTGAAGAGGGGTGGTGGGGCACAGAATATGGCAGATGAGCTGGACATGTTCCATTGAAACATCTTTGGTTCTGAGCACGCAGGCTTGGTGTATTCAGAGCATCCCCCATCGGTCTTAATATTGAAGAAACAGTGTGCTTGGCAATTTGCAGGTTGTGGGTTATTTCAGGCAAGGAATATCCCTCTTGAAGTTGAATATTCACTGAATTTGGTCTACAGACCAAAGGCCCAGGACTCAAAGGGAACTGGGATGTACTGAGTGCCCCTTGTGTGTCTCCTGCCTCCGCCAAGCCTTCTTATCTCAGACTGACGAGAATGTAGAATGGGAATTCCTGAGTACAGAAAGTTGGTAACTCTCAGTGCTTTAACCCTCGAGAATAAGCCACTTAAAATGCGACTCAGTTTTACCTTTACTCATTAATATGAGGTTGGAGCCAGCTAGTGACTGGAGGATCATTCAGACCAACCCTCTCATTCTGCAGTTGAGCTTTGGAAGGTGCAGAGAGAAGTCTATACTCACGCAATGTCTTGTCTCTTTATTTTCTTATTTATGAGCCACACTTACCTTATGAAATTGATTCTGATGTTGATGGGTTAATGCCAGGAAAGATTGAAAAACTGAAAGAAATATTTTCTTATAGCAGCTCTGTATTCATCACTTTCAATTACTGGGACAAAATACCCAAGACCCACAACTTAAAGGACGAGAAGTTTAGGTTGGCTCACAGATTCAGTCCATGGGTGGTTTGCTTCCAGGCAAGAAGGACATAGAGGAGAAAGTACCAACCCATGGCAGCTAGGAAGCTGGGAGAGGAGTGGGGAAGTAACTGGGAACAAGAATGTACTCTCCCATATTAAGGTTTCAGTGACCCACTCCTCTGACCAGGCCATACCTCAGAACATGAGACTTGGGGAGCTGTAGCTGTGAGGAGGTCCAGTGCAACTAACAGAACAGGTCCTGGAAGAGGAACACTCTGCCATGTTTGATAGCCCAGCCTTTTATTCCTAGGGCAGAGGTTTAATTTAGATGCAATTAAGAAAGAATCTCCATTTTCCATTTTCAAGCTACAGATATTATTGAATTATCACTCATAGGACAATTTCCTTTGGACATATGGAAACTGCAAAATATAATTTTTATTTTGGTCTTTTTGAGATAGAATCTCACTATGCAGTTCAGGTTGGCCTTGAATTCACTTTGTAGACCAGGCTGGCCTGGAACTCACAACAATCCTCTTGCCTCAGCCTCCTGAGTGCTGGGATTACAGGTGTGTGCCACCATGCTCGGCTGCAAAATGTAGTTTTACTAGTTGCTGTTTGCATTAATTTGGAGTTACAAGAAATGTAAAGTTCTAGCTACTTCATTAGAACTTGTTTTAACTTTATCCATTTGAATTCACTTTAAAATAAAATTAAAGACACTCAAGTTTAGTAAGTAATGCCATTAGTGCATGGAATAATCCAGCCAAATTGTGGTACGCTTGAACTGTGTCTGGAGAACAGGTTCTACTCATTAGTTTTTTTTCATTTCTTGCTTTGTTGTTTTTGAGCACCCCATTTCTTCTTCATTGAGACATACCACTATTCTCTTGGGAAACAAAATGAAAACTTAAACTATTAACTCTTGTGTAGAAAACACCTAATACTTTTCAGTTTAAGACTTTTCAGTTTTAAAACTGTAAAATAATTTTTTAAAAATGATTCCACGCTCACACATTTTTATGCATATTTTCCTGAAGGTACACCAAAATTCACAGTCAGTACTGACATATGGAATTAGAAACTTACTAGGAAATACGGTGTTATAGAGCCATTTCCCTAACACTGTCCGAAGGAGCAGAATGACAACATCCTGCAGACTTCAGGATATCATGAGCTAACAAGTCAAGCTGTTATTGTTTCCAGATGTACTGGAAGATGTGAAACTTCTGGGTCAGAGACAAAGGACTTCATTATTCACAGCACCACAGTTAGCATAGGTTTCACCTTGTGAATTTGATTCCCCTGTGCTCAAGTCCTAGGGTCTGCGATGGAACAGGTGACTTTGCCAGGTTCTTTTTCTGGGTGAGAAGAGGCCATATGACTGGTTCTAGCCAATAGGCTGTAAGGGTTCTGAAAACAAAAGCAGTGTTTCAAGATGCAGGTGACATATGGAGAAAAGCTGCGGGAAAATTGTTAGACTGCGTATAATTATGTTCGTCCTTTTTTAAAGGAAATTTTCTGTTTTGTGAGGCTTTTATCACAAACATGTATTAGTATAATGAATATAGATAAATACATTCACTATATATACTGCAGTATTTTTAATGGATAGGTATATGTGATAAAAATGTTTGATGACAGCTGCTCACAACCTGAGACTTATTTATGAAACACACTCACGGAGTAGCTGCTATGTGGGGTAGATGTTTAGATACTTCAGTGCACTGAACAGGTAACGATCACTCTGTAGAGGAACTTACGTCCTCACAGGGTAAGGCGGGAAGTAAATGCTAGACATAAAGCGTGTGTGTGTGTGTGTGTGTGTGTGTGCGCGCAGGCGTGTGCGCGCGCATGTGCATGTAGTGTGTGTATTAGAAATCCATAAGTAACATGCTAGAAAAAGCAGAGCGAGGTGTGGCAGTGAGGTTCACTGTGTATGCCAATTCAGAATAGTTGTCACTTTGCAGCGACCTTTGCCTGACACGAGAGGCCTTTCTGGAATCAACCCAGCGATTGAGTGCTTACCACGCTATGTGTCTTATGAAGTTTGATTTCTCCTTTGCTTTAATTTTTCTTTCCTTTGGAATGTCACTCTCTTTTGTCCAGTCTGTCAAACCTTTGCTTAACCTGTGTGATCTTTCTCCAGCAGCACTTCCTCTGTAGAGACTTCCCTGAGGCCCCAGTCTGCCCCTGCTCTCATGTAGGATTGAGAGTTTGTGATAGTACTTGTCATTTTTAATATGTTTACCCATAGACTTCAACAATAGGCATTTTTAATATCTTCACTGCTGCTGCCTGCGGTAGATACTGGGTTTTATTTGTGTTTTACCTTGTTTGGTCAGTGTTTGCCAAATGAATTAATTAATAGTTAATAATTAGTGTGAACTCATCATTCATATTTTAAGTTACTGGTTAAACTTAGTCAAAGGATATAAAGAAAACTAAAATTGTGTTGGAGGAGTTCTGTGGACTCTACATTATTTCTGACTAATGAGTATTTGTCTTCATTATTTGCATGTGAAATTGTGTCAGGTAACGAACTTTAATTAATAATGGATCATAAGAAAGTGTTTGGTACTCTGTCACATTTCCCTTGGAAATATAAAATGTGGTGGCTAGATTGTTATGCAACTCCTAAAATCCTACTTAATATCACCAGCTGGAAATTTGGTTGTGCTATTACAGTTCTGTACCAGTCACCTGCACAAAAGTATTACGTTGTGTCTTGTTACTTCGGGTATAGTTCAGTCCTTGATGCTGAGCCTGTGTGCACTGATTCCTGCTTACCTTTTGACATTGTCTCCTCTGCAAATATTTGTGACTCTTTCTTTTCCAAAGGGTCCTCAGGCTTCTTCCCACCTCAGGAACTTCATGCTGTGTTCTTGACACAGAGACCTCCTCATGCATTCTTACCCCAGATAGTTTCACTCCTGCTACCCTTGTAGGTCTCAGCCAAATGGTCACTGGGAGGCTTTTTCTGACCTTCAGGCTGGACAAAGTCCCCTGGTCTAGGATATCACCATGATCTTTCTTAGAACTTGATAAACATTGATTGCATCCATGGTCATCCAAACAGTGACTGGAATAAAATAGGTGCTCAATAAATATTTATGGCATGTTATGGCTTGTATCTAGATGTCCCCCCAAAGCCTGTGTGCTCATAGATGGGCTTCTACGAGTCACTAGATCATGGTTGTGGTGCTGGAGTATGGGTGTGTAATAACTGGATTAGTCCTCTGATTTAGCATAGTTCAGAGTGTGGTTGAATGGATTTACTGGAGACAGAAGCCCCAACCTGAGTGTGGGTGGCACCAACCGGTAGGCTTGCAGCCTGGATGGAATAAAAAGAGAAAGGGAAGCTTCTGCTTGTAGCTTTTCTGCCTGCCCTGCCATGGAGTGATTCTCTTCTGGTATTCCCCTTTGCCATTCCACCCTGTCTTCACGTCAAATGACTATGGACTGAACCCTCTACAAACTGTGAGCCAAAATGAACCTTTCCTCCTTGTGACCATTGGGTATTTTGTCCCAGCAACAAAGAAGTAAATAAGACATGGAGTAAAAACAAAAATGTATAAAGGCTGCTGAACTGTAGTTGAGTGGACAGTATTTTGGATACTGGTTAGGTTACCTTTTGTGCTTTACATCTGTAAGTTTACTCCACTGTACCTGCTCATGTGAAATATTCACTGCTACTGAGCTGAGCTGCTGTCCCCTTTTAGTTGTATTTTATCCTCAAGCAACCTCATTCATAGCAACATGTTTTACAACCACCATTACTCAGATAACTCTTGGATGAAGTTTTCAGTCTGGAGATCTCCTGTGAGCTCTAGATTCATTTCTGTCTACCTGACAGCTTCCCAGGATGTCTCAAAAGCACATCACACTCCCTTGTGTCAGGACATGGCCAGATGCGATGTACCGTCCCCAAGTCCTGATGGCTTTACACGGTAGAACTCACTTTGTTGTTCACAAAGCAGCAGTTCAGGGTTGCTGATCAGCACATGGAGATGTGGTGAGGTTGAATCCCTCTGCTGGTGTTTTCTTCTCTGTTAAAGCTCGTAGATTTTTGTGTGAGGCCAGCAGGTGGGGAGTGAGGGGCTGGGAAACATGCCTACTTCTTATGCTTCCTGGGTCAGAAATAAGGCCTAGCACTCTTGTCCACAGTCCACAGTGAGAACAACCCTGTGCCCCAGCTAAATGCAGAGAGGTGGGGAGGGCTGGCAAATACAGGCACTCACTGAACTTTGTGGCTTGGCAGCACCGCACACTGTGGAGTATCAGCTGTTTCCACTCAAGACTGCGTGACTGACGGGGACCTGCAGCTCACAGCACTGCCTAGCAGTATGAGAGTTCGCTTCCGCACGTTGGTAGCCCAAGGAAAAATCAAAACGCAAATCGAAACATAAGTTGAAGACCATCTGTGTGGTCCCATGCAGTGCAGCTAATCCCCACACTAACTCCACTGTGAAAGGTCAGGCACTGGTATTTGGCTAGCACTCATCTCTGACACATTCAACATACCAAATTCAACTGAATTCTGAAAATAATGACGTTATCAACCAATTAAGCAAACATAGACATCCTGGGGCTTCTTTCAGTGTTCCTCATTTCAGACAATGTCACGTTTCTGCATAAGCTGGGGACATAGGTAGTATTTCTTGACATCATTTTCTACTTAAGGTTTTAATCAAAGCAGTCTATGATTTACCTGTTGCTTCAATTAATGACCAACATCTTAGACAATAAAGGCCTTCAACAGTTGTGGATATGGGAATGCACAGCTGCAGGGCCATCTCCAGCTCCTCTGACCTCAAGGGCGGCATGACCTCCTCGGTCGCCTCCCTTACACAGTCACCCTTGCTGTCAAGGGAACTGTTGCTGCCTGGGGAGAGCTTCTCCTGACACCCTAACGGGGTTGTGCTCACCCATTTCAGCTTTTTAAAGCAACTTGTATTTCCTCCCTGAGCATTTATGACAGTTACATTGCCACATTTCTTTAGGTGACTGTTGGATAAATGGCCACTTCCACCATTGAATATTGCTTTCTTAATAGGTAGGTGCTAGGTTTTGCTCAACTCTGTCTCTCTCATGTCTGTCTGTATCACAGTCCCTGAGAAATCATCAGTAGCCATCATTCTTTTTTGAATGAATAAATCAGTTTGAAGAGAGCAATCTGCAACATAATAACCATTGTTAATTTCCTATCATCTTGTTTTGAAGTTCTATATTGTTTTTATTGTTTCTTTTTATCTCTTAAAAAAAAACCATCAGTGAATGACAAGTGAATGCGAGATTTTGTGTACCAGGTAGTGTTACCAACTGGGGAATGAATAGTCAGTATCTCAGCAGGTGCATAGATGTATTAGTTTAAAAACTTAGAGCATCCCTGATAAATTAGTAGGTACAAGTTGTTAAAAATTTAATTGGTATATGTTTGTGATACATGATAATTTTGTATAGTATACATGGTATTTATGGTATATAGTATATATAGCGTTTGTAGTATATATAGTATGTATAATTTTTATAGTATTTATAGTATGTATTGTATGTTTAGTATTTATGGTATATAGTATATTACAGTATTTGTAATAGTATATGTAGTATTTATAGTGTATATAATATTTATATATAGTGTATGTACAGCATTTGATCATTTTAAGTATGCTTTCCTCTCCCCCTGTGCCTTCTTTTCTTTCCCTTTCCTGGCTGTCCTACCCCATCTCTAGGAGGTCTATCTCCTTGTAGCTACAAAGCTTTGTAAATTGCACTTTTAAGGTTACTTTCAGGAGCAATGCAAGCCTTGTGAAGCTCAAGACATAAAGATCAGCAATGAATTTGTTCCGTTTAAAGACTTACATCAGATCTTTACATGGTTGAAACTTCATTTTTTTCCCTGGGTTTCTTAGCAACAAATATTGCCATTACCATGGTACCATGGTGTATTATATATGGATGATATCTTGCCAAAGTATTGGATGTATCTGTGCTGAAATAATATACTTGCAATTACATTTTCTACATATGTATTTATACATACATGTATAATGCATATTTATGACATTTGCTGAAAATAATTTTATATATTCATATCTTGCAATCTTTAAATCTTTGTGGCTATGATTTCTAAAAATCTTCTTAGCAATAACAATTTTTAATTTCTGGGATACGTTATCCAGCTGTCTCAATACTTAGTTTTTAACTCTCATTTTTGTAAGGTTGCCATACTGTGGCAACTTCATTTTTGTATTAAAAACTTTGTGTTTCAGAACAGTTTTAGGCTTACAGTGAAAGAGAAAGGTTTATGGTTTTCCATGCCCCTCCACAGTGTATAAACTGTACATAGCTTCTTCTAATGCCATTGTGCCCAGTAGAATGGCACATTTGTTACAATTGATGAACATATGTGACCCATCATAACTATCCAACGTTTACTGTTTACCTTGAGATTCACACTCAATGTAGATTCTATGGGTTTAGATCATGTATTTTCTCGTAACCACCACTCAGACTTGATTTTAATGGAATAAACTTCCTAGTTCCTATGAGACAACTGGCCTGTCTTCTGCTACCGTAGACTAGAATTCCACAGAAAATCTCTCATTGAAAGTTATTTCATTATCATTCATTTATGTAAATAATCATCCATTCTTATATCTGGCAATCTGAGCAACTTAGTTGAAGATAGCAATATGTAATATAGCAACCACTGCTAATTCCTATCACTTTGTTTTGAAACCCTTATCATTTTTAATGTTCTTGCTTTGTTTTGTTTCTGTCTTTGATGTTGGTATTTTGCTATTGTTCTTTTTTTACTACACTCTTTAAAATAAAAAAAAATTAAAAAGACTTACTGCAAATCTACAGTACTGAAGAGTATGGTAGAGGTATAAGGATATCCATTTAGACCAGCAGAATAGAATTGACAGCCCAGAAATAAACTTATTTATAGCCAAAATAAAAGTTTTCCTTTCTGGGCTCCTCTGCAGGTTTGTGATTGGTTAGTGCACCATGGTTTCTTCTTACTGGGATTTCTGTTAGGAATTATTTGTAGCTATATCACTGAACTGTACATTCATTTTCAAGGAACCATGTCTTTCCTATTTTACAATATTATTGGAAGGTCAAAAATAAAATTATATGCTATAATAGGGCCTGGGGATTTAGCTCAGTGGCACAGCGCCTGCCTTGCATGAGCGAGGTTGTGAGTTTGATTCCCAGTACCAGAAAAAAACCAAAAAAAAAAAAATTATATGCTATAATAAAAGAATAAAATAAAAGTGAGTTCATATTAATATCAGTTAATGACTAAATACACAAATAGGAGAGAAGACACAACTCCTATAGAAAACTTGTCAGATCATATAGATTGATATCTAGATAGATAGATATACTCCCTACACTGGAGGAGAAGATTAATGCTCTACCCTTGATTGTAGGCAGGTTGCAATTACTGGCTTTCAAAGGTAAAGTATGGAAAGGGAATAATAGAGAACCTTGGAAGTAAGAAACTAAACCAGCAGTGAGTCATCTTAGTACCATGTGGCCCTGCTGGTAAGTGCTGGAAAGGCATAGCTTGTCTGTGGGATTCTTCCCTCAAACTGATAGCCTCCATCTAATCAAGAAGAAAATTTCACGTAGATCCAGAATGCTACCTACAACCACCCAACTGACAACCTTCAGAATTGCCAAGGTAAACAACATAAGAAGAAAAGCTGTCAGTATTGAGAATGCAACTGAGAAGATGGGATGACTAAATGCGGTATGGTATCATGGCCTTAATCCTACATCATATTAAAAAGAAGTGGTAGAAATCCTGGTGAAATCTGAATTGAGTCTGGTTAAACTAATATTGATGTCTTTGATACTATTCTTTCATTGCTGAGACAAAATACCCAGTGCCCCAAATTAAGGAAGGAAATGCTTATTTAGCTCAGTTTGTGGGCTAAATGCTTTTTTAGCTCAATCCATACATGGCTGGCTACAAGGCAGAGTAGCACATGACAGAGGGCAATGGATCATGGCAGGGGAAAATAGCAAAAGTATCTAGAGCAAAACAGAAGGAGCGGCAGCAGAGAACAAGCAATCTTTCCTCCCTTATATTGTATACACACACCCATAATCTCAGCATTGGACCATTATTCAATCATAAACTCTCAAAGTCCACCCCATGACTGCATGAGGTTTTGGGGCACATCTAGACACAAACCATAGAGTTCATCCCCTGGCCCCACAAAGACTCATGTACATCTCTTTATGCAAAAGGCATTTTAGGCCATCTCTAAGAGTTACCAAAGTCCTACAGTTTCAGTATGGCTGAAAAGTCCAAGTCCCAAGTCTCCTCCAAGATGTAAGGTAAACTCTTGGCTGTGAGCCCCTATATAAAGGAAAAGTTAAACCCTTCCAATATTCAATGGCATAAAATAAACTTTGCTATTCTAAAAGGTACAAACGGGGGATACAAAGCATTGGGATCAAATCAAGTCCAAAATCCAGCAGGGCAGACATTAAGTCTTGTAGTTCCATGTGCAACATCTGAGGAAATCTGTGGCAAATTGTGAGCTCCGTGTGGCTCTGCCTCTATAGTACTTCTAGTGGTTGTAGCTCCCATGGCTTCTCTCTTAGGCTTGCTTTGCTCCGTCCTTGCAACTTTCCTTAGATGACCTATATTCCTAGCGTTTCCAACCTTCTGAGGTCTCCACTGCATTTTAGGCTTCTCACTCACAGCTTCACATATTGCCCTTTCAGAGACACACTGCCTGGCCTATGAGGCCTTCTGAAATTGGGGCAGAAGCCTTTTTAACCTCAGCACTCTTACATTCTGCATGCACCTAAGACCGGTGCCACATAGATGATGCCAAGGTCTGCTGCCAGCTGGAGCAGTAGCCAGGCCTCTCTCTTGGCTGTAGGGGTCAAATGCCTGGATCACTGGGCACTCTGAATCCAAATCTGAGGAACAATTCTCTTTGCCACCATCATCTTGGAACCTGGTGTGGTTGCTACCATTTTGGAACTTGATATGGCCGCTGCTGCCATTCTGGAGCCTGTTGCCCTGCAGCTTTCTTCTCAAAGCAAAGTCACTTTCTCAGGTTTGAGGCTGCAAAAGGTGGAGACTTGCTACTTCTTGTGATGCCCTCAGACCATCTTTTCTACTCTCTAGTTCCTTCTCAGCAATGGACATCTCCTCAGCTCTATCTTTACAGTCCACAGCTTTACTGGAGCTTCCTTTCTGGCCAAACTAACATTTTAAATCATCCTGCTGGGCTCTTTGTTCTCGATTCTTAACATAAATCTGGCTAAAAGCTCCCAACAATAGCCATACCACTGCCTCAACATTTGACTGCCTTGAAAATTTTTCTGTGAGTTTAATTCATCCAGTGTCCTTAATCTTAGTCTCAGGCAAAGTCTCTGGACATGAGCAAACTGTAGACAAACTTTCTGCTGAGCCATAACACATATCATCTGGAGTGTAACAACCAATATGGTCCTTCCTAGCAGAAACCTCCCGAACCTGGTCTTTACCAGCAGGATTTATATCAGCCTTCTTGAGTTCTGACCAGAATTTCCCATACAGAATGTCCTACAGTGTTCCAACTCTACTCTTTCAGGTGACATCTCTGAACCTTTCCAAACTCTCCCCACAAGCCATTCCCAAAGGCTTTTGAAGCACATCATCAGGTACAGTCATATCAACAACCCCACTCCTGATACTAAATTCTGTCTGTGGTTACTTTTCTCTCGTTGTGGAAACAAAATACCCAATGCCCCAAATTAGGAAGGAAATGTTTATTTAGCTCACAGTTTGTGGATGTTTCAGTCCATACTCAGTGGGCTCCAAGGCAGAGTGGCACATGGCAGAGGGCAACAGTTCATGGCAGTGGAAAACAGCAAAATTAATAAGAGCAAAAAAGGAGGAGCAGCAACAGGGAGCAAGCTTCTTTCCCTCCCATACTGTATGCAAACTACCTTCCCCAGGGTGGGTGTAGCACTCACACCCATAATTCCAGCATTGGCCCATGAATCAATCATAAACTCTAGAAGCCCACCCCATGACTGCATGAGACTTTGTAGGCCATCTAGACACAAACCATAACAATTGGTTTACTGGTTTTGACATAGACATCATAATTAGCAAAGAGATTAACTCAAAATCTTGCATTGGCTTCTGGGATCAGAAGCACTGTCCTTTGTTCTGACATTCTCCTTTTTCCAAACTTATCACTTGTAATTCTTCAGTATTGAGAGGGATTCCAGGATCAGTTTCATATCTGTATCACTTTGAAACATGCTGTGCTGGGAAGTTTGCCTTTCAACATACTCCCAAATCTCCCTGTGCCTAGAGTTAGTGGTACTGATTGTATGAAGCTTTGAGAATGAACTTGGTTTTGTTTTGATAAAAAGGCAAGTGTGTAAAAGAAAGTTGTATAGCTCTACCCGTTGAGGGGTACCTGAGAAGCAGACAAGGTTTGGAAGCAATGGCACATGTTAGAAGGGAAAGTTCTTCCTACTTACTTGTTTCTGGAAAAGAATGGTAGATTATGTAACTCAATAGTCTTCAAAATGAAATGCCAAAACTTTATCCCATGAATACAGCAGTGATTTTTAATTTTCTCCTTTATCTCTGAAATAAAATGAATTGGAATAAGGTGAATATAATATTTTAATAAATGAATATGCATATGCTGTTTCTTGAAGTCTACCGTTTTGTTTTTTTTAAATACATGAAAAGTGATCTGAATGGACTTCAAATATTACTTTGTTAAATCTCTGCTTTGTGGATCTGTTTTTTCCATTTGTACATCATAAATTCTGAGGGATGACATATAATTTAATGTTTCATTGTCCTTCCATTGTTGGTTAAGATCCCGATGCTGTCAAAATAAAGTGATTTTTTTTCCTTTTTTTAATTTTAAAAAGAATAAAAAAGCAATAAAAATGATACAGAATTTCAAAACAAGATGTTAGGAAATTAACAATGGTTGTTATATTGTGTATTGTTATCTTCATAGTAGTTGCTCCGATTACCAGAAATGGGCATGCAAAATTGATCAAACAATTAGACATTGACTGTTCCTTTCAATAAACCAATAGAAATCAGTAGTACAATTATCTTAGCTATGTGTATTTTCCTCTCTAAAATGAAGTTATTTTTGAGTTAAATATCTGCATGTAAGAAAATTTTCTTATTTTTTATTTGGAAAAATGTGATGCTGTAAAATGCCATTTGGTAAGAAATAACAAACATATTTATTTCATCTCTTATATAGAGTCAACATAAATGTGCCTCAGGCCAAACAGTCTATTAAATGACACATAGAAAGAAAACACAGTGCATAGAGGGACTGTTATGTTAAAGCAGGATTTTTCCATTGTTCTTCTGGCAATGGGGGCTGAGAGATCTGGGGCTCTTTTTCTAAGGAGTAATTGCCTTTTGAATACACCTTGACATCAAATGCCTCTGAAAGATAGTGTGAGATTCCATCCTATGTGCTAGAAAAAGGCAATTAGATTGGGAGAATCCACTCTTTGCATGTATAATGATGCTACACTGTGTTCTCATGAACATGGCTGGAGAGTTTCTCGTATAAGTGAGCCTGCAGAATCATAGGCCATACCTGGCTTCCAGCTCCATCTGCACGGTTGCTAATCCTGTCTCACTTTGTGTCTAGGACCTGAGGGCAGAGCTTTCCATTCTGCTCGGGGAGAGCTGCCTCCTGCCCTTCCTTTGGTGGTTTAGAGACTGGCAGGACAGAGCCTCTGCTCCCTTCCTGAATTTGCAGAAGGAAATGGGGTCTTGAGGGTCATTGTGATACTTCAGAATCTCAATAGTAAGGGAAAAGAGGCCATTTCCAAAAAGTTGTTACTGTCTATAAACTTTATAATAATTTAAGTGTAATTTAAGTCATTTAGGAAAAATACTAAAAGTTATTTAAATATTTTGTAGAGACCTCCTGTGTAAAGCAAATGTTCTTCTTTCACTTAATTTGATTTATAGATAGCTGACAATCTTCAGATGCCTAATATGTATCTAGACAGAGTATACACTGCACTCCAATTATTTTTTTTTCTTATGGTTGGGTCACACTAAACAATGCAAAAAGCACACAGATGCTTTGTTTCATTTTTTAAAAATCTTTTTAATGTATTCACAATTCCCCTTAGTAACCTACTTTTTTTTAACTTTAGGAGGTATTTTTCACCTTGGCTATTGACTAACCCTCCTCCCTATTGACTTAAAAAAAAAAAAACTTCAGGCAAAACTGAGGTTAACTAGTAACATGTTGTTAGCCAGTGATTGTAGTTTTAATAAAAGAACACTTAAAAGTATTTCTGATCTTTTTGATTCACAGAGTATTTACTGAGAGGTTATTATCAGAGAAATAGGAATGATTATGAGAGGTGTTCTTATGCTGAAAATGCCACTCTTTCAAATCAGAACCCTCTAAAGGATAGAATCGAAAATATTTCAGATGTCAAGAAAAAAATGCTGTGTATAAATTCCTTAAAAATAAACGAACTGTTCAAAACCTTTGGGTATGATTAAAACAGATTGGTTTATAACTTCTTTTGCTTACCTTGTATTTCAATTAAATACATGTTATTTTTGATGTAGTATTTTATATAGAATAATAAGGACTTCTTAAGGGTTTTCCCTATAATTTCTTTGTAGACCATGAATTCAATAAATGTAATCAGAACTTATAATTGATAAATGCTGTATGTACACATCTAAACATGGATGTCTACATGTTTACTGCTGTTATTCAAAGAGTAAATAGGAAAATGTATTCTTTTTGTATAATTATGTAATGTTCCAAAAATATTTACTTTTTAAATTATGAAGGTTGTATTCAGAAAATTTATGTATAAATTAAATCTCATGTGCAAAAAATTATAGAGCATACAGAAACAAACCAAAACCACAGTTTTTCTTTTCCATCAGGGGTATATCTTTAAGCTTGCCACACTGTAAGCAAAGCTTCCTGTTGTCAGGACAGCAAAGGAGGAATAGGCAGCATAGGGCATGACCCAGGTGGCCGGCAATGGAGATAACCACACGCTCACTCACGATATGATGTCCTCGAAGAGGCTGCCCTTTGTGGGACCTTTGCAAGCCTTTGCTATGTGTTCCTAGATCCTATGAACTTTGGCTCAACTCAGAAACAAAAGGCTAAGGCCCTGATTGTATCAATCAGTAAAACAGTCAATTTCAGAAAATCCGATTACCTCAATAAATATAGACAAAGCAAAGACACCAGGCCTACCTCCTCCCTGCCATACAGCTCACTGTCTGCACCGTCTCTGCCTCAGCAATATTATTACTAAACTTTTGCTTCCCAATACTTTCCCTAAGTTCCTTGTTCTGCTCTGGAGGAGGGATCTTCAGTTTCCAGTCAGCCTGGCCTCGCCTTACCTCCTATGTTCTTGTTGGGGAGCAGGGCGTCTTTTCCCCGCAAATAGCCTGGCCTCCCAGACCCCCACCTGATGGAACATCACGCTTATACAAAACAGGTGATAGCTGAAAGACAAACTTATAATTTCTAATTTTTGAATTTGGTTGTACGGTCACAGTTGTAATCAGTTGCTTATACAAATATTGTCATTCTTAGTAAAGTAGTCATGGATGTTAAATGTCTGGAGTAATTACTCTGCTTTGAAGTTCACATTATTATTATGGTGCTTAGAAAGTGTGACTGCGTTACAGTTTTCATTTTAATAAATGGAATGTCCAAAATATACTGGTATTTGGGAAGCAAAAAGGGAAAAGTTACACAATCACACTACACATCCTCATCCTGAGATTTGTACGTGGCCCACAGGACTCCTTTAACAATTGTATTCGCTGCTTTGTGTCCCTTAAATTTATGTGCTGTTTAACAATGCCATTGAGGAAAGCAAGGAATCAAAGTGGGGCAGTGAGTGCACGAAAGCTGAAACAGAAGAGGGAAGAGGGGAAGGAAACCTCTTGATTTGGGGCACACATATCTTGGAAAGCTTTATCATAAAACCCACGAAACCAACTTGTAGGGAAGCTCATCGCAGAACCAGGCACTTTAGACATTGTTAATTAAGCGTTCTTGAACACAGTCCAACACAAATTGGCCTAACACCAAACCAGAGCATTGTTTACTATATGTTTATTTCAGGCATAACAGTTAAACGTGGACAAATAAGGCTGAACGTAGTGGCCCAGCAGACATCTGTATATAATGCAGGGCTTTGAAAACCGAGCAGACCACTGCCCTTACCCTTGCAGGGAAGAATCCGGTTGTGTTGGTATTCACACCTCAGTAACTCTTTTATGACACCCATCCATCATCAACAGGAAGACAGTACACGGTGTGAGAAAGCTTCCAGATAGGGCGCTCAGGGCAGCAGGGGCCCCCATCTCCTGGAGACGGATTTAATGCAAACAAGAGTCAGAGGTTACTTCCCTCCACCTGCTGCTGACACGGTCCTAAATAAGCCCCACCACTCAGGCCGCTGAGGAGTTTTGGAACATTTCAGTCATTTTCTTCTGCAAAATGGAAAGTATCAAAGCCTGCAGCAGCAATACCCAAGGGATCCTCCATCATCGTTAGCGCCCTGGCTTGAGTTTTCTTGGATTGGCTATCACATAACCTTGTCAGTCATGCAGTTTTGAAAATAGTGATAGTGTGACTGACAGAATGGCAGAGGCAGGAAGGGTTCAGAGAGTATGAGGAGCAGTGAGAGTTTAGTGTTATTGGCTTCTATACTGTGGATGATTGTTGGTAAGAAATGCACAGGTCTCATAGTCCATGGATAGAAGTGCTAATCAGGCCGTTGTGATTTTAGGAGTGTCTCTCTACTAACATCCGTAGGCCTCCTGTGGTGCATGGCTCCAAAGGTGTGAAACGATGTTGACAAGACAAATAACTTTATTTATTTTGAAACATTATACATCAAAAGGAATTTGTTCTAGGTGTTGGTCTGCATGGCCTGCTGAAAAGCAGTGCCGTAGCCTGGGTGGCCTAAAAGGTGGATGCTTCCTTCTCACTGTTCTGGAGGCTAAGAAATCCCAGATCAACATGCTGGTCACTTAAGTGCTCAAATGCTCTTTCTGCTTGTCGATGGCCACCTTCTCATGGTGTCTGGACATGTTGCAGACAGAGAAAGAAGTCTGATGTCTCTTTCTCTTCCAAGGGCACTAGCCTTATCAGATGAGGGCTCCCTGCTGTGACCTCATTTAATCTGTATCATCTCCAGGGAGGCCACATGAGAAGTTATTACATCAGCACATGAATATCAGGGGCACACGCACATTTGGTACATGCAGTGAGTAAATAATACTCTTGACATATTCCTTTGGGCTTCTTGGAATCTTCTGCATCTGGAAAACCTTGGCGATGATGATGGATTCATTTATCTTGACAGTTGTCCTCTAAAGTTTAGTTTCCTTGTATACTTAGAGCTTCAGCTCTACCCTAGAGGGAGGCCTTCTTCTTCAGAACAGGGGATCGAGGGGCCCTTTACCTAGTAGTTTAGTGAGTGTTCACATCTGTGTATGTAGCTTTTGCTCTGAATTTCTACTTGGGCTTTATTTAGAAATAAGCTTCTTCTTCCTCTCTAGTCCTGTCCTTTATCCTAGCTCTAGTAATTAGGTCTGGATCTTATCTACCAGGTACCACAGTAGATGCCAGAGCAATCCCTTTCCCTCTCTCTCTCTCTCTTCCTCTCCTTCTTGCTCTCCTTCCCTCCCTTTGCAGCACTCTACTGCTGAGCTGTGTCCCCAGCTCTTTTTATATGTTTCAATTTTTAAATTTTGAGAGCTAAGTTGCTCAGGCGAGATGTGAATTTGTGAGCCTGCCACCTTCCCTAGAGCTGGCATTATCCGTGGGTACCACTGTACCTGGGCTATTATTTCTCTATTAATATATCAGATATTTACTGTTCACTTGGCCAGTTGCTGTGCTAGACTAGGCAAGAACCACAACTATGAGGGAGAATTTCATTCTCAAGGTATCTCCGCTGATATGCTGCTGGTATTTCATTGGCCTGAACTGACAGTCAACTAGCTAATTTGTTTTTCTGTTTACTCTCTGATGCGGAAGAGACCTAAATAAATAGGCAAATCAATGTAGTGTGCTAACTGCTAAAGTGACGAGGAGGTTATCGGTGCAATAACAAAGTAGTAAGGTAATGAGACTTGACTTGAATGGTCGAAGAAAGCTTCCTGAAGAAACTGATGTTTCATGTCCTGAAGGCAGTGCCTGCTCTGCCAGTTCACCCGCGTGACCACTGTGAGGTGGAAGCTCGTGCTTTATGTGTGTCACCGCGTGATTGCAGGGTGAACAGTCAGTGTGAGCGCTGTACTCATCAGCTAATTCCGACTTTGAATGATTTGAGGAAATATTTGCTACTGTGTGCTCTCCTGGGACTAAATCTCCACAAAGAAAGCTGGAATAGATTACTCAGGTTGAGTGACAGAGGCAATATCAAGCAAGAGAATTTAGTGCTCCCCAGAAGAAATCGGTGTTAAGGTGTTAATTGGAAAACAGCTTTAAATACCAGTTGAATGGAGATTTTTTCAGTTTTTGAGGGGCCATGGTAGGCTTAGAGACAAGTAGATTTTGAAGTGGAATATTCTAATTATAGTTTTATACACTTGGAATAATCAATAAATGTACTTTTTTGTTTTTCTCTGCTGGTAGCTTGCTATATTTCTGAATTAAGGCTGAATACAAATACTATCAAATATTATATCTTCTATGACACAGAATAATTCAATAATATAAAGAATCTAGTCATCTGTGATAGTTTCAAAAAGCATGGAATTCAAATAGCTTAAAAGTCTTTTGACAGAAATGAAATGTAATAACCTTCAAACATTTTATAAGTAGACATGCAGTCATCAAAAAGAATAATACAAAAGTGACATGAGACATAGAGATTTAACAACTTTTGCTTTATGCAATGTATGTTTCTTTTATATTTTGCCAAATAACTGTATTTAGCTCAAGTGAACTGCATAATTTGTGTTTCTCTTTATTTTCTGATTTTTATAATGTACCTTATACTTTTGTTATAGAGAAGTTTCAAGTAAAAGGCCAATTGAACTGTTCTATGAATTTTGTGTTTTATTGTGCTATATATATATATATATATATATATATATATATTTATATATTTATATATATATTTATTATATATATATATATAAATATATATATGCACACACACAGGCACACAGACTCATAGACACACACACACACACACACACACACTCCTTGTTTAGTTGGTCCCAGTTTCTCTCTGTCTCTGTGTTCTTCTGTGAAAGCCTTAGCAGGTTTCTCTGACTCATACTCCTCCTCCCTTGGAATTCTTCCTATTCTGATTTTGTAACTCTGCATTCAAAAGCTTATCTTCTTACATGACCATTTTCTATGCACCTTAGTTTCCTAATCATGTTGGAACTAACTTTTTAAAATATATCGTACCAAAGGATTAGTGCTGGAGCAGAACTGGATATGTGTATACTGAGTTGGAATTAGGCTTTAGGTCTGTCATTTCCAGGTAGACCTAAGCCTCAGTGAAGGAGAAATGGCTAGGAAACTGGCAGGATGGAGTGACTTTCTTTGTTCAGTTAATTCTTCTCAGGCTAAGGAGATCACCTCCTCCTTCCAGCCTGAGGAGCCCAGTTCCTTGATGTCATCGCTTAAAAACGAACCCAGTACTTGCTTTGGTTCTTCCTGGAGCATATAGTCAAGTAAGGCGCAGCAGCATACAGTGACGGGATGTTGTTACTTAAGACTTTTGCCCCATGGGCTTTTCTTGAAATTGTATGTTCTAATTTGTAGACTCTTGCTGCAAGACTCTAATACTTCATGATTTATGTTTTGCATTCTAGAGGCGGCATTATCTTGTGTGCTGAACTGAAGTAATAGGAATAAAAATGATTGTTACAGCAGTGTTGCATTAAGAAAAATTAGATTGATTCAGAAGAACAGTAAAATTCTTTGGAGAAAAAAGGCAGCAGGTTGTATTGGCCTGTGGACCCTGTCACTGCAGTGGTCTTGAAGCACACACACATGCACACTGCCCACACACTTCTTGACTATTTATTTTTCCATTCACCAGTACGCAGTGAGCGCTCCCTCTGTTCCAGGCACTGTGTAAGCATGGACAGTACCCAATCGCATATTCATTCCAGCCCTGGGTAGAACGGTTAAGAATAGGGGAAAATGTGGAGTAGGCACATGTTCTTTACTTCATGATTCCATATGTTGGTTAGAATCAAATTGTTCCCAAATAGGCTTGCATCTCTTGCTGAATCAGCCTGGGTTGGCGCTCCATATCCTGCCGAGTGAGCAGGGTCACTGTCTTAGTGAACATGCACCGGAAGCAGACATGCTCTGCAGTCTCTGGAGACATTGCCTCACGCCCTGCCTTGGGAGATGGCTTGATTTATATAATGCAAGTTCGTTGAGAACTGGTGAAAAGGGATGAGATCTCATAGCAGTAGTGACTCCCTTTTGTCTCACCTCTTACGAAAATCTTTCAGTGAAATAGAAAAAAGTTAATGCATGAAAAACATTGTACTATTCACAGAGGGATTTGAAGGATGCTAAGTTTTGATGTCTCAACAGAGGGTCACATGTCCTTAAGGAAACAACTTTGGGCCTGAAATCAGAAGACCAGAGTCCTGGTTCTGCCATGTATCATTGTATTGCCCTCAGTACACCATAACTTTCTAATTTTTTTTTCTTTTTATTTAAAATGATTAAAGTAAATACCATCTTCATCTCATAAGTTTCAGCTTTGTGAGAATAATTTATAAACTGATAAGAATTATTCAGTGGTGCAAGTTTTAAAACTGTTGGTTCAATTAAAAACTCTCAGTTTTAATGTTAAAATTTATGTATCTCAAATTGAGACTTGTTATCCTAAAGACATGGTTGTCTGCAGTGGCTGGACTTAATAATTACCTAAAGAGCCTTTACAATACCATTGTGTAGGCACTTCGGGTGGGATACGCATAGGAGTCCTATTTCAGGTAAGCTCTCTTTGTGATCTGCTGTGAAGTCAGTGAGTATTGCTGGTTTAAATACCAAGTCCTTCAAACATGAGGTCTTGCATAAGTGCTCCAACAGCAACATTCAATCTTCTAATGCCATTAACATTATCTTTCACCAAGAAATTAATAGTAAATGTTCTCTAACAGGAAGCTATCGGGTTAAATAATTCTTAGTTATTGTGGGCTTATCAGGCCTGCAATCTCCCAAGCAAGTGGATGGCGAAGGCTGAAATAAATGAGACAACTGAAATGATTTCCAGGCTTCAGGAGGGTCTAATTCTCTTATAGCTTCGATATTCTCTGGGTTAGACAAAGACTTCTCTGGGCGACCCATATTTATTTGGTTTTCAAACAAAGGAGGAGGATACTCAAGAAAACACAGGAATCTAGCAGGACCTTGGGAGAATTTTCCCAAGTAGTAAGTTATATCAATCAGGAGAACTACCTTCTCTCTAGGTTGGCATTTATTGTAGGAGTGTGGAGCCTGCACTGCAGTCTCCTTATAGTTAATTGGAGTTGGAGCCAGATGTCCTCAGCTGTGGTCTTTTCTTGTCTTTTGAGGTGCCACAGCTTCACAGACCAATGCAGGCCTCAGTGGTGACCAGTGACTCAGAAAGGTTTACTTACTAGGAGTCCACTGCCCATCTTTAGACAAGGTGCCTATGCTTAGGACAACTCACAAGTAAACATGGAAAGCCAGTTGGTTAACATTAAATCCTGCTCAGGACCACTTTGTGGTGGTCTCCAACAGAAAGCCATACCATTAGTGATGAAGGCAGAAATACTGCTTCGGTGAGTATGGTGCTGAGGTTATGAAACTGCATCCTTCGATGCTAAAAATCTAGTGCTGTTATCTTGACACCAGAGACGGTAGATGATTGTGAGGACCCTGGACTGTACCATGCATCTTGGACTGATAGAGAGTCACCTGAGGCAGTAGGGTCCTGAGGACACTGGGTAAATAATCTGCAGACTCATGCCGACCACTGTAGGATTCTAAGTATTTTCACAGTCACCTTCCGCTTTAGGGACCAGGGAAAATTTGGCCAAGTCCAGGGGTGTGTGCTTTCCGTCAGTGTCTGCCCACATTGCATGCTTTGGGTTGTTGTGCTTTTGTATTCAGCACACATCATACTGGCGTCCATGCTTGGAGAGGAGGAACTGCAAAGCACAGCGTGTTTGACAAATCTGAAGAGGTCCCATTGCTACATCCATAAAGAATAAGGAAGCTCTCAGGGCTTTGTGACTTTTCTGCCAAATTATTCAAGCTAAGCTTTTGCAATCACATGACATCACCCTCTTGCTTTAAAACCCGTCAGTAACTTTGCGTTTTCTTTCAAGTATGTTATAAGCCCATTCTCTTGATACTCAAGGCCTTTAGAGATTTTGGCAACTTGCTTTCCCTTTACTTTGCTGCGTACTTGCTCAGAGAATCTCACGCTGATCTAGGTCCTCTCAGTTTCTCTTTTGAATACCCTATTATGTCGCTCTTAGGGAAGCTATCATATTCATCTTAGTTCCAATAGAAACGATACTCACAATAACTGCCAGTCTGCAGGAGCTGAGCCAGAGCCAGAGGTGATGTGAAAGCGATGGCTTAGAAACCATTCCTGGGGAAAACAGCTGTCGCGGAGGGAAGCAGGAAGGCCCTTGGAGTGGAGGGAAGATAAGCAGCGGTGAAATCCAGCCGAATTCCACGAGGAGGTCGGGCCTTAGCATAACACAGTCCTGTAGAAGGCTGCCAGACGGCTGGAAGGCATTCTTGGGTGTGTCCCACTCCTTGCTGGTCCCGGGTAGGACTAGGGGCGGGTGGGCATAACCTCCCTGGCACTTGCCACCCTCTGTGTTGGTGGTAGGCAGGGCAGCTCTGGCACTCGCTGGCGGCCTTCCATGTGGGCCCTCGGGTGCTGGCATGGGAGTGAGCAAGGCTGAGAGCTGGGGTGCAAGAAGCTGATAGGGGATCCCAGACACGTGATCGAGGGTCCCACCTTCGTAGCTTTTGTGTTCAGTTACTTCTTGGTTTAGAAGCTTCTTGGAAGTCGATGTGCTGTCTCATTTCTACCTCTAAATCGTAGCATACTTTGTCCAATATGGTAAAGGTAGGGTCTTCATCCATATTTATTAATGAATACATGGATGAGGTTTTTTAAGAAAACTTTTTCTGTGCATGCTCTCTGTCTGTGCTGGAGCTGAACATCAAGCTGCAGAACATGTGCACTGCCGGTGCGATGGGCACCGTCAGAGCCCCCTTGGGGCCCGGTAGCAGTGGCTGGAGCGACCTGTGTTGACTGCAGTGTGAGAGCTGAGTTCAGTAGCTCAGCGTAGAAGAGATAAATTGCACCCCCCCTCCAATGCGCACATAATGGGAAGGGCTGCACTATAGCACTTGCAAGTTGCCAGAAAACCTTTCTGTTTCCATGAGTTTAACTAGCTGTGGGTCTATAAGTTAATGTCACTAACAGAGAAAAGCATTTTGAATTGAGACTAAGTAACAGAAGCAGTGCTAGGTACCCATCCTCATAGCGGTGACAGGCTTTTAGTTGTTGGTTGCTCTGAGTCTTGCTTGCCTGAAATGCTCCTGTCATGTTTCCGTAGAAGATCCTCTTTGTATGAGTTCACATGATACTCTTCATTTTGTTTAAATTTAGTAAATGTATTTCATGTTTTAATTTATAAATATAAATCATGCATTTATGTTGTACAACCTGATGTTTTAATCACTTTTTAATTGCTAAAGTGATATATTTATCAGATGCAACAGTTGTTTGGAAATATGGATACATTGTGAATGGTTAAATTGAACCAGTTAACGTGTTTGTGACTTCATAAACTTACATTTGTGATGAGAACACTTTTAAGTTGTGCGAGCATTTTCAAAAACTACAGTGCATTGTTATTAGCAGTAGTCAATATGGTGTGCAAGGCATCTCTTGTGCCTGCGGATCCTAAGAGGACAATTTCAGTCTTTGTCCAGCATCTTGCTCTATGCCCTCACACTACCAACCGGCTTCTGGTAACTGTCCTTGCATTCGTCTTACCTGGATTCCGTTTATAAGTGAGATCATGCAGATGTGTAATTGCTCAGAGGGTAGATTTCAAATGTTCTCACTCCCCAAATTAATAATCATCTGAGGTAACGCATATGTAAATCAGCTTGATGTAGACATTTCATAATGTATGCATATATCAAAACATCATGCTGTCTCTTAGATATATGGTGATAGGACAGTTTAATACCTATGTACAGAAGATGAAATCAGAGCCCCATGTCACATCATATATAAAAAGTCAGCTCAAAATGGATTAAGGACTTACACATAAGACCAGACTAAAAATTAGCAGCAGAAACAGAGGAAAGACTGTATAGTGTTGGTCTGGGGAGTAACTTTGATATGACCTTAAAATCACAGGCAACAAAAGTGAATGTATGGAACAGGATGGTGTCAGACTAAAAGGCTTCTACATAAAAAAGGAAAAAATAAACATAGTGAGCAGACAATCTACAGATGGAAGAAAATATTTGCAAACAGTACTTCTCATAAAGGGTTAAATCCAGAATACATAGGGAACTCAAGTCAATAGCAAGACAAAAATAACCCAATTTTAAAAATAGGCAAAGAACCTCAATAGCTTCTCCACAGATGAACACGTAAAATTGGCCAACAGACACATGAAGAAGCACTCAGCATCTCTAATCATCAGGGAAAGCATATAACAGCATAAGGAGGTTTCATCCTATCCCAGTTAGAACTGCTCTTATTAGAAGATGAAAGAGAACAATTATTGCAGAGGATGTAGAGAAAAGGGAACCTTTGAATGTGCTTGTTTGGGAATACAAATGAGTAAAGCCTTTATACAAAACTGGAGGCACTCCAAAAAATTAAAATTAGAAGTGCTACAAGGTCCAGCAAGCCCACTAGTAAGAACACATCCAAATAGAATTAAATTAGTATGTCAAAGAAACCTCTGCAGTCTCATGTTCATTGCAGCATTAGTCACAGAAAGCCAAGATATGGAATCAACCTAAATGTCCATTAGCATATAAATGGATAACGAACATGTTGCATATTTATTTACACAATAGAATACTATTCAGCCTTAAAGAAGAAGGAAAACTTATCAATTACAACATGGATAAATCTAGAAGAAACTATATTATGTGAAATAAGCTAAGCATAGAAAGAGATATATTATATGATCTCACTTATATGTAGACTTAGAAATCGTACTGTTTCTTTCAGGTATTTACAGTCCATATACATTATCAGGGAAATTCTTCTCGGGGATTTTGATGTGTAGAAAGGCTGGGTACTCCATGTAAGTTCTTGGAGTCAAGAGAGGGAGACACAAGTCAATGTGTTGCATTTTTTCTCAGCATTAAACATTAAAAAATGCACAGCATTTTAGAGATATACGGTGAGATCACCATTCATTCTGGAGCCATACCATTATAGTTATTCACTTTTGTCATTACTATCTGCTAAATGAGCACCGAGATTAACGTGTACCCCACATGCCTGTATATAGTGTACCAGGAAATATGACAAAATTACATGTTCTGGTGTGGAGGGCAAACATCTTTTGATCATTTCCCATAATAACTTAGCTCTTCTGTTGGGGGAAAGACTTCTATTTTGAAGTGAGAGTTTAGAAATTACCCTTTGTAAAACGTCTTTCTCTGCCTTAAGCTTACTATAAGTGGATAAATGCCAAAGTTTAGTAAAATGCAACACTTTAATACATAATTCACATTCTACAGTAGAATATTTCAGTGTTATCCTCAGCCTGCAAGTGATGTATGTAGAAAAAAAACTCCCGAGTTAGAATTGTTCAATATTTGTCAAGTGGACTGGTCACAAAGAAGAGAAAAACTATGGGAAATTTAATATTAATAAAAAGGAAGGCAGAGAATTTGACCTGACATCCCATTCATTTATTCCACAAGCATTTATTATGCTGTAATGAAATCTTGCTTATTGCATTATCAGATGAGCAGGAACAAAGCATTCTGTTAGAAGCATAGGCTTTTCATTGCGTTTTTGAAAAATATGAGAAAAAAAAGAAATGGAAGTGACACTCAAGTACGTGGAGGACAGAAAGGAGAGTATTAGCAGGGAAAATCAGAATCATACAATAATTTGTCTATGTAAGTTCTAAAGTTTATATGCAGTTTATATTTGGATAAAATTTTAAGTGAGAAATTTCTTTTCCTTATTTTCCTTTCAGAGCAAGGTAAGGAGTGTAAAGGTGAATCACAAGGGAAGTTTAATTTCACATATGTGTAAGAATCAATGCTTTCAAAACAAAATTTGAAATCTCCTTTGCCATGCCTTTTTATGCTGCACAAAAATCCATCATTTATAAAGATACTGATTCGACAGTGCCTCTCTGTAACCCAGGATGTAATGCAGAGCAATCAAAAGGCATTTTAATTTTTAAAATGTTCTCATCTGCTTTCACATTGCCTTTGGTAGCTTATACAATTTTAGAACATATGCTGCATGCCAAGTTGTCTGGGTTTATCTTCTCTGTAGAGGGAAAATATCACCATAGCAATGCTTGACTATTTGCTGGAAATGGAGATTTTTCTCTGAATCAAGATTATTACGGATAGAAAAATATTGAGTTTTTTATTATCAAATAATACAAATTGCTACACTAAAGTATATTTTATATTGTGGTCACTGTGAGAAATGCTTCATATGAATTGTGACATCATTTTATCTTTTTTTCATCATTTTATCTTGAAAGTAGCCTTACAAAGAAGTCATCAATATCCACACTTTGTTGATGAGGAAGATTTGACTTAGGTTCTTCAGTAATATGTACAGGGCCCCAGGGGTCTTCATGGAGAACTGCTAAAGGGCCAGGAGCCTGGAAGAAACTCCATAGTTTTAAGAGAGCATATAACTTTCTTGGTGTTTTCTGGATGGAACTGTAAAGCCATTGGTTTACTTAGACCTTCAGATCCTTCCTAGAGGGATGCTGAACGCTGAGGTGGACCTAAATTAACTTGGTATTTGGGTTTTTCTTTGGACCTTTCCTGACCTGAGGCAGGATCGCAGTGACTGTTTCAGTTTGAATACTGGCCTAGACCTGTCTCTGAAATGGGAATATCATCCAGAGTGTCCGGAGCAGCATTCATACCTCTACCATGTCCACAATGTCACTGTGGTAGTCTTCTCTTACCAGTATTGCATGTACTTCAAGATTCCCCATGGATGGGTGTGTGAAACCATGGGTAGAACTGACCTGTGTGTGCCACATGTCTCTCTCTCCACACCTGTGAAAAGTTTACACAGTAGGCGCAGAGAGAGATTGACAGCAGTAACTACTAAGAATATTTCTAAAATACACTACGATAGAAATTGTGGGAATGTAGTATCTGTCCCTCTAAATCTCTTACTGCATTATATCTGTTTGCATAGTAGCACTGACCTTGGGTGGCTAAAACTGCTATGGGGAAAACTGCTAAGGGGGAGTCTTGTCTCAGAGTCAGAGAGGAGTTTGGGAAATGATAAGCTATTACAAAAAGAGATGGTATAAATGTATCTACTTAAATAAGCAAATCAATATTTTATGCAAAATTTGCTTTAAATCCAGAATCCTTATTAATCGTGTCATTGCCACCGATGTTCAACTGAGTGTATTTGTGAATTTTCCTAATAGCTCTCATTGCTAATTTTTAGAAATTAAAATATTGTGAGGAAATATTATTGCCCTCCTATGACAATACATATGGCTTAGACAAATATTGAGAAATGTTCTTGGATGTTTTAAGTCTGGCATTTAGAGATTGGGTGGCATATAAAAAAACACTGCCAAGGTGACATCATATTTCTTTCTGATTCTGGGAACTCATTAAAATAGCAAACACTTTAAATTGTAGTTTTTAGATGAATGTCATTTGAAGAGGGCTTTGATTATTGCAAATTGACCCAGAAATGATGTGCGAAAAATGATATTATCTAGCACTGATTCTATGGACCTGGGTGTCTCCAGGCTTGTCAGGAGACTGTATCTGCCACCAGTCCTGGGTGCCAGATGCCTGTGGACAGCCCCAGTTCTGAAGTCCCCTGTCAGCCGCCCTTCCAGGCTGCAGGTGCTGCGTCTGAGGGTGATGGAAATGAGGCAGGTACGCTGGTGTTTTTGCATTAAGGAGTCAGTGCCTGAGTGACAAGGCTATTTGTGTACCCAGTATGTAAACACCGCCTGATGCTGTCTGAGTTCACATGGACTCACTGGGCAAACTTGCATAAATGCCAGAGAATTAATTGCATCTCTTCGGTTCATGGGGGAGCTAGTAAAGTGATGGCTGTGTTTTGAGAAATTACAGTTTGGCCTTATTAGTTGCACCTTGCAGGGTGTAAATGCATTTTTAGTAATTATCCGGGTTACATCATTTTGAAGTTTTACAATGAAGTGTATTATACTTTTCCAAAGTACATTTCAAGACTTTATCATTGCAGTTGACTTACTAGCAAGAGACACCGAATTAGGAATAATTGTTAAAATGTTGACTATATCCTTGATCTCTTTTAAACTTCTCATAATGAGTTGTCAAATTTACATGTTCTGTTTATTTTAGAAATTTTAATAACATCTCTTCCATTTTCCCCCAGATATGTAGGATTATTAATTGATTGCAAATTAATTAGAAGTCTCATAACCTTCCAGAAAACTTGTGATTCTGTAACCCTAACATTATAGTTAAAAATGTGATTATTAAATGAAGCACAGGCCTAGAATATAAAATAAATTTTATGTTTAGCCATTGAACACTCAATTTCACAGTACCTGTACTATAAATTTGTCATTATCTGATTTTCAGTTATTTCTATTTTAGTACATAGTCATTAATAAGATTATCATTGGTATGAAAATTATCAAAAGTAGTCATTGGCACATAAGTGTCTCTCTTTTTTCTTAGATTTACTCTATGTCAGTCAATAAAACCTTTGCTGCATTTTGCAAAAAAAACAAGAAAGGCTAATAAATAGAATCTTGCCTCAGGGCATCTGATTTACAAGTTACAGCATGGCACAGACCAGTTAAGAAGAACTTGTTAATGGGCTGCAGGGAACATGGCGTTTCTCCCAGGTGTTCCCCTGACTGCCTGTATCTCTGACACCGCAGGGCTTGCATCAAGCTTCAGGTTCCCACTCTACCAGAGCCCTGTGCAAGCTTGGGGCTGTGCTGGGCCGCTCCATGGTGGCACATCCCCAAGGTGCTGAGCCTGCTCATGTTGAGAATTGCTAGTGTTTCAGTTCTTTCCTCCTCTAGTCTTAGCAGTTTTTTCGCATAGGAAATAAAAAGAAGTTTGCGATTTCTGGCACCTAACCCTAACCCTAACCCTAACCACAAACAAACAACAATAAAAGAAACAAAAAAAGGCAGTGGGAGTCCTTTTCTGACTAAAATAATCAGATATAGATTTAATCATTTATCTTCAATACTTTTATCATTCCTACCAGTTTAAGTATGATAGTCTTTATATTTCCTGAAGGAGTAAATAAACTGGTTTTTTTTTGTTTCTTTTTTTTTTTTGTCTTTTTGAGACAGGGTCTCACTATGCAGTTCAGGCTCGTCTTGAACTCATTTTGTTGCCCAGGCTGGCCTCGAACTCACAACGATTCTCCTGCCTCAGCCTCCCGAGTGCTGGGATTACAAGCGTGTACCAGCATGCCTGGCAATACACTGTTTTTAATAATCTATGGAACACTGCCCAGAAAAGTGCCTGTCACATTTTTTGTATACAGTATTGGGGATTTGTAGAATGACAGTATCCAAATATGGTCCCTAAAAATAACAACAGCAGCAACAAGGTCAACAAACGCTATGCCTCTAGGATCTTATAAGATAAGCCTGTGATTCAGAGATTTTTTTTCCAGAAGTGATAATTGTTGGACCCTGTGACCAAGGACCTTTCAATATGTGTATTATTTACTTTCGTAGTCTATAATGGTTCCTAAGGAACTATCAACGTGGAAAGTTGTAATTATGGAATTAAAAAGTCCATAAAGTTCTTCCCATGGTTCATAACAGCACCAGTGTGTAAGCATGCAGTTATATTATTTTAAGGTTATATTTACTCAATGGGCCATGGTAATTTAAACTATTTTTAAAGTATTCAGAGGATTTGACACAGAGAACATGTTATACCAGATCATACTATAGAAATGGAGCTTAAAATCCATTTTTACATGAAGAGACTTTTTTATGTTCAGATATTAGTTTAACATAGGACAGAACATGCTTATGTAACAGCTTCTGTGGTGGTTCAACATTCCTGATAAAGACCTGATTTCAATACAAACAACTTGCACCAAAGCACAGAGCTCTCAGCTGGATCCATTGAGTGTGCTGTAGGCTTGCAGGTCAGAGCTTTGGTTCCATAATTCTCATTTAACCTCTCTGAAAGGTGGCGACTGCCCTGAATGTCGCTGCAGTTGTGTTTGAAGAGTGAGAACGACAGATTATTGGCCTGACAAGGCTGACCTGCCAAACAAAGACACGTCAGCTGTATCTGATGTCTCACAAAGATGGTGTGAAAACGTTGTTTCTTCTGCATTGTAGAGAGTGTGCCAGGAGATACGAAACTGAGGAAGGGAAAGTATTCTCTGCTGGGAAGAAAGAAATTTAATATATTACCCCAGGCTGTGTACTAAGCTGTCTTTTCTAATGCTGTCTTTTTCATTTTCTAAATTTACTTTACAAATGAGGAAAGTGAGGGTAAGAATATATACAGAGAAAAGTCATTTCCTCAAATACGTGTGGGTGTTTAAGGGAAAGGACTTCACGGCGTCCAGAGGAACCCAGACCAGCTCTCATCCACACATGAACGAATGCACTGGAAGAAATTCAGATAGTTCTCCTCTTGGTGTGAACTTGGATGAGAATCTAGGCTGATGGACTTCAGGTTAGACGGTGCAGATCAAAACCAGAGCCATAATAAGAAAATAGGTGTCAGAAAATTAGGTCCATGTATTACTGAAGAGTCAGATTTGTAGAGGCAGCTGAGGTCAACACCTGATCCTGTGGAGTTAGTAGGTATTATGCCAGAACCTTTTGAGATCAGGGCTGAGTAAGCAGCTGCAGTAGGAATGGCTTTATGGAGCCCAAGTGCTGGAATAGGTGAGTTCATTTTTCGAGGCCTTACCTGGAGATGAGATTTTATCTGTGTGTCTATAGGCATACATAATCATGTTTGTGTTTAATGACTGGGTGTGTTTTTTTAAGTTCCTAGGATGTAAATTTATAATTAAATGAAGAATTACCACATAATGCATGAGTACAGTGCCCAGATTAGGAAGAATTAAGTATTTACTTTTGAGTTGCGTAAGCTCAGCCAGGAAGATAAGTTATAAGAAATTAAATTGGAAAGAAAGAGTAACCTCTCTTCTTTTGAATCACTATTGGAATTCACTGAGGATGCAAACAGAAAGATAGGCTTCACTAGACCAGGGCACTCACTCCACATGGATAGACCTATGGGGGAAACAGTCATACCCAAGCAGGTTTATGATGACTTGGATGAATCAGTGTAGCTGGTCATGGCAGTGGTAACAAAAATACTCCTGTGAATTCACTGTTATCTCTGTAGTGTTTCTGTTATCTTGTGTTATAAACACACTAGGCATGCTATTCCCCTAGACCTGTAAGTTACCATCCTTTATTTTAGAGAGACAACCCCATTCCAAATTTGACATATTTCCAACTGTTGTCCCACAGCACCTTTGAGAGTGTGCTGAGAGAGAATAGCTTAGTAAGTGGGTCATCCATTGTTTCTGAATCCACACCCTGTTTCATCTGAAATACTCACACATTCATCTTGCTGGGAAAACAAGGATCATCTAGGTATTGGCTGTCTGCTTTTGAAAAGCAAGTTGCCCCTTTTATTTAGTTAACATAGTATGTCTTACTCACCTGTCTGCTATAGGGAACATCCTATGAATACAAAGTGATGAGGTGATGGTGTGTGGTTGAGAATTTCACCAAACATCAGCAGAGTGTGTTTATACCCACCTGCTGAGGTTGACAAGAAGGATATATGGATAAAAAAGTCACAGTATTCTTCTTGAACATTTTGTTTGCAAAAAAAAAAAAAATAATAATAATAATGTCAGAAAGCATCTAAAAAGTGGGTAGTCTCCAGAAAGAGAAAATGTAGCTCCAGAAAGAGAAAATGTAGGGCTGGGAGTGTTGTTTGGACTGAAAACCAACTGCGTTCTGAACACTTTTAATCATAGTGTACCTATTCAGGTGTAGTAAAATTCCTGAACTTTTCACATGTGGAAAAATGATCTGTCACTTCTGTCCCCTTTTCTCTTCTCTCTTTCACATCTCTTGTAAATTTCCCCTCCAATTTGTTCTTTCTGACCATTGACCTCCTTAAGGAAGCCTGACCCAAAAATAGCTGACATTTGAGGCTCCTGAAGCATGCCAGGTACTTGCCTTACCAGAGCCTCTTGCCATCCAGGCATGGCCAGGTGGGCAGCTTCATGGAGGTCTGCTGCCGAGGAAGGAGGCCTACAGAAGATGCTGTGAGGCCATGCCGATGGGCTCCCCACTTAAGCTCTTTCTGCATCACGTTGCCTCTTACTCCTTCGAAATTGCCCAGGAGCCATGGTGATTTTCGTGCATGTACTTGGTTTACATTCACCACCAGAGTCTTCAAGTCTTCTGTTGACTTCTAATAAATGCTTTGCATAAACTCAAAGAAGAAAAGTAGAATTTTGAAGGTATAAGATCATAGTATTTGGTGCACATCTCTAAAAATGGTTATTCTTATTGCAAGCTGTTCTCTGGAGGAGGCCTCGGTGACACAAATAGGGTCAGAGCTCTGAAGAGACAGAGAATGAAACTCTCACATTGAAAGAACCTGGGGGCTGGATATTAGCATAGCATGGGGTTTGATTTTCTAACCGAATCTTCCTCATTTGGTCTTTCATCATGAGCAGTCTAACGTGATCTGTGATTCTGTTCGGTAGCTGCAGCACTGGCCAACTCAGCGTGGACCTCAGGGGTACTGATGTGTGCCCCTCAGTTCTCTCTGTCACTTCCGGTGCAGTTTCCTTCTGCACCAGTTTATTTTTATAAAGGAAATCTAAGAACCTTCCTCTGTCCCAGCACATTGGATATTTAGATAATGAAGGTAGAGAGAGAGACAAACCGCTTGGCATTGTATTGGATTATGAGTTAGGATGTGATCAGTTGGTCCCATTTCTTGGGATTCTTCCTGGCAGAAGCCATAATCAACAGTGCAGCTGATCTGGACCAGGTCTTTGTGGCCAGAGGATGCTGCTTGGAATCAAGTCGGTCCGTGATACCATCCCGTGCTTGCCTGAGGTTCCTGCTGGACTTCGAGTCTCTGAACCTGTGTCCAGGCTAGAGGGACAGCACGGAAGTGTGCTCGGGGTCATCCTCAGTTTGGGAGTCATCCTCCCGCACTGGCTATGCCGAGCCTTCCTAGCTCTGCTGGGAGACGGAGACTGATGGACAAGGCCCATGTGGTGGTGGTTGTTGTTTGGCGTAACAATAAAGATAAATGTGAGCGTCGCAGAAGGTGTGCTGCATGAAGCCACTGCTCCTGGGATCCGTTTCGTGCACAGTCTCTCTTCCTGCAGCTTACAGAGTAGCACATCAAATAGCACAGTGCAAGCTTTGGAGGACAGACATCAGCTCGCTCTGGGCTGAGGTGGTGTTTCATTTCTGTTGTCTATTTGCCTGCTTTGTTTTTCTTTTGTTCTCGTTACTGAAAGTAGAAGAAACGCATCAAAGCGAGTTTTCTATCACACAGGACTGTATCTCTGATCTCTACAGCCTCTTTTAAATATGAAGAAGCAGTGAGACCTTAATTGGTGTCCATGTTGTGAACTTTATATTGTCAGTAGTTAGGACACGTGGCTTGCTTAGAAGGTAATGCTCGGTGACCCCGACGCCCCTGTTTTACAGTTACATCGTCATTTTACCCCTGGATTCTTCAGTGTAAGACTGTGTCTATCAAGTACTGTTATGGGATTTGGGGGGGGTCCCTACTCCTCTTGGGCTAACAGCCTTTCATGGCAAAGAGTCTATAGACAAAGAGGTACCATAGCAAGAGAACAGAAAGGGGTTGAGAGGTATGGAAAGGCTATTGCATGTAGAGCAGTCAGGTTCTGAGGGGACATTTGAACAAATCCTGAATGAGGTAAACCAGGGAGCTGGTTTGTCCAGGGAAGAACATTCCAGGCAGACATACTAGTACATGAAAAGATCCTGGGGTAGAAATGAGCTTGAATAGGCCAAATTTTTAAAATGTTATGAGAGTAAAAATGAGATAAATTGAGGATATGTGTCCTTCAAGTATTCTGTATTTGCCTCTGAAACAGAAAGATGGGGTAACTGAATTCTAGTTAACTTCTTAGAAATTAATTGTTTATACAGAACAATTGGTAAAAACATTATATTAACCTCTTAATAATTAAAGTTTTACATGGCAATATCCTGGGAAATTATCTCTGCTTTTGTTAGGACTTTATGGCATTTTTATAGTCATTTGTGCTGTAAGAATGCGTTCACATTTTTCTCTGTTCTTTTTAATTAAGTTAAATGAATTGTCATCTGAAAAGATCAAACATTCTTAGGACCATTTTAGTGAAAAAGGGAGAAATATTCTTAAAATTGCGTAAATTGTCAGTAGGTCTAATAGCTTCTTTCAGTGTGAGCAATGCATGATTATTGAGAATGTAGAAAATGTCTACTTTATCATTTATGAAATCAGCCACTTGGAAATTTTAGTAATTTTATCCTGATGCTAGAATTTTTTCAAAGCAATAAATATTACAAAAGTTTATAGAAAGTCATTAAATGTTAATGAAAAGCTGTATCTCATACAATATCAGCATAGATGTCTTTAATTTCAGTTTATTGTGGAAGAATCTTGATTGGCAGACAGCTTCAGGATGACATTTATTTTAGTCAGAAACGTTTCACACTCCCTATTAAACCATCAGAAATCTCCGAGTTTTTCCAGTTATACTTTATATTCCTCTTTTTAATTTATGATTGATTAAAGAGATCATTATAATTCACTCATTTTATAGAATTTATTCTATATGTAAAATAAAATAAACCAAAATGTTAACTAATATAATGATTCTATAAGCTGCTTTTAACAATAACGAGACGAGAACTTTTTGGAATAAACTTCAGAGTTTCAAATGGATTAATGTGTAGTGGTTACGGAACCTCCCTGGGCATCGTGGCGCGCCGTGATGCTGTCTCAGATCAATGCCTCTGTGCCATTCAACAGTGGGAGGGGAAGCAATGAGAAGAAAGACTCTGAGGTCTCCTGAGAAGACAAAAATACATTGGTAGGTTACAGTGGTGGAAAGGATTTAAGTTGTGCAAGTCACCTGAAGCTCACAATTACTTAAGGCAATATTTCTAAAAATTTAAATTGTACCATCTACCAAAATAGATTTTCTTTAATGCTTTATTAGACAAATAATCTTTCTCTCTAAATTGGTGGAAAATAAGTCACTTTCCCAGGTACCATGGAAGGGACCTAATGTGGTTTCTGAGTATTGTTTCCCCAGGGCAAACCCGTACTATGATGTATTACGCGGGTCACAGTTACTTTGCCTCCGGATGGATGGGCTGGAGGAAAGTTTTCCTCATTAATTTCACTCCAGGTCTTTGCCCATTTAGTCTCTTTGCTCTCTGGTACCTTCACTTTCTCCTTTATTCTGAGTCTTTTTCTTCTCCCCCCACCCTCCATCCTCGACTGATTTTTACCTTGTCTTTCTCCTGTGTTTAGTGTACAGTTTATTAAAAGAACAGTTGGGGAAAACTGCTGTTAATCCGTCGGGCCTCTTTCTGTCTTAAACCTATTCTAATCTTCCCAGGTATTCCAAAGGCTCAAGGAAAAAACTAGGATCTTAATTAGCAGATACAATGCACAGACTTTCACACTTGGCTTTCTCGCTGCTGGATCAGAATTTCAGGGAGGGTTCCTCGTGTTCAGTCTCTCTTTACCCGGAGTTATGATAGTATCACTTTCTGTTGTTGGCCTCAACCTCGCTGGGCTGTTTCATTTTACTATTTTTAATTCCTCTTTCTTTAGTAGCCCCATTTAGGATTCCACTCTTGCCATTTTTTCCCTACTTATGAAATTCTCATCTCTCCCTGTGGTGATTCACTTTATAACTGTGACCTTTTTAAAGTGCTATATGCATAAATCTTCTCCCATTCCTATGTTGATTTTCATTCTGAGCTCCAAAGTGTCATGTGTGCTCCCAAAGAAAGCCAGGCAGATAGCTCTCTGGAATCCCTCAGATCTAATCAGCTATTAAATTTTCCTCACTCTTCCTCCCGAAGGTCTCTTGATGTGAGATATCTTTCATTCTCCACTCTCACCAGTATCTCTTCTCCCTTGGAATATTACAATATCTTTTCTGTAACATATATAATGCCCTACCTTAAAATTCGTAAATGATGAACAGAAGTCCATATTCTTCCGTAGAGTATTATGTCTATTTGGCTATGTTTATAATCTTTTCTTTTGCCCCTTACATTTTTGTTTTTCATTTTGATTTTTGAGACAGAAGCATGCATCTTCACACCTTCGCTGGATTTAGCAGAAGCTTTCACTCTTTGAAGTTCTGTCTGGGCACACTCCACCCCAGCTCCTTCTTCATGCTCAGTTATAGTTAGAAAGACAGCTTCTGGGGGCTGACCATCCTGCTGTTCCTGGCTGTTACCCTGAGCTCCAACTGTGTGCTCACTCTGGTCTCCTGAGGCTGTGAGCCCCTGGGGCAGGGCTATGACTGCACCTGCATTTCTAATGCACCAGCATCGCCCAGGGCCTGCTGCGACTAAGTGGAAATGACTTGGGATATTTTCTCTGAATGTCAGAAATGAATGTTGCTGCACTTTTTCTTGATTCTAAACAAGATGTCCCCAGTGGAGTTTTCTCCATAAAATATGCATAGAGTTTGCTAGTAATATCACTGATTTGATGAATGTGAATAGACAGAAGAGAGGTTCAGAAATTAATCAAATTTCAAAATTAGTTTTGACTCTCTGCCTCTGCTATGTGTTACCTGAATCTACACAAAGTGAGAAGATTTGATGACAAAGGAAATTACTCCCTTAGCTTCCTCATTTCAGCTCATTCACGTCTTATGTAGAGGTAGTTACTTCACCACATGAGCACCGCAGCGTGTTTTCAGAACTCTGAGTGATACTAGAAAACAGTAGTAATGATAAAATAATGATAGAAATCATTTGATCAGCTCTTGTATTTTGGAGATGGCAGTTTTGAAATAAGAAAGAAAAGAGATGAACTGAAAAGAAGCAAAAAGAAAAAAAACTAATCATGTGTAACAGTTTGTCAAAAAAAATGTTCTTGACCCAAATAAACTGTTATTTGTTAGTTATTTTTAAATCCTGAAATATCCAAAGATCCAATAAAACCTGAAGGGTTAGCCTATTGAATTCCAGATATAAAGCCCTTTAAAGATAAATTACAAAATGAGGATTTAGGCCATGAGCAGAAGGGAAGAGAAACACTTTGGAATTGAAATTCGCTCTCAGTGCCTTTGTCTTTGACTCAGTGACTGGAGATTAAATAGGCCTGTATTTGTTCCCTTGACCTTAATTGATATGGTAACAGCAATTGTTCAATATATTCAAGATGAACAGGTGATCTGCTGCTGCTAAGGTGATTCCACTGGTCACTGGCTCTTCTCACCTCTAAAGCCCAGAAAAGATGACAGACAGTCTATCACTAGGACAAATGAACCACAGAATGAGTGGCTTTCCTTTTCTAACCTTTCAGCCCCTTCTAAAATGCTAAAGCTCATGTGGTTGTGAATTGACTTGAAAGCAAACTCATTATGTCATTACTGTTGCATCCATCCCACATTAACAGTTCATATGCAGGAGGAATGGAGCCAGCATAGTGTTCCCCTGTCCATGAGAGCTGAGTAAATTACAGAGTTCTGTATCTACAGGGACACATTTCCAATCACTTTGATTCATGTCCATTTTTTGACTGACTAGGCCAGATCAGTGTTTCCTGCTAGTTGGAGTTGTGGGCACATGTCTTTCCCTTCAGTTTACCTACAGACCCCCACCCCAGCAAGGGACTTCTCATGGCACACACTTAGCACAACAAGGCGTTTGTTCATGGTTGGCTTTCAGGAAAGGTCAGTACCTCTGAGTAGCCATGGTGAAAGCCACAAGAAACCCACCAATTTTGAAGAGACAGTCCTAAAAGCCATTCTTGTACATAGGAAAGAGACTGTTTTGGCGGACTCATAATAGTTCTGGATTTTCAATAAAGTGCTTTCTGTTTTTGTGATAGCTGGAAACAGTTGTCAAAACACAGTGGTCTCTGTAACATTTTACGATGAGTGACACAAGTTGGGAATGTAGCATGCCTGTAAAGAGGTAGAGAGCCCAGGTTCCAGATTCAGGGATTTTCACTAAATTCTACAATTAAGTTTTGACTCCTCTATGCCAGACGATCATCTGAGCATTGGGGGTAAAATGGTAAGAGACCAATTCCATGCTTTATGAAGCTTCCACTGAGGGATGAGCTAGACAGCAGGCAGTGTAACTGAGTAGACCACACAGTATTGCAAATAGCGATGCCCTACGGAGAAATAAACAGCCAGGGGTGGGAAAGCTGCTTTGTAGGGTGGGGTGGTGTCCAGTGAGGCACCTTGGTTTCTAGTTTAAAAGGCAGGGGCAGGCAAAATACTCATGAGATGGAGATTTGTACAAAGAGCTGAAGGGTGTAGGATAGGAAAACGTTTAGAATTTCTGGGCAACAAATACTCTCTCCAGAAAGAAGAGAAATTCTAATGCTGTCACTTCCTGGATTTGAGAGTTCGAGCAAAGATTGGCATTGTCTGGACCTTAGTTTCCTCATCTGTGATATGGGGACCATAGTGATACCTGCCTCCAAAGACTGCTGTGGGAAGTAAGTGACATATATTACAGATGCATAATCAACACTGGAGAAATTACATTGGCTTTTATGAATTCAGAGTTTTCATTTGAGATTGCTTTGTTTTTACCTGTTGATCGGCGCCGTGCAGGTTACTTCCTTTGAGTTAGTCAGCTGGCTATAATGAAAACCTCTGTTGTTTCCAGGGATGTAAACTCATGTCAAGTGTCAGTCATTAGAGCAGAGAAACTGCCCGAAGTCTGTCTTTCTCTTTTCGAATGTGCCAATTTTATCGAAGCTGTTATGTACATGAGTACAACCATTTTCATCCCACATCTACACGTCAAATTCCCAGTTCTCAGAAGCAACCATTTGCAATTTTTTCAGATATTTCTCTTCACATTTGCTTTATGTGGCATGCTTATATTGCTACTGCTGGAATTTTTATTTTTAAACATTATTAATTTCTCACATACAAAAGGAGAATTTGGCTTTTTGCCACCACGTGTGCATACTTTCTCCTCAACTTGTACTTAGTATGGTACATTCAGATAGACTAGCATGGAATGTTCATGTTGGATTACAAGGTACTATTAGCAAATGAACCATACACATTTTTCCTCTTTATGCTTTTGTTCCCTTTTGTAAGTATTTTATTATTTTTCATCAATTTATCACTGCTTGCCCAAATTCTCCTTCAGAAATTTAAATTTCCCAGCAATGTAGGTGTCTTTTCAGATACTTCGAAATAAAATGTTCATAAGGCATAGATGTGGGCAGTGTTCATGTTTGAATATCCATTCCACTCACAGTGAATGTCTTGGTTACTTTTCTGTTGTCAATGAGACAAAATACCTGACACCCAAAATTAAGGAAGGAAAGGTTTATTTAGCTCGCAGCTCATGGAGGTTTCAGTCGATACTCAGCTGGCTCCAAGGCAGAGTGGCACAGGGCAGAGGGCAACCATTCATGGTGGCAGAAAACAGCAAAAGCAACAAGAGCAAAAGGGAGGAGTGGTGGCAAGCAGCCTCTTCCTCTCCCTTACATAGGCAAACTATCCATTCCAGGGTGGGGGAAGAACTCATACCCATAATCTCAGCATTGGATCATGGATCAGTCATAAACTCTAAAAGCCTGCCCCGTGACTACCTGAGGATTTGAGGAGACATCCAGACACAAATCATAACAATGAATAAGTTGTCTGGTGCAGAATTCTAGCATGGAACTAACTCTGCACAAGATTTCAGAGCTCTTTTCTAGTCGTTAGCTTTTGATGTTGCTGTTCAAATGTCTGATGCCATTTTTACTTTTCAAATTAAGCATTTCATTTAATTTCAAACATGTAAGTGTCCATTCGCCAGTATTTTTGTTAAGAAGACCATGGTCTGTGCCTTGAATGTGAATTCATGATTGATTTTCTTGTCATGGCCTCACATGAAGCACAGTCATAATGCATCTTCTATAATTTATAAATTTCTTCCTTTTAAGGTGGAGATCTTTCATGTCCCCCCTCCATCTTCTATCACTGGCCCAGACCATTCCCATTTTGACATCTTTGAAAGCTGCTCATATTGCTGCTTTCTAAATGCCAAACTTACTGTGCTGTTTTGGTAGTGTCAGCAATAATAAAATTATTTTTCATAGTAATTTTACATATTTTATTTTGCAGAACCTAAGGTGAAGATTCTTGTGAATGCAATGTGTTAGGATGTGACCAGAAAAAACGAAGAGAAAGGAAGGGAGTGGTCCTAGACAGGGAAGGAGGGCAGCCAGGGTGCAATACCAGGCATGGCCCTACCTGGGAAGCTTTGGAGCCATGCGGAGTGCAACTGACAGCACTCTGCCGCTAGCAGTGAGCTAGGTTGCTCACACCTTCAAGGGCTTCAGTTCTTGCTTCAGGATGGTCTGAGCAGAGCGTAACTTTCCAGGCTATCAGAGAGCTGATGCACGGTGGGATCCAGCAGCTGGAGGTAACTATGAGATGCCATCAGAGCAGATGTTCCACAGAAAGCACCCCGGGACTAGTGTTCGCAGCAAGGGTCACCAGACTGTAGGGGACACAGGTGGGCCATGGATGCATCTGCTGCTGTTTGTAAAAATAAGCTCTGATGAGCAACATAAGCCCCATGAACCCAAGGAGCCAGTGAAAATGTGATAATCATTTAGCACGCAGAAAATAGGATCACTGTGGTTTCCACCAGACTCTCATTGCCCTAAATCATGTGACACCAGCTTTTGGTTATGAACGAATAAAACAAAAACGTGTGTTGGTCTTGCATACATTATCAACACTGTCTAAAAGTTCATTATGTGACTTCTTTTTTTTAAATAGTAGGGATTAAACCCAGGGCCTTGCACATGCTAGGCAAGTGCTCTATAATTGAGCTACATCCCCATTTAATTATAGGATTCTATAATATTTTTAGCTTTTTAGGAAATGGATCCTTATTACACCATCTAAAGGTGTCATTAGACAATCAAACGTTCTTCCATCATACATTTTTTCATGAACACGTTAATACTTTCAACCAGTATTTGTTGAAGGTTTAACTTGCTTTTGGTGCAAGAGTTAAAACTTTGAACAAGACAAATAAGAATTCTACTGACATGGAACACACAGGCTAGTGGGATGAAGCAGTGCGTAAATAGTGAGGAAACATGGGAATGTCAGTTAATAAGTACCCTGAGGAAAGCAAATGGAGTAAAGTGAGGTAGAGAGCCTGGGAGCTATGTAGAATGTTGAGGAAGACCTTCCTAAGAGTTAATACTTAAGCTAAGCCGTGAATGAAAAGAAAGAACCAAGCAGAGGGAAATCTTACTCCAAGGAGTGGGAACTTGGGTGCAAAGGGGACCGTGAGGTTGGTGTGCGTAGAGGATCCCAAAGCTGACATGTTTGAAGTGTCGGAGCAAACAGAAAAGATGCGTTTCAAAGTCTGGCAGGCCCAGGTACTGAAGGACCTTAGGGGCCATGCAAAAGGATTTTGTGTTTTTTCACCTTAAGAGTCACAGAAAGCCACTTGAGAATTCTAAGCAGGATAGTAACATGAACTTCTTTATGTTTCTGAAGATTCCTTTAAAATTTTTATGGAAAATGTGAGCAGGAATAGAGACCAGGAAACCATATAGGATGACATTTCTTTAGTCTTCCCTGAGAAATTGGAGTTGAAGAAAAATAGGCAGATTTGGAAAATGACGTGGGTATGGAATTAATTGATAGATTGTACTGATAAGGAATAGGATAGTGTGGGCTCCACAGCACCTCATAGGTGTAGGGGAACGTGCTGGGAAGAAGGTGGGGAAATTTCTGATCTTCTATCTGAAATTAATCTTATAGAGTCTCTTGTAAGCAGGGTGTTACTAAAATCGCCCTTTCTGGAATTTAACGATACATGTACACCATTCAGATTCTTCGTGTTTCATTGGTAACAATTTTTGCCTTTTTTCTGCCTTTAAATATTGTTTGGTTAAAATAATTTTTGACAAACAGAAGAGCCAGAAACAAATTTTTTCCTCATGTTGTGCCATCTGCTACCTTTTAATTCCTTTCACAAAAATTCTCCAAGGGACGGTATTGTCTCTTGGATGTCAGTTTTGCCGCTGGAGAGCCTAGGACATCCCAGGTGTTGGCACTGCCCCGGCACGAGGCCGTCAGTACTGACTCGCTGGGGTCTTCATCTGGCACCATGGGGAATATTTAGTAGCACATCTGCAGGGCTTCCGGGAAAGAGCTGCTTTCCTTCCCTCAGCTGTGGATCTCATGTTGAATTTCTGAATTCTAGTTCGTGATACCATCGTATGATACTGTATCTGCACCTCTGCTGATTTATAAAACACTTGTGATTTAAAAAGCACGTAAGAAACAAACCAAATTATCTGTTTAATTGAAATGGTCTCTTGTTTTTGGGTACTAGATCCTGATCCAGATGCACGCCTACCTCTTTATCGTGCCCTGGCCTAGGAAAGGCACTATTAAGGGAAATGGAGACTGTGTGCCATCATTCCTGTGTGGGTTTCAGCAGCCACATGAATTAATAGAGACCCTAAAGGGGCTTATTTGGGCACTAAGTGAAATAATTCCTTACAAGCAAAACTATTAAATGCAATTTTAAAACATAACTTATTGCTGTAAAATGTAATTTTTTCAGAATTATTGATTCTCATTACAATGAGACAGAACAATATTATACCGGAAAAAAGGTTCATAAAAATTGAATGGCCTTATAAAAATGTTTTTTTATCATTTCTTTAGATAATAAAAGCATGCCTACTTTGGAAAATTGGAACAATATATAGTGTTGTAAAGAAGATTTAAGTAACTTGTAACCAGCAGGGGGAATATGACTATTATCACTACTATTGAATAATTCTTTGATCATTTCTCTCCATACATATTTATATATGTATATATGCATGTATGTATGTAAAATATATGATCACTATATGATTATGTAAATAATTTGATATAATTTATGCTATTTTGCATCCCTCTTTTCCACTTAATTGCAGGCGCACTGGAGAATTGAATGACTACATTATTCTTTATGTAACAGCAAGTCTGTGTCTGCTTCCCTGTCTGGGGGCTCTTAGATGGTTCTGTTATTTTTAAAATTAGAATTACTCCATCATAATAAGTGATGCTGACATAAGAAGCCATATAAATACATCGTTAACTGGTTATTCTGGTTATTACCATCACATTAATTCCTAAAGTGGAATAATTTGGTTGAAATGTATGAATATGTGAATGTTTATGCTACATACTATTAGATAATTTTCTAAATGCATAGAAATACAATATTTTTGTTAAGTTTTCCAACTTAGTTTTTAAGTACAGTTCTGATTGGTTTATTTTACTTTGATGATTGGATAAGTCAAACATTTAGTCATACATTTATTTTGCATTTCTTTTTTGTGCATTTCCTACCCACATTTTTAACTCATGTTTCTGAGTAGCGTTTTTTGTTTTTTTTTTTTTTGGATGTTAGTATTTTAATTGCTGGATTTAAGGTGAGTACACTTTCCTTATATTTGTTTTAAATGTGTTTTTTACTTGTGCTTTGCTTTACATTTTGCTTCCACATCATTGCTGTGTGAAGGTCTTGAGATTTATATACCAAACCTTTTTGTGTTTCCTTTGAAATTTTATCCCCTAGTTTTATGATTAGAAGATGTAGAGCTGTGAGAAACATTTACTCTTACAGCTTTATTTAAAAATTTAGTCCAGTTATAATTTATTGGATTTATAATTTTGTGTATTCCAAAATTGATTTTCTTTAGTTTCCATGATTAGCAAACATCTTTAGCATCATTTGTTGAATAATCTGACCCTTCATGAAATTTCTTTTACTAATTTGTTTTTATTACTGCAGTTATTACTACTCGTGATTATTACTGTTCTTCTTATTTTTACTATGCATTATTGCATGGCAGGTTCATATGTACCCCAGGAATTTCCAGGCCAGTCACATCAGTTTCTGTTCTATCAATTCTTGTGTGTGACCATGTTGCTATAGGTGTTGTTTCATTGTATGTCTGCACACTAGTCATTTTCCTGATATGTTTAGCTGTTCTTTGTTAGTCTATTGGGCAAATAGTTCTGACAACCTTGTTTATTTTTTTCTTTGGAATTTCAGTATTTTACACTGAAAATTATCACTATATTCCCTAAAGTCTACCTGTTTATATGTTCATCCAACAAAAGTATATTTCTGTTTCTTCCTAATTACTTTTAAATTCTTGTATATAATTATTGTGTCTTATCTGCACTATGTCTCATTGTTTCTGTTTAAAGTTTTTAGACTATTTATAAGTGTAATTATTTGGATTATAACTTTTTGATTCTTCCTTGATTGGGTTTTACATATATATAGGTGTACATTTGTGTGTACATATGTATATGTACTCATTTATATTTATCCATACACATTCAGACATGGGATTTATTCTAAGGAATTCCTCACATGACTACGGAAGGTGAGAGTCCCCGGCTCCACAGTTTGCTGCATGTAGCTGCAGGCCAGGGCGTGGCAGCAGTGTAGGTTGCAAGCCCAAGAGCTGAGGAGCTGAGGGTGCAGACTTCAAGGCTGGAAGCCTGAGAACGCGGAGCATGAAGGGCCACAGAAGATGAAGTTCCAGCTCAAGCTGTGCAGAGGGCACAGCTTCTCCAGGTCCGCCAATTCCAGGCTCAGTTTCTTCTGGGAGCAGACTTACAAGAAGAAGTGTTTAGCCTGTAGTCTGCTTGACACATAGAATCGAGCCTCCCAGTAGAATAAATATTACTTGTCAGTATCACTTTGTCCTATTTCCTTACATATTTAATTACACCTTTCCTTCGTTTAAGTTCCCAAACGTAAGAGTTACTGAGGATGTCATTTTCTCATTTCTTATACATCTGTTTCATGTCTGATACCTCTGGCTAAAATTCCTAGAAAGTTACAAAATGATAACAAGAATGTATTTTTTATCTTGATTCTGTTGGAAATAAATCTTCTTTTTTCTTTTGTATTTTTTAAAATATCAGTTATTCTTCTGTTTTCTTCCTAACAAGTATCTCAAAAATAAATTAAAATTTATTATAAGCCATTTTATTTTCCACTTAATTTTTCACTTTTTCTTTGACCTGTTCTATGGTATATTGGATGAGTAGATTTCTAAATATTAAACTATTCTTCTATACTGTTATATTCCTTCCAATTCAGGAAAGCTGTTTTTTGTTTGTTTGCTGTTATTATTGAAATCAGTTTATATTTTATGTCAGTATTCATGTAGAAGTAAAATTTAGCTGGATATGTAAGATGTATAACAAATTGATTTCAGGCTGGCCACAGTGTAATTTTTGTGCCAGTAAGAATTTCTGTGTTGAGAGTGTCAGCAGCTCATGGCTTTGGTCCTCTGCTCTGTGTGAACAGTAATGGGGATAGAAGGGGTGCAGAATCCTCCAAGTAGAAGGGCCTGCACCCTGCATTTCTACCCTTTATGGTTCATGTCTCACCTATCTTATTTCTCCTGTGTTCTTTTTAATGCTGCTTTGAGAAGTTTTAATTTTAATTTTTGCAGTGGAGTTATGATTCATAGAGTATTACTTAGCTGAGTGTTCACTCATGGAATGAAATTATGTAGCATGGCCTTAAAATTTTGAGAAGGGTTTAGTAAATTTTACTTTTTGGATAGGTTTTAAAAAAAATTTTAATTATAATTTTACTGTTTTTATTTACTCAATTTTGTGTAATGGGGTTTTAATTTTTATTTAAAAATTTTTAACATTATAACCAAAATATGTCCTGAGATAAGTTGTGTCTTGCAATTTAGTTTAGAACAATATTCATATGTGAATTTTTATGTGTGAAAACCTATTTCTCACTGAGCTAGTCATTTCCTGGCTTTGTTAGGTTCCACTACTCTATTATTATTTTTTAAAGGCCTCAGAACCTTTATTCAGTCTGTTGTCAAGATCTCATGTTGTGACATTTAATCTTTCAGTGTTGTACCAGACTTGATTTTTTGTCATTGACTTTGTTCAGGCTTGAATCTTTGTGTGTGCATATGTGTGTGTGTGTGTGTGTGTGTGTGTGTGTGTGTGAGCTGCATTTCTAGAATCGTTTCAGTCCTTTTTCTTAGGCCAAACTCCATAATTCATGTAATTTTGAAGCCCCGGACATGATGGTAGACCTACCCTAGTACTGTAGCCTGGTCCTACCCACACCTCTTGCTCTGAGTGCTGCTCGCCTGTGTCCCTCCATCCTGGACTCTGCGTTTCCGTGCTGTAGACCTTGGATGCCCTCCCTCGTCCCCGTGCCCCCTCCTCTCCTCCTCCTCCCACTGCTTCCTCTGCACCCGCAGCGCTGCCTGCCTGCTGCACAGCCACACAGTCTCCTGCAGAAGCTCTGCAACACGCTGGAGTTTCTTGACCTCCTTAGCAGTAATGCCTCTTACCACATTTTCCCATTCAACTCTCTTTACTTTTTCTATTACACTGCTGATACTTTTTTGAGAATCCTTTTGGAAGAACTTTGTTTCATTTTTTATCCATTAAAACTTAGTAAAGCAATAGTCATAATACAGAAAGTGACTCTATCGGGAAGGTTTATTACGTGCCTTCCTTTACTAGGCATTTACTTGCCTCTTGGGAGCTGAATTGGTGCTAGAAAATCATCACAGTTGTGCCATCAGTTTATGATCACATGGAACTCATTATAAATAATCTAAATGCTTTTTATGAATATGCGTCACGTCTGTTGCTCAAGTAGTGAGTTGTGTAGATGTAAAGCATAGTTTCCTTCTCCTTTAAGAATATCTTTAAATTAAAATTTCTTATTAATATATATTTAGAATACATAATGAATATATTCTTGGTGGGGTACTGATATATGTATCTATAGATATATGTGTATACATATGCAACATATATCTATATCTAGCTATCTTTCTATCTGTAGATATAGATGTCTCATCTTGATTCTTTTTACAAATACAAAAGTACAGAAAACTAAAGGATAATATCGATCCAAAATGTAGACTTTCTCATTTTATCAGGCATGCCATGTCCCACCCCATCTGTGTCACGGCACAGTTAAGTTGCCTATGTACCATAGGCACATGGAACATAAGAACATACAAGTATGTTGTATGTTCTTTAAGAACATACAAGTTCTTATCACTCATGAAATGGTCTTGAAGTGACTGGGGCACAGCTCTCATTCCAGAGCTCAGTTCCTCCTGCATAGCCTGCCATCACCTAATGTCTTGATTCTGTCTCGGACATGAACACTTCAGTGTTCTTGCTAGAAGAGAAGGGAAAGGCAGGAAAGAGCGGACATTGCAACCCCAGAAATGACACATGCCCCTTCTGCATATGTTTGTTGTGGGAGACCTTAGTAGCATGGGGAAACCTGCAGTAGGAGCTTTAAAATATGTCTGGGCATCTGTGGAACTACTACAAGTGAGGAAGAGAATGAACTCCATAGTCCACTAGCAGCTGCTCTTTTATACAATATCTCTTCTTAAAGAACATCATAATTTGGGTATTGTGCATCATAAACAACTCTAAATAGAATTCAGCACAGAAATTATACTATTGCTTTCATTGTAGAACTACCAGTTAGATGGGACTTCCAGAAAGAAAAAATATTACTTACATTGAATCTTAGTTATTTTCTTCATTGCTGAGACAAAATACCCGACATCCACAGTTAAAGGGGAAAAGATTGATTTAGCTCACAGTTTACCATGTTTTCAGTCCATGTTCAGCTGGCTGCAAGGGAGGGTGGCACATGAGAGTGGGCACCTCTTCACAGTGGTGGGAGCCAGCAAAGGCAACAACAGAGAGAGAGGCGAGCCTCTATCTATCACTTATACTGTATGCAGGTTACCTGCCCTAGGACAGGTGTAGCACTCATATCCTCAATCCCAGCACTGGACTATGAATCAATCACAAACTCTAGATTCACCCACCTCTGAAAAAGCCTAAGACTGCATGAGGCTTTGCAGGGAGTATCTAGATGAAAATCACAATACTATTGTTTATATAACTTATCTAGACATGCTTTTGTTGAATCATTTTTATACAGTCAAAACATCGAGTGCTAGTTTTCAGAAATTATAACCTTAGGAAACTGAGATATTTACTTTCAAAATTTTTACTTCATTTTTCACACTCAAGTTCTGTTTTAACATGAAGTCGTCTTTGACAGAATGGCTAATGTTTCTCTAAAACTATCTCATTTGGAGAGTTTCTCTAGTGATCTTTAGTACAAATGAAAAGAATAATTCTACAGAGTTCCATCAAAGTCATAGTAAAAGATGGAAGTCTTTGTGCAAAAATAAAGTAAAAGGCAGGCGGGGACCATTAATGGTGTGCTGAGTAATGTGTAGCTGAGAACAATGGAAAGGTTTTGTGGAGATCAACAACCACCATCCTCTGACCATAGGCTGAGAATGAGGGTGCGCAGGAGCAGCCGTCCTGATGGGGAATGAAATGAGGCAGTTTATGGTGACGGCTGGTGAAATGCTCTCAGGTTTGGAATTCGGGTTGTTCACTGGGGATCTCGCTTGGATTTACTTCTCTGAAGAGGTCTTGGCTAAATAATTGCATAGATAGCACATTATCCCTCTTTCATAACTCATAGCTTCTTGAGTATGGTTTTGTACATATGTACATTTAAAATCCTTCCTCTTTCTGCATTTTACATATAATGCTTCAGTGTGGTAATAAAAAGAATTGTAGTAGTTCAAAGCATGAGATCATAAGGAGATAGTTTTCTAGTCACTAGCATGACAGACACTTGAGACTGACTGTGAACCACCATCATGATAAATACCTGAGACAAACACATAAATGTGTTAGATTGTATATAAACTTTCTGTCATACACGACAAAGCTGGGATGAGAAGGAATAATTTAGACATGTTCTGTAGACCTTTAAATCTATTGTGCTTAAAATTCAATATTAGTCTATTGTTCATAACATTCTTTATAAAATTCCATATTACCATATTGCTAAAATTGAAGGATATTTCATCTTAAAGTTCAGTTAGCTTCTATTTGATGAATCCTATTTGTTATATATCTCTACTAAAAGAAAATCATAATTTGGGTCTTGTGTATTAAAAACTACTCTAAAAAGATGTCACCCCAGAAAGTATACACATAGTATGTAGAATACATATGCAATTTTTTCAGAAATTGAAGAGATTAACATTTTTCACATCACTTGCATTCATAATCAGTGATTTCTGCCATCTTAAAAAGCTAATCTCATGTGACTTTATGTCATGTCTTGTTTTAAACTTTTGCATAGTGAAACTATATCAAATATTCATTTTAAAATGAGATTATACAGTGTGATATGTTTGGTAAACTCAAATAGGGGGCATGCTGGGATATTGGCTGTTAATTGTGTAATAAATTCTTGCTTGGGTAAAAGCTTATGGTATGTACCAAGAGTGTTCCTTGCCACCCAATAAAAATTTTAACTGTGAGATTCAGCTTATCACTAATGTTCTTTCAAAGACTTTAAAACAGTGAAAATTATTTCATTATAGTTTTCAAGGATAATATGTGAGTCTTAATGTAAAATAAGTAGAAGTAAGTAATTTGCAGGTACTCTTAATGAATTCAAATACAAAATATTTTGCATAATGTTGTGAACTGACTTTAATAGCAAAATGCATTATGTAAATGAAACATTTTATTCACTATCAGGGCAGAATTTTTTTGTATGTGTGTATGTTTGGGAACATATTTAGTAAATTTTTATTATATGAGCAAAAATACAAGCATCATTCCTCCACTAAAAGTGTTAATTTTTTACAGTATGATTTATATCACTGTGGAGACATTTTTAATTAGAATTTTACAGCATAGATTGACAGTTAATATGATCATTTGTGTAATGTATTTAATTTGAGCTATAAGACCCTCTAAAAGATAAAGCAAAAGATCATTTTTTTTGAGGAAGGAGAAAAGAGCAAAACAAAATATGTAGATGTAGGTGCACTTTACATGTCCATATCTTTTGGGGGCAGGTAAACTCACTTTTAAAATGTGGCTGCAGTAAGATATATTTAGCCACGAAAACATAATAACAACAATTTTTCGCTATTTCTACAATCCTGATAACCTGTTGAGATACTTTTTCAGTTAACAGTTTACAGTAAAGGTAATTCAGTTGCAAACAATTCATGTCCACTAGTCATAAAAATAGATCAGACATTCAATGGAATGCAAAGAAAGGAAAATAAGTGCATTACAAATAACAATGACACCCTGCCCTAGATCACTACTACAGATGAGCAACAGCTCCCTGTTTATTTCTTGATATTTGTTCATTCAGTCTATGGCCACACTACCCTGAATGAGCCCTATTTTGTCTGACATTTGGTCATTTTTAACAACGTGTATTCCTAGATAAGTGATTGTGAATACAACTCAGTCTGTTGATTGTTCTGTCTATGTTGTATGCCTATTGGATTTCTCATTATCGCAGATGCAATTAGGAAGCAGTTTTAACTTACTAAATTCAAAGGTTTGATTCAGTTTAAAGTGAGAGAAAAAACTGATAATGTACTCACAAAATGGACTTTCAAAATACCTTAATTGATGTTCCTTTAAATAAATTGACTCACCTAGCAGTGTATTAACATTTTTATGTGCATATTCATCCCTAAGCCATATATTCTGAGTGCCTTTTTTTCCTGAACAATGTCAAAAGGTTTGGATGTGATTTCACTTTTTATTCAGGCAGCATGCAAGGACATCGACCCTTGATAGGATTACAGCATACTTCTGTATAAAATTTGCTTCTGATTAGCAGCGACACAGAATTTTGGCCTCCTATAGCTTTGGTGTTTATCTCTTATCAGTTATGCTGATAGTCTCACTGCAGTAAGTATGTGTTAATATTTTCTGATGTGTTGATCCTTATAAGGGAGAAAAAGAGAGTTAGGTTGGAATTATTGCCATTGTTTAGATTGTACACATTTTAATTTTCTCAGAAAGTTTAACTTGGAAATAGTTAATACTTAGCTGGAAACATTCAAATGTAAATTATCAGTGTGATAGGAGAATGACCTGGGGAACTGGATGTGAGAAGTACTGGCAGTGATCTCCAAATTCCACATTGGAGATAAATAGTCTTCTGTGATGTAAGAACAACTACGAGCTGTTCAAGTACAAGAAAGAAGAAAGCACAAGAAAGAGTATGAGAAAGTACAAGAGAGTACAGAAAAGAAAGTACAGGAAAGTACAAGGAAGGGGTTCTTTGGCTTGTTGAGCTATTAATATTACTTTTTTATTAGTTGTGTAGATTAAAGGTTTCGGCCAAACCGAGGACATTTTTAGTTCCCTATTGCCTGTTATTTAGTGAACATTGCAAAGTGGTACATTAGCAAAAGCAGACTGGAGTTCTTTCCTTGATTTTTTCTTTATGAAGCTTTTCCCACACCAGTGAAGGAAAAGTGAAAATCCAATGGAGATAAAGCAGTGATCAAAATAAAAGACTCTCAGTAGAAAGGTGGAAGTTTAAAAAAGAGGCAGTACAAATGGTTCATAAACTGATGAAAAAGTTTAAATTCATTCATAATAAGACAGACAGTTTCAATCTTTATGCCTATGACACTGTCCAGGACAAAAGCATACTCCACATGTTGACGAGAGACATAAAGATTAGCTAGTGAAAGAAAAGGTACATACAACCCCTCCAATTTTGAGTTTGTGGAAATTAACATGAACTTTTTAAATGTTTATGCTTTTGAATAAATGTGTTTTATTTTTGAGAATCTTCTCTAAATAAAAAATAGACTATGCGTGGTGGTTATTTATAAATGTACATCTATTAAGTATTTCATTCCTTCCATATGATGCTGTATTTTGCAGCTATTAAAATAATATTTTGGAAGAATATTAAAGAATTGAAATATACTTTGTATACAATGTCAATGAGAAACAAGAACACAAAGTACACATACCTTAGTGCCTATCTGTGAATATACACTTCCACAGGAGAAGTACAGAGAGAAATAAAGATGCAACCAGGCCCATGATTCTTTTCTGGGAGGTTGAATTTCCTAAGGCAAATACATTAACTGCAGTGAAGCAGGGAAATTGATCATAATCAAAAAAGCGAAAACTAAATGTGAGCAAATAAATAGGCTTTTTCCTACTTAGAGCATGTTAAAAGGATGAAATATATAAAGTTAATTTTTGATGGAATTGTCACAAAATATAACCAATCTAGTAAAAAGAAAAATCAATCAGTTGATCAATTCTTTCAGAACAGTAAAACATTTTATCAGTTGGCCCAACTGAAATGATTCCTCCACTGACCATATTGACGAACTGCTTTGCACTTGTGGAGAGAGACATGGTTTTGTAGAAAAGAAATGCTGACAAATACTTAGTGAAACTTAATCAGAGGCCACCATGGGAAATCTTTGAAATGAACCCTGTGACTTCCTTGGGACAATATATTGTTCTACAAATTTACTATAAATATCTGTTGGTCTTCCCTTTAGTGAGCTCATGTATTAAAGTCTTCATATTATGAAAGTCAGAATGCAGTGCTTTTGACATAGGTTGAATGAACAACTAAGCTGCTTCGACTATTTTGTAATTATTGGATCATCTTTATATTTCTTTCTAACGTTACACAGAAATTCATTACCTAATTACATTAACTGTTTTCTATCTCTAGCGGGCACTTACAAGAAAAGTAGGCAGTTCCGTCCTTTGTCCCTGAGCTGCTGGTGATGATGATTCTGAATTTGTGACATCAGTGGAAACAATTGATCCATTCTCAGTCTACACTTGACACGCATGGCTGTCTAGGAGGTTGTCTCTTGTCTGCTCTCACTTTAGCCTGTGGCTTATCCGTCATTCTTTCACGGTAGCAGTGTCTTGGGAGTGGTACCTTTACATTGAGCAGCCATTTTCAACATTAACTGAGGATGGAAAAATCAGGAATCATTGGTGCAAGCTGTCACAGTTGAAGGCAGTAATTCCAGCACAGACCACACCATGTTCTTTCCTGTCCTTGCTTCCTCCAGACCCTGCATCCCCGCTCTTTGGCAATCTTGTTCAGGCTCTTAATCACTGCAAATGTACTGAAGGTCAAAAGCTCTGAGTTATAGAATTTTAGAGGGAGACAAAATATTAATGAAGCCCTCCCTATTCCTCATGAGCTATTGGAAGTCCACGGAATTTATGGAAATCGCCTAAGGTCAGATGTAATGGTGACAAAACTAGGATTAGACTTCTGTTCTGTTTCCCTATGATCCATCATTTCCTTCCGCTTTAGAGGCTGCAGATGAAACCTCTCAAAAGCATATGATTAAACCCAGGGACTCTGGAGCCAGACTTCAGGGTTCAAATTCTTGCCCTATTCTTTAACAGCGCTGTGATTTGGGGCAAATTACTTAATCTTGCTGTCCATCAATTTCCTTATATGTGGAATGAGGATAAAATGCCCCCATTTCCTAGGAGTGGTTATGAAGAGTTAATGAACTCATATTTTTCAAGTGTGTGATGTAGTGCCTAGGGAAATAACATGCTCTGTAAATGCTTCTTAATTTAAATACCAAAAAAACCAACCCAATCTAGGCAAAGAAGATGCAACATATATATGTGATATACATATACACATAATGTTATATATCATATGTATTATTATGTGTGCACAAAAAATTGTAGCCAGTATTTACTTTGGAGACATGAATTCAATATAAAGAAAATGTAGGCATCATACCCATGAGTTATGAAGTATACAAAGGTCGTGTATAATATTGCCAACTCATATATTTTAAAATCTACCCTCTATTTTTCTATTGCTTATATATTTTTACAATGGGCCTTTTGAGTTGATAGTATATAAATTCACTTTTAAAGAACAATGATAACATTTTAACTCTTACAAGATATACAGAGGGAACATTGTGGGAGTGAGATTCCAAGCTGTATCTAAAACTTGATAATAATTACATTTCATTCTTTGTGATTAGGAATTTGGTAATATTGTATATTAAGTCCATTGTCTATCCACACAATAATCCACAGGTAAAATCACTATCATATCCTATAAACAAAAAGGTCAAGATACTACATGTAACATACCAATTCCCCATGATGAGTGTATTTATCATGGATTGTAAATGTATACTAATAAAAAAAGGGAAACTAATTTTAAAAAATAAAAGTTTTTTTCACCATTGGAAAAAGCCAATATTAACATTTTTAAAGGATATATTTTAAAGGATATATTTTTAAAGAATACATTCTTACAATGTATGTAAGAATATTTTTCTTTCATCAAACCAAAACAATTGGTTTTTGTTTCACTTCCAGTGAAAGCTACATTTCTACCTAACTGAAGTCCCTATGTATTTGTGCCTTTGTTATGACATCTCTTTTCAGAGGTTCTTCTTTTTATTTATTTATTTATTTTTCTGGTACCGGGAATCCAACTCATGACCTTGTGCTTGCCAGGCAGGCGCTGTGCTGCTGAGCTAAATCCCCAGCCCCCTCCAGAGGTTCTTGTAGGCGTAGCTTGAACCACTTCTCTTAGGGACCGACCGTCCACACGCAGCAAGAGCCTCCGGCTTAGAGTTTCCAGTGCATGTCTGGAAAGGCAGTGCCCTGTCATGCAAGCTTTGTGTTCTTGAGCTATTTTCAGCTCTGGCTGCCTTAGAGCAGGGTGAGAGTGAAACAGCAGCTGTAGAAGGGTGAGCTGGATCATGCACTCTCAAGTGTAGATCTGGCCTTAAAGAACAGCCTGCTGAATGGCACTGAAAGGATAAGACCCAGAAGAGATATTATGTTCTCTACTTTAATGCTTTCTGAGTACTTTGAAAGTGATGCTTGACCTGTGTATCATAAATCCAAAGCAGAACATTTTAGAAGAGTCATTTATATCTCAGGTCTTTGTGCCTCCGTTGTGTCCCGTGACAGTGCATTTCATCATGTTATTAGTTAGCCTGATGCTTCCTAGGGGGCATCGCAAGTTGACATATGCGGGGCGAGGCGATCTGAATGGCGTATTCTAAATGGAAGCCTGTGTAATTCACGGCGAGTGCTTTTGGGAAGGTCATTATATCTTGTCCTCTGCTCCTGAGTAGCCTCAAATGGAAGATAGCTACGTTCATCCTGCTGAGAGTGCACACCTTGCCTCACCCAATTTCAGGCTTCCTGGCATTCATTCTAAGTTTTAGGGGAGGAAAAAAAGGAAGAATGGACTGTATGACTCGTTTGCTAATGGCGTCATGAGGGGGCTGTCTCTGTGAATAAAGAGATGGAGTGAATGTAAGGCAGAACAGGGAGAATGAATCCGGGGATGGTGAGAACATGTTATCATTCTCAGTTGTAAACCCGTGTCCAGTTTACCTCATGGAAAATGGACTCCAGGGAATGGCTTCTGAAATAATAGCTTCCACAGAGAAGAACATGGTTAAATGAAGTGCTGATTGAGTTGCTGCCTTTTAAATTAGATTACACTGACTCTAGCAAGTTGGGGTGTTGATAGAAGACGAAGCACATGATTCCAACCTACTCACCTCAGTTTTTCAGATGTTTTATGATGAATACTGTTTCTCCTTCAAGTTTTGATTTTTACTTTTTACAGTACCAGGGACCGAAGCCAGGGCTGCATCCTCACCGAGCTACATTCCCAGCCCCTCCCCTGGCTACAATTTTCTTTTTGGAGATGGGGCTTTGCTAAGTCACAAAATGTCCAGGTTGGTGTCAAACTTGTAGTTAGCCTGCCTCAATTCCCAAGAGTACTTTTATTACAGGTGTATGTCACCAGGCCCCGGACATCCTTGAAGTTTTAAACAAACTTAGGACATAGAATCAGTGTGCTCATTTAAAAAGAAAAATTTCTTCTTAGTTTTTGTATGGTTTCCTGTTTTCTTTCTGCTGTTTTTTTTTTAAGTCACAGAGATAACGTATTTCATATGTAAGGACCGCAGTTCATCTGTATCTGCTAATTATAAAAACCAGCAGTCATCTGTGACTTAGCTCATTTTCTGCTTCATATTTGAAGTCCTCTGCTGTGGTCAGAGAAGATCCCTGAGGATGTTCTGGCCTCAGATAGCAGAAACAGTCTCACATTAGCTTAAGTGAGCAGCAGCTTCTCACCCAGTGTAAAGACATCCACGAGCTGAAGAGATGTTTATGTTTCCTTGATGTGGGGCTGCATGGATCACTCAGATGGAGGTTTGAGTGATTTTGGCTTGATTTTGCCTCAAAGATTTGGGTGTTTTCATCTTTATGCTCTCTCAGCTTTGGTTTATTCAGTCTTGTCCCAGGCTGCTTCCTTAAGTATGACAGCAGCAAAAGCTAAAACAGCATGTCCTCCCTGTATTCTAGGGGAGGGAGCAAAGTTGAAAGAAATGACATCTGCAAACCCTTAAAAGCCTTTCATTTTGCTGGATTCAGGCCATCCTGGATCAAAGTCGTTAATGGGAAATACCTCAAACTACTGTGTGACTAATCAGTGTCACAATCTAGAGCTGGAAAAGTGGCTGATAACAGAATGACCTTCTGTACCAAGGAAGGAAGAAATGAATACTGGGTAAGTGTGCCTGTCAGCTTTCAGTGGCTGTAGTAAGTACCTGAGCTTATAGAGAGAGAAGAGTTATTTAGAATCACTGTTTTAGAGACTTTAGCCCATACTTGCTTGGACTGTGAGGCGGCACATCTTGCTGGCAATGGTGCAGACCAGCACCTCATGGTCAGGCCGTAAAAGAGTGGAAAAGGAAGGCGCTGTGGTCTCTGTATCTTCTCCCAGGGCATGGCCCCCAGTGACTAGAAACCCCCCACCAGTCAGCCTCACGTATAAAGGTTCCACCATCTCCCAGAGGATCAAGCTTGTAACATATAAGGCTTTAACAGAGTCTATCCAAACCAGAGCAATTGGTAATCACTGGAGTGCATTTAATGCAGACTACTTCATACTCATTAGAAGGGGCTATGAAACGTGCGAAGTAGTGTGGGAAGAGAAGGAAGCCGACTATCAGAAACAGCTGGAGGAGGAAAACAGGAAGAGACTTGGCAAGGGGAGAAATTACCACGGAGAAAGGAAGTTACAATGACAGAAACTGGTGAGATTTCTGAGGAGAAGAACTAGAAAATTAGTGACAGGTACCCCTTGAGTCAATAAATGACGGTCATGCCTATATAGCGGGCGGAAGCGATAGAGGAAGGAGCGTGGGATTCGCCAGACCTAATCTCGAGGTCGTCAGGAGCCACGGCAGTCATTGCCGTGCAGCAGCACCTCGCAGATGAACTGGATGAGGCCGTGCATGGCGGCATGTTTGGGCATCGCTGTGATGCACAGGTCAGGCTCAGGTGACCAAAGGCGAAGTCCTCTGAGTTATCTCAGGAGTGGGGAAGTGGATTTTAAAGGAACACACACTGGACGTGGATTGATAGATCCCGTGGGTTTCATGGAATGTTTAGGGATCGGTGTGCTGCTTCTTCCTGTCCGTCTCCTGCTCTGTCCCCCTCTGCCTTGCCTGTCTCTTCTGTCCTGCTGCCTACTTCCGGTCCTCTTGACCCCGCCCCCGGTATGTACACATGCGTATGTGCGCATGCCCAGCTCACTGCACAGAACAACTCCGCTTCTGTGGTCTCTGCACTTCTAGGTCTCTGTGCTTCGTCACCAGCTGTCTTCATGCTGTTCATCTCCATTATCTTTTCCAGGCTGTCCAGATTTTGGATTATATACGGTATTATTTCACCATTAGTTCACTACTGACTGGCGCACTTTCTGTGTTTCCCTCTATACATTTTAAAAACAAAGAATCCAATGACTTAGCTCTGTCTTTCAGACCAGCCCCCAGGCTCTGTGCTGTGCTAGGAACCAGCTGTCCTTCCATCTGGTGCTGATTCCTGGGCCACTGACCCAGGGGAAGAACCAGGAGAGGGTCAAGGCGGCATGAAATGTAGATGCTTAGGCAGAAGAGACTGTGACTCGGGTGGAGAGATGCCCTGAAGAGACCCTTCCCCAGCTCTAGTGTGGCTTAAGCTCAAGGTATTGCAATATAACAGGTGCAAACGCAGCAGAACAGAGCTGTGTTGTAGACCACTGTGTGGTACAACATAGATTCCAAACTTCATGTATAAAAGATGAGGCCAGACACACAAAGGAGGTGTGTCGTCTGCAAGAGAACAAACAAACGTTGGACTTGCGAGATTGATGAATCACTGTAACATTTGTTTATCTTCCTTACATGATATCAAATCTTAGAAAGGCAGCTGTTCACATTTATTTTTTGGTGCCTGGTAAATCATCACAAGCTGCTGTAGATTCAGTATGGTGCATCTGACAAAATTAGGCAGATCAGTAGTGTGTTACATGAGTGGTTCATTTCACCTGATGTTTCTTGCACTGGCGGCTGCGTCTGTATCTCAGTCAGGTAACATTAACTGATGTTCATAACGGTAGCCCTGAGTCATTAAGGCATTGTTGTATTATGTCTGGTGCAGTAAGCTTGAGATGTAAGGAAGTACAGTGGAGAAAGAACTGAACCTTACAGAATACCTGCTGTACTGCAGATGCTGGGAGATGAGCTACTTTTGCAATTGCTCTTCAGAAACAGAAAACTGTGAGACTGGGTACACATATTTCCAGCAAGAAAACATATTCGATGGGTTCAGTAAACTGTCCAAAATTAGGTAAGGAATCTAAATTGATTTTACTCACAGTTGTACCCCTTTCACCACAAATTTATTCAAATTTTGCGTTCTACTAAGAAATGTTCAAGTCAGGGTCTAAAAGTTATAGCTAGTCAGTTTCTCAGACCTGACACATTCACATGACCATGCACAGTGACTTACTTTCCCGTGACCTACGCGTTATTATCTTCAAGATGCAAATTGAGAAAACTGAAGTTCACGGAAGCACCTTGTCTTGCCTGAGGCTACTCACGCAGGAAACTGCTTTGGGCTCCTCTGCAGTTTTTCTCAATCCACTCTTTAAATGGCTCTAGTTCGCCAGGTGTTTTGGCTTGGATCTGAAATGTCCCCCAGTGTCAGTGTGCTGGGGGCTTGGTTGGCAGTTGATGGGCTTTTAGAATATGACTGAATCACAAAGGCTGTCACTTCATTAGTGGATTGATTCATGGTTCTATAAGGCAGTGGTGGTATTATTGGAAGTGATGGAAGCTTCAGAGGTGGGGCCTCCTTGAAGGAAGTAAGGTGTAAGAGTTATGTCCTTGGGGGCTGTATCTTGGCCCGAGCCCTTGCTCCCTGTTTTGACCCCTCTCCTTGGCCTCTCCCTCTTAATTCTCGGCTCCCAGTAGATGAGCAGCCTTCTTCCACTACCTCTTTCCACCATGAGGCTCTTCCTCCCCACATCCCAGAGACAATCAGCCAGATGACCATGCCCTGAAATCTCTGAAGCCATGAGCCAAAATAAACTTTTCCTGTTTTAAATTTTTTTGTATCAGGTATTTTGTCTCAGCAATGGAAAACTGACAAACACACTGAGGAGGAAATCTATGCAGCATCCTGGTTGAGTCAATAAAAGTCTCCTGACCACCTTTTTGTTTCCTTCACATGCATCTCTTATTTCCTCTTCCTGTCCAGCTTCTGTAGTTTGAGCTTATCTTAAACATTTAGACTAGCCCTTGTAGCCTGTATTTCTCAATCTCCCTTGATGATATTTCTGTTGTATACTTTTGGTCATGTTACTTGCACATAGATCTCGAAAAGATATAATCAGAGGTTTAAAAAGCTTGCTTAAATTAATAAGCAGAAGGTCTGTATAGTTTAATCTATTGATATCTTTTTCTTATTAGAAAATTATCATCATTGTTATCATCCATCTATTAAAATTAATTCACACAAGTAAACCCTGGTTTTATGTATTAGCTGGGCTCCACTTCTATATTTCTGAGTGATTTATAAATTGGGTTAATCTGCAACTTTATCTCTGGAAAACACAAATCTCTCCAGGTTTTTTCCTGCACCCCAGAGGCCTTAACCTTACAGCCTCCTTGCCTTGTCTCCACTCAGCTGTCCTTATAAACTCAAATATGAGGTCTGGAGAACTTTTCCTGATTTCATATGAAAACCGTTCAGACTGAAACTTCTGAGTGCTTTTCAAGTCACATAAAGTGGTGGATCGATCACTTTTTCCTTGGTCTTCTGCTCCTCGGTTGTCTCCTTCAGGGACTTGTGGCTCCTCCTCTCCTTGTTCCTTGCCTTTTTCATGACTAGTCAGAGTGTTGAATTCTTTTCTTTCCACCCAGTTCCACCACTATATGTAGTGCCAGACACTCTGAAGTCTCTAGGTCCCAAACTATGTGATATTTAACATTCTCTGCGAAGGACACTCAGTGTTACACAGAATGATATCTGTACTGCATACATATTATTCATTGAACTTGTGATAAAAATATTCAAATAGGTATTGGACTTGTCTTCTTTAAAAGTGTAGGTAGATCTGTTGACTTCTCCATGATCCTGATTAGTGAGTTGAGGCTGAGATTTGAACCCACATGGAAGCTATTGCATGAAGCCATCATGTTATCTGGTGAGCACAGGCTTTTCCTTCCTAGTCTCTTTTCTTCCTTGTTACTTCTTCTCACTGTTCTTTCTCCCTTCTCTCTTCCTTCCTGTCCTCATTCTCTTCACTTTTTTTTTTTGTTTTTGGAAGTCATGATCACAATGTGATTTTAAAAAATTGTGATGCTACTTGTTTTAACCTTGCATCTATATTTTACTTGGCTTTGCTCAAAAGAGTAATGTTTCATCTACAGCAGAGAGAATCTTCATGCGCCTCACCCGCTGGAGAATGGGAAAGTGCTACCTACAGGTCAGAGGAGATTGAAGTGCAGGTACCCAGTGACATAAGCAATCCTTTGTGAAAATGATGGGTTCTCTGCTCACTTTCCCTGCTCTTGCTTTTCCCACTCAGGCATCCTTGCTTAGAGGATCTAGGGATGTAGAACTTCTGGGTCTTCACAACACTGAGAAGGGGGTCTTCTGGTCCTAGGCAGCTCTTCCAGTGCATGCCCACTGCTCTCACACAAGCTGGGGTCAGCCCTAGCCTCTCTGGGGGCACCTGATCCCTGCGGTGTGTGTCTTTGATAGGCACACTAACTTTCAGTTTGCAGCTCATGACTGTGCAGACCTGAGCCAGTCTCAGTAACAGTGGTGCGGCATCTCTTCCTAGCCCTCCTTCTGCCCCTGCTTATCTTGGCTGGGTTTCCCTGTTGACACAGAGATCTGTCCTACAGTGTTAGGGTGGAAGTCTAGGAAAAAGAGCCCTGGCTGAGTGGGGGTGTTTAGAGTGCAGTGTCAACTTGATTGGCTTCAGATCCTCCTGGAGGATGGGGGAGCACACTTCTGGGTGTGTTAGGTGGTTCACGGAGGCGTAGCTGTGGGTCTGTGTATGGTCTCTGGCCCCTTCCCCGCTCTCTGCTCCCCAGCTTTGCTTCCTGGCTGCCGTGAGCTCAGTGCCCTCCCTCCACCATGCCCTGCAGTGGTGTCTGGGAGCCAGCTGCACATGGGCTGAGTCTCTGCTTTAGACTGTGAGTGCCAGGCATTGTGACGCAGGAGAGCTAGTGACCCACGTTCACCCTCTGTAGGCAAAAACTCCACACTGGAGACTACACCATGTATTCTTCTTTTTTTGTAGATCTTCCTAGAAACCATGCACATGGCACACAGTGTTCTCACCCTCCCTGGATCATTTTCTCCTTTTCCTGACTCGGGCATTAATGGTTGGGAGCACAATGTTCTCTTCAGCGTACTTAACCTTTGGCCTTCAGTTCTTGTCTTGGTTTCTTTTCTCTCATTGCTGAGACAAAATTCCTGACACCCAGAATTAAGGAAGGAAAGGTTTATTTACCTCACAGTTTGTGGAGGCTTCATCCACACTTGGTTGGCTCCAAGGTAGGGTGGCACGTGGTAGAGGGCCGTAGTTCATGGTGGTGGTAGACAGAGAAAGCAACAAAATAAAAAGGCGGGAGAGCAGGAAGGGAGAGCAAACCTCTTTCCCTCCCTTATTTTGTATGCAAACTATGTGCCCTAGGGCAGGTGTAGCACTCACACCCATAACCCCAGCACTGGACCATGGATCAATCATAAACTGCAGAAGCCCACCCCATAACTGCATGGGGCTTTGAGGGGACATCTAGACACAAACTATGACAGTTCTATGATCCTAGTTTTCCATGTGCAGAAAGAAGAAACTAAGAAATTTTAACAACACTTCCTCTATGGAGTTTCTTGGTTTAAAGGGCTTTTGGCATGTAGCCTATTCATAGTTTTCTACATTTCTCCAGTTTCTCTCTTTGCAACATATCTAAAAAAATCTTAGGCAGTTTATAGGCAGAAGGATGCCTCCAATTGGCTTAGGAAAGACTAAAGAAAATAAAATTAGTAATATTTTAAACAAGCCACCTTATGGAAAAGGTGCATTTATAAGTTTCCCTTTTATATTTGATTTATGTTGAGATTTTCTTTGAGAAGATGGAAGCAAAAGAGCAGTTGAAAAGTTAATCTTTTGATCTAACAAGTGTTAACACTGAAACATCATTTGACCCATGGAATGGAGCATTGCTTTTTTGGTTGTCTTTTTTTTAGAAATGTCTCTTATTGTATTATTTTCCTTGGTGTTTTTAAAAATTTCAGCTCAATTTATACTGCAGTCTCCCTGGATAAACCACTAGATTCTAATTTTATTTGTTTATTCCTTGTTTTGTGCTCCTGCTCCTTTTTTGGCCATATTTCTATGCTGAATTTGTTAGAAAGTAGTAGACACTGAAACAGCTTTTATTTTACTCTTTTGTTGGTTGCATTTTTTTCCTCAGGATTATTTTCAATAAAATATGTATATTTGAAGTTTCAGAAAAGCTATGTAGTTACATTCCAGCCTTAAGTAATGGGGTCCAATTTAATATATTTTGACATTTGTTAAACATTTTAAGAAATTCTAAAATAAATATTCAATATACTAAGGATTTCCTTCATTTTTATCTTCCTCCACCCCCAACTGCTATAGGGAATGTTATTAGTCTCTGATTTCTGTTACTGCCACAAAACGAGATGGCTATTTCCTCACAAGTCAGAAGTAAGTTTATAGTAGACATTTTACTTCCTGTGGCCTCTGTATATCACTTTTCTGCACAGAAAGTGAAAATTTATTTAATGAGAAACTTTGAAACTGTATAAAATTCTTTCCCAGTGTGGAGTGTATTTCTTAGCTTTGAATGAAGACTTTTGTTCATTTAGGAATTATGAACAATAATCTATCATTGTGACTGGTTTAAAGCTAGCCTTTCTAGAATATAATTAATTGAATGATTCAAAGAATTAAAAGAGACAGATAAATTAATCCTTTGTTGGGTACAATGGTTTATTTACTCAATATCAAGACTTTCAATAAAGTGGTTGCTAGTTTCATGAGTAGGTTAAAGAAATGTTTTGTTAATGAGTTGTTAGACAAAATTCAAGAAAATATAAAGTATACAAAATAAACTGTATCTGTAGAAGCACAGACTCATATTTATGCCCTAGTAATATGCAAATATGGCAAGTAATTGAAATACTTCAGGACACAATTTATGAAATGATAGACCTTATGAAAAGCTGCCATAAAAAGGGAAATAAGCGAGTTATAGAAACACACAGCAGAGAGTAGGTAAGAGCACACAAGTCAACCTTACTTGGGATGAGACAGATTTGATGCTGGAAACAGTGGCAAGTAGAGGTGACATTTTTGTGTTTACACTGCCACTGTGCATTACAGTTTGGTGGTACCCAAAAGGAAAAAAAAAGTAAAAATGGCTACCAAGAATGTTTCACTTGCTTTATAGCAAAAATTTTTGTATCAATAATGAGACAGGTTTAAGGGCTTCAATAAATACACTGTTAATGTTAATAGGTTTCATGGTTATTTTCATATTAAATGTCATCCTCAAAAGTGTGATTTCCTTAATACTCTATTGATACTGAAACACTGTTTCTCACCATACAATTAATTCTAATTAAACATCAGTACAAAATCGGATAGATACACAAGTTTTTAGAGCCATCCAGAATCTTATAATTGCATAATTAATTTGACAATGCATTTTGGAGATAATCTATTCCAAAAAGAGATTTAAGAAGCATCAGTTTGTTCAAAGGGTTATATCTGCTTCATATGCATTCTTCAGTAGTACTCAGGAAACAGCTGTCAGATAAATTATAAAAGTACATGATACAACCAACTCATCTTTTAAATTGATTTTAATCTAGCATCATCTAGCAGCATAATGTTCTTTACTGATAGTAGGGTGAATAATTTGAGTGCAATTACTGAGCAATTCACCATGACTTAAAAATATATAGAGCCTTTATCTATTACTAATATAGCTTAATGTTCAAAGAGGCAAATTATTGGTGGGAACTATCAAAGACCAACTGGTAATTAGTCATACTGCCTTTTCAAGTTTAATTTCAAGTAATGAAGAAGGCAACTTGATTATTGCTAGTAATAGCAGTGAATTATGGGAAATGGCAACTGAATAATTTATTGATTGACAGTGACTGAAAGTCATTACCCTGTGATGGCTGTTCAAACAGCTAATGTGAAGCCATGCGGCTGATGTTTATCATAAAACTCCTGCCATATTAATTGTTTCCTAATTGTTGCATTTATTCCTTGCAGCAGAAAATGGCACACAGATAGAGCCATGAATCTAAACTTGTTTTTATGCTGATGAGGTTCTTTGCAGTTTTAAAAGTCTGCCAGAAGAGGGAATAGATTTTATTTAGTTACCTGAAGAAATGCTAAACATTAAAAGTCAAAGAGGATTAAAGTTTGATGCTGTGCTGTACAATATTAAGAACTGAAAGTTAGCATGGCCTTTTTTATATGGAGGTATTTTAAGAATGGTCCATGGTCTTACTGTTTCCCCGATAAAAAGAGAGAAAGTTCATTGGTGACTGTCAATATCATTTATTCATTTGTCTTCAAACGTAGCACTCCTCCTGTCCTCATCATAGTTCCCTAGAGGTCCTCTTAAATTTTGTCTGACTTGCCAAAAACTATCAAGATTACAGTTAGTTTTCAAGATAGGCTCCATAGGATATACCTAATTATCTGATATATTGGAAAATAGGAATATGCAAAGGACACAGTCAAAGTTTGGTAATGTTAGTTCCCTAGTAAACTTCAAAGTTTGATAGTAAATCCTAATTTAATTATATCTTTCAGTGTAAATCCTTGGGCTAAAAATTGTTTTTACCTTTATACTGAACAAAGCTATTCCAGTCTGTCCTGTTGAGTTTTCCGTGAATAAAACGAGAAACAGTCAGGTAAATATATCTTAGTTAAGAATAGAGGGTTGACAACTTTGTTTCCTAACAAATTTGGTCCATTATATAAACGTTCAAAAAATAGTAACAGGTTATTATGGTGCAATACCACATTATCTCTGTGTTTCTGTCATACTTGAAATGATCAAGTGCTTAATATTTGTTTTGAGCACGAAAGGTGGCCATTACAATAAGCACAACCCGATTGATTCACCTAGCGGCTGGTTATCAGTTACCTCCTCACACTCTTGCACTATTCAGTCTTCCTTTACTGAATTCTCACAATACAGAAGCACCTCTTGATTGTAATACTGGATGTTTTTGTCCAAAAGATTGTTTTTTTTGGTTTTTCTCCGGTACCAGGAACCGAACTCACGACCTTGCACTTGCCAGGCAGGCGCTTTGCCCCTGAGCTAAATCCCCAGCCCCTGTCCAAAAGATTTATAAATGAAAATGTCTATGGGAGACTGTAATTAAGTAAATAGGCTTTTCTCTCAGTGATATGTCCTCAAACTTGATATATATTTGCTTTGACATCTCAGAAATGACATGCTAAATGACTTCTCTCGGTTGTTGACTCCTTCTGAAATTTTATGTGAAAATTTTTTAACCCTCACTGGATATAAGCCTAGGTAATTTCATTAAAAATTAGGAGGAAAAATTAGATTGATGTGGCAACCTGGTTTGATGGCCTTTTGGGTTGTCTTGTACGTCTTTTGAACCCAAATGACTTACATTTTTAGAAATCAGTAGTCATGAAATTAATCATGTTATTTATGTACTTATGAAGAATTACACACTAACTAGGCTAGTTATTAATGTGTAATCTTGAAAAGTCCTTATAAAAGTGTAAGGAACCCTTCTTTCAGTGAGAAACAGGTGGCTCTGCTGAGATTGTGAAGGGTCTGAGAGTTACCGTGTCAGGCTCTTTGCTATGCAGCAGTGCTCATAGCCGGTGCTATGAGAAGCCACAATATCCCGGCATCAGAGACAGAGTTCTTGGCTGACTCACAGCAAGCAGCATGAACTTTACAGCGCCTCCATGTGCTTTGGGTTGACCTGAGAGGGCTGCAGTAGACATGGTGCCTATAATAATTGATGCCAAATCTGCAGGACCAGGAATCTAGGAAACCTGAATCGTTTATAGTGCAAAGACGCCAATCTGTCTGCACTTGCCCTGTTATACAAAGAGTCCTTATACCGGATTGTAAACTCTCTTACCCTCGGAAGTCATGGAGGACTCTAGCAGTGTCTTCTGTTGCCACTTACTGTACAGACATCCTTGGGAACCTAGTTCATAACAAAAGGGCAGTTACTGTCTTTGCCCTTAGTAGGCACAGAAATGACAGGAAGTTGAAGGGTTCTTGCTCCTAGTATAACCACTGTGAGCCTGGTACCACGGCAGCTTATGAGTGACATGAGCCAGAGCGAGAGAGTTGGGATGAGCTTTCCTGAGAACATATTTCTGACAAAGATAAGAAAAAGAGCAGTGGCGAAGCAAGGCAGCCAGTTTTACCAATAAAATGCTCTGAACAGTGTAAGGTTAAGAGAGGAGTATCTTTAACTTCGAATTGAATTATAATGTACACTGGGATACACCAAATTTAATGGTGCTATTAGGCTTGACTAGAGATTTTACTGGAATATACAGTATATTTCATCTATAGTTAAATATAGTATATTAGGTATAGTGTATAAAATATATAGTTATATAGTGAGAGTCAGATATGCTGTATAATATATAACAGTATATAATATAAATATGTATAATTTATAATATATAATATATTAGAGAGGAAAAAATGATCTATGATCTAGTACGTACTTTAACATATGTACTATCGTTTATTTACTGGATAAGATTCACTGTTTTCTATCTTTGCAAACCATGTATGTTGCTTATTTTTACAAACACTTAGTATATGTACTTGGGATATCCTTATAACAGACTATATCAGCAATGAAAATGCTGAAATTTAAAGACCAGTATAAGGAAGAATTAGGGGTTTTTTTTGACTTTTTTTTTTTTTTTTTTTTTTTTGAAATAGAGTCTCACTATGCAGTTCAGGCCGGCCTTGAGCTCACTTTGTATCCAAGGCTGGTCTCGACCTTGCAGCAGTCCTCCTGCCTCAGCCTCCCGAATGCTGGGATTACAGGCGTGCACCACCACGCCTGGCAAAGAATCTGTTTAAAGTATGTTTTGAATTACGTAGCTATCAACGTCTTTGTAAAAATTTCCTTGATTTCCCATTTCCAAATTACTTTTAAAATATTTTCTGGATATTTGCATAATCCTTCAATAATTTTGATAACTTGTGTCGTTATGAAATTATCCACTTTCATTAGCATCATTTTCTAAGTAAAGCTAAACTGTTTGCCTGTGTTCAGAAAAGTTTCATTGCCACAGCCCTTTAACCTCATCTGACTTTTATCATCTTGCATAATATCTGTGTTCAATGAAGTTTTATAGTCAAATTGAATAAATACCCTTTGGTGGGCTTTTATGGAAATTTTCATCTGATAAGATTTTACATTAAATTACTTTATCAGTTGTTTATCATCCAAAAATTTGGGGTGATGTAGTGTTTGGGTTAAATAAACATTCTGTTAAACTGAAAATTCTTAACACATATATAATGCAACACTTATAAAGGCTTCAAGTACAATTAAGTACTTTTAAAACTAAAGAGACAATCAAGGGGCTGGGGATTTAGCTCAGCGGCAAAGCGCCTGCCTGGCAAGCGTAAGGTCGTGAGTTCGGTTCCTGGTACCGGAGAAAAACCAAAAAAAAAAAAAAAAAAAAGAGACAATCAAATTGATTTCATCTTTCATTAATTCCAGTGAAAATAACAGTCATCTGTTGTATTTTGTTATAAGCAGTGGTGAATTCACAATAGTTTTGAAGTATAAAATATTTGCTGGATCCTGCATTTACCCAGTATTTTACTTACCCACTGCTCCTCTTTACTATTCTATAGTAGCAGGTTTATTTTTAAAAACTTCAGTATGAAATTTGTAAAAAAAAGAATAGCAATTACTTGTATGGTTATAAATAAACATGGATTTTATTGAACTAAGTTTTCCTAAATTTATACTTTATGATAAATTTACTGCAAGTATTACAATTAATAAAAATATACTGTGTATCAATTTTAAAAGCATGACTATGATAAATCTTATATTTGATAGCTATAATCAACTTATCATAATGTCATAGAGCTAGGACCTTTGTAATAATGTAGCCCGGCATCTTTATTTTCAGAATGATGAAATTGTAACCCAAATAATTTGAAAGACTAGCTTACATTTTCCCAGATTATTATTTAAAGACCAGGGACTAGAACTTTGGCCTTCCATCTGTCAGTCTGTTGCTCTTTCATAATTGGATAACCCTGGATGTAATATGAGATTAGTTTTACGATGTACCATCATTTTATATATTACTAAGGAAGAAAAAAATATTTTCTGATGAAATGCTGACAGCCTCATTCAAAATGATGGTCCTGAATGAAGCTTGACTCTATCATGTCTGTCCCCCCTGGCTTTGCAAAACTTTTGTCACTGTAGCTGTGTCCCATATTTTGAAGTCTGGGATTGCAGTACGTCCTGCTTTGCTCTTGTTACCCAGGATTGCTTTTGCTAGTCTGGGTCTTTCCTGGTTCCACATGAACTTTAGAATTGTTTTCTCTAATCTGTGAGGAATGCTGTTGGGATTCCCACTGGGATTGTGTTAAATCTATATCAGTTTTGGAAATATGGTCATTTCGATAATACTGGCTTTGCCTATCCAGGAACGGGGATATTTTTCCATGTTCTGATGTCCTTTTCAATCTTCTTTTTTGGAGTACTGTAGAGTTTGTAGATGTCTTTCACTTCCTTGATTAGGTTAATTCCTAACTACTTTTCTTGATACTATTTTGAATAGTATTGCTTTCCTAGTTTCTTTCTTAGTGAGTTCATTATTGGCATACAGGAGCTATTGATGCGTGTGTGTTGATTTTGTGTCCTGTTACACTAATGAGTGTGGTTATGGTACAGAACAGAGGATTCAGGAAAAACCCAGGCACGTTCATCTATTTGATCTTTGACAAATGGGCCAAAAGCCTACCCAAAAGGGAGATAGTCTTTTCCATAAATGTGCTAGGAAAACTGGCAATCCACTTGCAGAAGATTGAGTCTAGACCCATAACTCTCACTATGCACTAAACTAAAATCAAATTGGATCAATGAACTAAGTGCTAAAGCAGAAACACTTGATCTGCAGAAAGGTAAAATACATAAAATTATTGAATACATAGACATAGGCAAGGACTTTCTCAACGAACCCCCGTTGTACAAGAAATAATGTCAGGAATCAATGAAGGAGATCATGTCAGTTAAAATGCCTCTTCCCAGCAAAGAAAACAACCAGCAGTGAAGAGAGAGCCTACAGAATGAGAACTTTTTTGTCAGCTCTTCCTCAGACAGAGGACTGATATCTAAAATTCATAATGAACTCAAAAAATTTAGGCCCCCCCCAAATAAAAGACCCAATCAAAAGATGGGCAACTGAAATGAATAGCTGCTTCTCAAAAGAAGTACCAGTGGCCAATATGTAAAAAATGTTCAGCTTATTTAGCCATTAGAGAAATGCAAATTAAAACAACACTGAGATTCCATCTTCACAAATAGTGGCCACAGGAACTCAAATAATAAATGCTGGCAAGGTTGCGGGAAGAAAGGAATGCTCTTGTGTTGGTGGGAATGTGATCTAACACAATGACTATGGAAACCAACATGGAGATTCCTCAGAAAATGAAGAACAGAGGTTCTGTTCGACCCAGGCATTCCCCTTGCAAGTATCTTCCGGACACAGAGACATCATATTACAGTGATGCATGCATTTATGTGTACAGCAGCATGACTCACAATGGCTCAATCTGGGAAGCAGCCTGTGTGCGTATAACAGATGAATGGGGAAAGGAAATGTGGTATTTATACACAATGGAGGACTACTTAGTCACAAATAAAGCTAAACTTCCGGAACTTGAAGATCATAATATTAAGTGAAATAAATCAGACACACAAGCTTAAATATTGCATAATTTCTTTCATAAGAGGAACCTGAAATATGGAAAGAAAGCAAATATAAAATAGATATTAGGAAATAGGTAGACAGATCTTTTGCAAATGGGAAGTGGACCAAGAGATGGAGGAAAGGGAGAAAGCACAGAGAAGGAAAAGGACTAAGATGCATTATGTCTCTGCGCCAGCTCCCCACGAGGCATGCAGTCACTGTGTACTGCAACTGTGGACCAGTAAAAAATCCTGAAAAAAAGAAAAAAAAGATTTTATGTATTTTGAAGAACTGGGGCAAATTTATTCTTTATCTGCACATAACAGCACTGCAGACAGTCCTTTCACACAATTATTAGTAGCAAAAGACAAAACGACTTCTTGTAACTATGAGTTCTTTTGGATGTTTCATACAACACTTGTTTGTTCCTTTGCATGAAAATTAGTAAGTCATTGCTCCAAGGGAGAGTATTTTCCTAAGACCACATTAGATCCTGTCCTTCACTGTGATGCCTTTCCGTGTAAACAACACATTTTCATGTCAGTGACAAGAAGATGGTTTAAGTGTCAGTTACCCTCATTCTGTGCTGTCCTAGCCGTCCTCATGTCTCAGGCGAGGGCAGTGGGATGGGTGCTGACCGAGCACAGGTGGTCGCAGCTGTGTAAAGAAAGTCCACTTGGCTTGTGCTCGTCTCCCATGCTTTGTGAGATGGCATCTATTTTAAGAGGCCTCTTGATTTCAGAGATGTTAAAATGTAAATAACAATAATAATAACATCTGAGTCTCAGAATGAGTGAAAGATGCTGTCTCTTAAGATTGGCCAGAAGCATGCTACCGAATGTTTTTCTTGAGTAGTATTTTTACAGAATACCATGATTATTTACCTAAAAAGTGTCTTTATCACTGGCTAGCATATCCAAACAGAGAAATACATCTGGGACTTTTGATTATGTACACAGTCCAACTCTATTTTTAGACTTCATCACATCAAATAAGATGGTTGGTAAAGTCTATCTACTACACATTTTCAGAGTTCTAACTCAGTGTTCGGCGGGGTATTCTTACCCTACAGAAGTCAGTTATATGTAATGAACGTCATAAATGACCATTTTTAAAATCAAAAGCAGTTTATTCATCATCATTTTTCAAAATTGAAACACATTTAAGTAAACATGGTTTCATAATCATTAAACTCCTCAAAGCAGTTCCCAGTTACATATTTAGTTTATCTGAATCATGCTGAATATTCACTAATAAAGAATTTGATTACCTTTCTTTTGGAGAAAAGAATTACCTTGGTTGGAATGTGCTGAGTCTATATAAGGGACATGAATTTAATTTCAAGTAAGTCTTCCAACTGCTTGTAGCTCACTAAGTCATAATTACTATTTTGACAGTTACATCTCATAGACGTTTATTTTAATTGCATATGTTAGCAATTCATTTTGGTATGACAGCTTCTGCCATTGTTGTGTTGCTGAATTACGCTTACAAAACCCATGTCAGAAATCCAACATGTGGAGAACAGTAATTAACCTGAATCATCAATTAGCTTTTGTGAATACAGATGTCCTATGAATACACTCTAGCGGGGTTTTTTCTAGTTGAGTAAAATCTCACTATCCTGTCTTCTCACTCCTCCTTTTAACCACCCTATCACTAAATTTTCTTGATTTACTTCCTCAATATGTTTTGAATCTGTTCTATTTCCTTCTGCAGCATTGCTAACCTTGTCTGTGTTAACCTCGTCTCTCATCGGGGTTTTGCTTTTAGCCTGCTGTCTCCTCTGGCTGTCTCTTGCCCCCTGTCCTACATTTTCCCCTCTGCACACAGAGCAGTTTATGGATGCCAGTCAGGCCTCATTGCGCCTACATGCTTGGAATGACTCTGGGGCTGCTCCACAGGAAAAGACTCAAGCGTTCAGAGTCCACGGGAGCCCCCAGGCTCAGTCCTCTCAGCCCGAGTCGCTCCACCCACGAGCCACGTGGCCCTGAATTTGGTTTCTTGGACTAGACCCCAGGCTTCCTCCTTTGCACGCATAGCTGCTTTTCCTACATGGAATGTTCTCGATTCCCTAACTAGCTTCTCTCAGCCGCCCACGTCTCTCATTGTGCACCTCACTTTAAACATTGTCCCCTCTGACCACCCGGACGTAACCTTTCTGTGTTCCAGTGGAAATCTGAATTCCTGCTTTACCGTCCTTCTTAGAGGAGAAACGTACATGTGCATGTTTATTTTAAAAGGGCGTGCCTTTGAGACTGAGCTTTGCCAGGCTGGGGATTCTCTCCTACCATCTACCACAGGAAATCTAGCCATTTTCACAGCAAGTTCTCAGAAAGTTTGTGATGGTTACTTGTTAGGAAAATGAATCACCACTAGAGCACCATGGGTTATTCCATCTGTGCTGAAGTGAAGTTGACTTTTGTCAAGAAAAAATTCCCATGGAAAATAACATGACCATAACAGTGATTGTTTTTACAATCGATTTTGAAGAGTTCAATAATACATGGCTTGGAAATGCTGTAATTAAAAATGAATCTTATCACTTGTGAGTCATACACCTTATATGTTTGGTCAGGCACCACCACTTCCTAAATATCCAAAGTTGAGCAGTTAATTATCTTTCTGAATCTGTCTTCTCTCAGGACTCCTCTGGTTGTGAAGAGAAGGCAGGTGTGGGTGGAATAGGAACTCAAAAACAATGGCTGTGAGACTTAACTCTTCCAGGCACTCTCCTGTAGCCACTGGTTTGGTTTTTAAAATATCCTTGAGAATAATTTCTCAAATCTAAAAACATTTCTGCATTTCATATTTTCTACTAATTAAAACTTACTGTAATAGTCTAAGTTCACATATATTTTTGGATACCATACATGTTGGTTTCATTACCATTTGCATCAAGGACAATACTTATAATACATACTGTTAAATTTTGAAACTTCAGCTTAACTGAAGAACTCATACTGAATGTAGAATAGCTTGTAGGTTGAGATTTTTTTCTGCTGTCATGTACAACCCTTAATTATACTTTTAAACTTCTTCTTACAAAAAAAGAGTAGTCTTGTCAGTAGACTGCAGAAGACATAATTAAACTAAGAATTCTGGTCACTTTAATAGCATTTTTATTCAGAACAAATGTTGCCCAGTTCTTATTTAGGCTGCAATTTTGTAGACATTCGTATCCACCAGGTACATATTTTCATAACATCTGCCTTTATATAAGAGATGTGCCTATGTTTTTACATTTTTTTAAAAAATTATTCCTGCACGCTTGTAGTACACAGTGATTTCCTTCGCTTTGGGGGTTGGCGCATGTACACTCCATACCTTCATTCTTTTCCCTCTCCTTTCTTTCCACTCCCTCCCAAAGCCTTAGAAGTTTGAAGTCCATTGGGATTCTGCCCATTGGACGCCATTGTTGGAATATACAAATTTGGAGAAGGCTTTGAAGTGCAATGGTCAAGCCCCTGTCTGATTAATACTTATTCATCTTTAAGGATTTAAAATAGTAGTTTACAGTAGTAGGTTGTATTTTAAATCTGTGTTGGTATAATACAGAGATATACCTGCCTTCTACCTTGTGAAAGACCTATTTTCCCCGTTGGGTATCAGCATTACTTGGCAGCATTACTTTTTCACTGAATGAATATCTGTAACCCATATCACATAGTAAAGGAATGACTTACACAAGACTAACTGTGCCCTTCCCTCTCTGAATGCTTTGGAATCATTGGAGCCCAGTGAGCCCTTGCACTAGAATTTAGAGAGGAGCTTTTCTTGCTCAGTGGGCCAACTCCCATATTTTACCAGCATTAATAACAATTAAAGTGTATAAATGGCTTTTTATTTCTGAAATGACTGATTTTTTTTAGTGTGGAAGATATTCTTGAAGGAAATATAGGAATAATCACTGAAATTCAAATTTAATATGTGATATTATCATATACCAGATTTATTGCACTATAATTTATGTTTTATAATAGATAATAATTTTATTCTTGAGTATTTTTAATGTGTATATGTAATAATGGAATTTATGACACACGCTAGTAAACCATCGCATTTAATCCGAAATCCATTTCAATTTATGTTACAGCAGACTTCCAACCTGCTTTTTACCTTTAAAATATATTTGTTTACTTTAAATGGGGTAAATTTTTTTTCATTGAGCTCAAATTTTGTTTATTGAGTTCAAATTGTCTCTTTTAATTTGTATTGTATTGAATTTGGTACATCCACTCTTGCAAATATTCATTAAAAATCCATTAAGTATTGTGCTTTAGAAGAAGGCTAATTTTAATAGAAGTTATGTTCCTATGCATTTGTATTACAAGGTAAAACAAGTAAGTTACTTTGACATCCTGTTTAAGGCCTCTGAAGCTTTTGACCCAATATTGTAATGCCTACTAGTGTACCCCTGAATGCTGTGTCCTCTTCCAGTCTGGCGACTGAATTCATGGTAATGCTGTCATCGAAAGTTGGGGCTGAGGGATGAGCCTCAGAGGTTCCCACAGGTTGAAATACTTCCAAAGTCATCTGACACAACAATCTCATATGCTGGGGGTGGTTGGAAATAGGATGCATCATAGGCTTGATTAAAGCCAATGGGACATGATGGAACATAAAAGCTAATAGTGCCTAAAATCAACCATTTTACTCAGAAATGGTCAGAGGATACAAGAAGTTCTGCAGATGTTCATTATAGAAATTTAAAGCATGCTGCATATGCTGGTCTTCCTCCAGAGAGCTCTGCTGACAGTATCCCAGCGCTTACGGCTCACCTCTCTGAATTACCCCACCATTCTCCAAGTCTGTTGTGATATTAATGCTACTTACAAAGTGCTTTGTAGTAATTAAAAATAAGTAGAGCCTTTCTACCAACAAAGCACAGTGCTGTCCTCAGTACACAGAGGGTTTTGTAGGCAACTCCTCTCGGATGTTGACTTTGAAGACCTACAATGACCCAGGAAAAATGTTAAATAGAAATTTCATTGGGTTTAAGGATGACCTGTAAGAGGTTCTTGTGTTTCTTAGATTTGTAGTCTAAGATTTGCTTCACCATTTGATTGTAATATTTTTATTACTGTATTGGAAATACTTAGAGTGGGCTGTTCTTTTACAAGAAAAGTTAGTGAAACAAAAGTGAAAGTTTTGCCAGGTATGGTGGTGCACGCCTGTAATCCCAGCACTCGGGAGGCTGAGGCAGGAGGATCATTGTGAGTTCGAGACCAGCATGGGTTACAAAGTGAGTTCAAGGCCAGCCTGAACTGCATAGTGAGACCCTGTCTCAAAAAGACACACACACAAAAAAGAGAAAGTTTTATTTCTGTTCTCTGCATGAAATGTTTGCATGATTATAACCTTAAGTAAATACAGTTAATATCATAATCATTTCTCTCTAAAATAAAGATTTTGTAAGACAGGAAATATCAGTGCATATATAATATTTACTTTTGACCATGACCATGTTTTTACGTATATTTACCTCGTTTCATTCCTGTAAGTGATCTGTATTAGGCTGCTCTGGCTGCCGTAACAAAAGACCACCAAGTGAACTGCCTAAGCAGCTCAGATCAGTTTCTCAAAGTGTGAGGGAGAAATCCAAGATTAGGGCACAATACGGCTGACGTCTCATGAAGGCCCGTGGGTTTGCAGATGAATGCTCTCTCTCCGTGTTCTCAGAAGCCCCTCTTTGTGTAAGTGTGAGTGTTCTGCTCTCTCTTAGGGAAGCTACATGGACCTTCATCCTACAAGATCAGGGCTGACCTTTAGGACTTCATTTATCTAGCTTCTTTAGAGGCACCATCTCTAAATTAGCCACACTGGAGGTGCCTTGAACTTGTGAATTCAAGGCAACAAACATTCAGTCCATAGCACTTGCCAAGTTATGATCAGACACAGTTTACACAAGAAGCAGCTGAGGCTTGGGTGATTTGGCTGCCTTTCCCTGCTGGCCAGTGTTAGGGTTAGGGCTCAAACCCAACGGTCTTCCGGCACCCCCAGCACCCTTTCCTGCTGGTCGAGTGTCTGCAGTGGAGTAGCGATACACTGTGGTATGGATGAGACGTGGGAAGGACGTCTTAGAAGATTCACATTTCTACTTAAATCCTTAGCTGGAGAGTGTATGAAATTGCTCTAAAGATATCAATCACCTTTTGTAAGTTTTCTGTGTCCCGTTTCTGCTGATCAGTTTTAATTCAGCCTCCCTCAAAGCAGTGGAGCCAGTACAAGCTTCCCTAGCCCACTTTCCCTGTACTGACTCAGCGTCTCTGTGGACGGGGCAGGAAAGACTGCGTCTTCGGTGCTCCGCACATGACCCGCGTGCCTTCTTAAGTGTGGGACTCACTGCTTCTCACAGCAGCCTCCAGCTGAGGGTAGGAGACATAGTTGAAGGTGACTCATGTTTGGGTGAGGCGTGGATTCTGCTGAAGTTTCTCGCTCCATGCAAACACCAAGCCCGTCGAGGAGTTCTCCAAGGCAAATCTTTCTGCTTTTAGGTACCGTGTGTATATTGCTAGTGTGTCCCTCATGTCTCTTTGTCTGATTGTCTTGGATGCTTTCCCGGTTTTGTATGTGGGCTCCATTTCATGGCTGCCAACTCAACTCGCCCATGGTCTTTGCTCCCCCAACAAGGGCCCATCTTTCTGAACAGCACCAAATGCCCTCTTGCCTCATCCCGCATGCAGAGGTCACACATTGTTTGCACAGGACAGGTTTCCTCGCCCTGTTCTTTGTGACTTTGCTATCCCTGTGACCTGGAGAGTGGGAATTCACTCACAGGCTTTCATGGGAGGGGCTCTGGCAGGCCGACCTGACTTGACACTGATGGGATGTTACCCTGGGGTCTTCCACTGTGTCAAGTGCTCACCTAAAGTTGTGCTCCAAACCATGCTCCATAGTGAGTTTTGATTGTAAGGGAAGATTTGTCTCTATCTTGGTAATAAACAGTGTAGATTTAGCACAGAAAAGGTTTGGGAAATAAAAGAAGCTAATCTTCCCTAGTTTAATCTCCAAATTTATTGGATCAAAATATTTTCTGCATAGTTGTACTGATAGTCTGATAACTTAAGTTTTCATTTGCATACTTTAGGAGGACTGTACTACACTTGCATGTGCTTGTTCACTGGTTTACACTTAATTTCCTAAAGGGCTTCTTTAAAATCCAATAGAGCTCACTTCAGGCGGGGGTGTGTATGGTCTGCAGGCACCTCTGTCAAACTTTGGCACAGAATTAAGAGAGCAAGTACAGGGCAAGGAGAACCTACCCTGGGGCACATGAAGGCGAGGAGAGCATGCTGGCATGGAAGGGTTAGAGTTGAAATTGGGGCTGTAACTGGGGTAATTGTGGATGTTCTGAGCTAACCCTAATATACTTCAGAAGGAACACATGTGTGGAGTGTGTAAAAGAATAAATAAGGTGACAAAAGGCAAGAAGACTGTGAAGGTAGGTGACTTGGAGAGTCTATGTTCATTATAATATTTTTAAATACTAGCTCTACCTAAAAGAATGAGAATTGAGATGTTGCTACAGTGTAAAGGCGTGTGCATGCATGTGCATATGTGTCTGCCCATCTGTCTACTACCTGACTGTCTGAAGAGGTCTTTAAATTACTAACCCTCACGTTTTCAGGGCTGTACCCTCGAGCTCTGATGTTGATGACATAAGTCAGTCCTTTCTCAAGCTCTTTAAATTTGTGAAGTTGCTGCACAGGAGAAAGCCGGATGTCCTGCTGTGGGCAAAGAAGTGAGCACTGCCATAAATTAGAACGTGTGGAGCTTTTATTTTTACTTTTCCTTTCAAGTCTATCATTATTATTAGTATTCTCAGAACCGCATTCTCTGAAGACGGCCTTTGCAACTTCCTGTCAAGTGTTTTAAGGGGAAAAATTCTTTAATAAATTGAGTAAAAGCAAGGGCAGAGAACTCGGATTTTATCGCCTTTTCATTCTTTCATTAGCATAAATATAACATAATAGAAAACTTCACACGTGCCTTAGTTACAACTATAATGATTGCATCCTTTATAGAAAAAGGGACTTTTCTGAAGTAGATGGAAAAGAATATATCCCAAGAATTCTTCGTCACATTTTAGTTTGAAATCACAAACTATCCATAGAATGGGTGCCTTTAGGCAAAAAAAAACCTTAGTTACATATATTCACATTCTATCTAAAACTTCATTGGAAACTGAGCAATTAAAATTACTAAATAGTTCTCATGTCACATGGCAGAGCCGTGTATTGCAGCGTTTGAAGGCCCGATTCTAACTTAAATTTCAGCTTGGCACAGTCACGACTGTGAGACTGTGTTCTTGGATCCTTTTCCTTCCCATTTGTGTTCTTTTCCTGTGTTCCTGTACAAACCCCCACACGGTCGCAGAGTTCATCAAAACCCGCCCAAAGGAGCACGAGCAGATGGCAGAGTGCATGCGTGTTAACCACTGACAAGGCCGACCACTTTCCAGAAGTTCACTGGATTGTACCCATGTTAGCCCAAGTGAAACAAATTATCTGTGTAAAATTTCTCTCTCAGTGTTTAGGAGAAGTCAGCCTGCAGTACTTTGCTGCAGTCAGCCTGACCGCCTCACCAGAGCTGATTGCTAAAGTTTTAGGAATGTTAGTGAGCTGCCTGTTAATCATAGATGTTATTAAATATAAAAGTATAGATGTTGGGGACCAGGGATATAGCTCAGCGGCACAAGCGCCTACCTTGCAAGTGCAAGGTCCTGAGTTTGATTCCGGTACCAAAAAAAAAAAAAAGTATAGATTTCTGTTTGTTAATATGTTTTTTTTCTTTTATTTTTTAAAATAAAAAAATAAAAGTATGAAAACCTAAATAAAATAAAACAAAAAAAAATATAAAAGTAATACAGTTAAGGAATTCATAATGAAAATGAAATTAGACTAAAACGTTTTCTCATCCTAATTATGTTACTACATTTTAATGCTCTCTTTAGTGGGTGTTTTTGTCTGTTCTGTCAGTGTGGTGTCGATTGGCATCTCATGTCCCAGCTCCACTGAAGTGACATCATAGTGTCAGCTTAAAACTGGCCATCACATACGTATTTCTGTTCTGAGAATGAGCAGAAACTGCAGATAAAAAGCTTGATTTGTTGCTTTGCTCATTGTCTTGCAAAAACTTAAAATGTGCCCAAGCTATAGGTTATACATTTTGAAATAGCACAAAAATTGAGGAGGTACTTTCTTAATATTCAAAAACTATTCTCCAGTTCACCAAAACGGTCATGGCGTTGTGACACACATTTCACCTTTCTAGTATTTCTGAAAGTAGGGGGAGCACTGATTCACAGTGGGAATCCTTGCTCATCCATTGTAGCCATAGGCTTACTATAAGGGATCCTTTCGTGTGTCCAGTAGCCTGCACCACAGGACTTAGGTATGTAGTCCAACACTACTCTGAACATTTCGGGTAAGACATTTCAAAGTTGAGATTAACATTTACATCAGTAAACTGAGTAAAACATTATCTTCTAGTGGGTGAGTGGGTGATTGGGTGAGTGGGTGAGTGGGTGAGTGGGCCTTCTGTAGTCAGTGGAAATCCTTCCTTGTTCCCTTTCTCTTACACACACACACACACACGCCTGTGCACACGCAGAATGAGTTGTGTGCACATACTGTTGGCTCTGTTTCTCTGGAGAAGCCCAAGCCGTACAACTACTAACCCAGGACTTTGGTAAAAGCCAACGAAAATATTGTATGTGAATCAGTTCCTTGTATAGAATTTGTAATAAATGTTGTTGTATATTTTATGACTATTTGTGAATTGTGTGCGTTGCATTCTTCACATCAGTAACATTCAACATAATCTTATGTATGTATGTATATGCACATACTTTTCTTTCTCAGAGTGTGATATCATAACCTTGCACTTGCATTATTTTTGGATTGTCTGTGTGTGTGTGAAATTGCTTAAAAGTTCTGAGGTGCTTAATTTTCACATTTTCCTAAGGGTTCATCAAACATATTTAATATAGAGAAAGAAAACAAAGCATCCTTATCCATTATCAACATTAATTGAAAGGCAGATAATGAATTTTTATTTTCCAAATGCTAGTATTAAATGCTGTGTATCTTTCAATGCAGAACTCCAAAAGTAATTAACTGTGGTTCAACAGAATACTATTTCCATAAACAATGCGATTGATGTATTTCCACTGTGAAGGCAAGGTTCACGTGTGAATAACTGCAGGTGTTCAGTTCTCAAGGCTTCTGAAAACACTTGAATATTGAAACCTACATGCTATTTTATCTCCTGAAGGAAGATATAGTTTGAGTGGATTCCACCCTTGTTTGAAGTACGTGGTTTCATAATGGCCCAGCATTTCAAATTCAAGATTTAATAATTTCTCACCTGCCAGATCATCACATGGTCTTTCATAGGAAGATGTGGTAGTGTGCTCATTTCAGCAGCAGCCATGAATAATGTGGTCTTACACCATTGATATTGATGGAGATCCTGGTGAGCCCAGCCTCTAGCAAAAGAAAAAGAAAGAAGGATCCTGCCTGGACTGAATATATTTTTGCTCTTGCAAAAGTCAGGAGAATATTAACTTTAATTTATTCAGTTGCATAGTTTTTCAACTTGCAGCGTTACAGAATGTGGAAAATAAAATCAAAAGTATAGATATGCAAAATAGCAGCAAGCCCTTTGTAGAGCAGTCCCTTCCCGAATGTCCAGTCATTGATTTTCTTTCCGTGCCCTGACTCGGCAATGAACATGAAGGACAGACAAGATCAATATGAAGTAAAATTTGCATTGGGGTTGTTCTCTGTGATACAAATTTTATACCTGTGCAGAGTGTATAGAAGCATCTTTGCAGAGCAAAGACCCATCCATTGAGTCAGTGGCAACAACAACAGGGAGAGATTAAGTACGTTGTCTCTGGAAGGAGAGGCAAATGACTGGAGTCCTGGTTTTTAATTGGTACTTCATCGCACTGGCAGGTTTCTAATTGGACTGAGTTCTGGAGCACATTCTTACCTGCATGCGCATCTGAAGCCCATACCCAGCTTCCGGGCCACTTCATGGTTGTGTATAGCTCTTTGAACACAGTATTTACATCGCTCTTATTTCATTTTCCAGGGCACCTAACCTCGGATACAGGATAGGCAGGTGGCAGCCACCATTCCGTTTTGCGTGTGAAATACCTGGCATAGAGGGATAGAGCGGCAGGTCTAAAATCAAGGTTCTTGTGACCTCACAATTTCACCTGTGACCACTCTCTCCACATCATTGTTTCCCTAGATACATCCCAATCAAGAGTAAGGAGCGTGACTTCCATTCTTTAATCTCCATGTCATAATCTTCTTATAATCTCCACTCTGTAATCTCCATTTACATTTTGGCTTTGTGTGTTCAGTTGTGACACATTCAGATAGAATCAACAACTTCGGTTTCACTTACCCTCTTTGTCTATCAAGATGACCCAATAAACCAAAGCAAGTACTTAGTCAGTCCATATCACCATGCAAGTAATCATCCATAGAAGTACATGTACATTTACCTCCACACAAATAGCTGCATATATTGCACCAGTAAATGGTGTTCAAGAGCACTAGGGATCTTGTCCACTTCTGTCACCCAGGAGTTGGAATGCAACCAGGAGCACTGTGTTTACATGAAGGAACAGCTGAAGATTTCCTCCATGGTACTAGGACTTACTCACAGCTGAGGATGGAAATAACTGAATTCCAAGGCAAGGAAACAAAAAAATCACTGTTTGAGTGGAGAAGTGAGAGAGCACAAGAAGGAATCCAAAAGAGGAGAGGAGAGCTCGGTATCACCAGGACTTCTAAAAGTCAGCCGATGTAGATGCGCTAAGAAGGGCAGTCCTTGGCCACGTGTGGAAGACATGAGGCAGCTACGAGCCGCGCTCCACTTTAGACAGCCTGTTTCCACCGCTGCAGGGCTGTAATTTATAATTTCTTCTTACATTCAGATAAAATTCTGCCTTCTTATAACTTTCACCTAATTCTGTGATTCTAGAATTTTTTTTCTGGCTCTGTAAATGACCAGCAAATGGTCAGTGTACTAATAGGGTCTCCCCTTCAGTGACAAAGTCAATATTTACTGAGTATCCATGAAGCACTAGGCATTATGCCGCGTGTGGCATGCCTAGCACCTTTTCCAAGAGACAGTCTTTCAAACACTGGCAGTCGGGTAGCTTCACACTTGTGTGTTTTGTCCTCCATTCTCAGATGGCATAATTCCATGAATTTCTCTGTTCTAGGGTTATTTCCCTTTTTTGCTTGTATGTAGTTGTCAGATAAGAAGGAACACATGACCACTGGATGTGTTTATAAAAAGGGAATTTATTATATCATTACTTGTGGCTTCCTACAGAAGTGTGCACATGTGTGATTCTGGCATTATAATTTTGCAGCCATTATTCTTTCATTTTTGTTTTAAAATTTGCCTGTCAATGGAGGCTACTTCTACCAGCTCTCTGTAGCCATGCCTGCTGCAGCCGCAGATTCACCCCTTTGAAGACCTGAAATGGTGGAAAACTTTTGTCTGCACTGACATGTATGGACTTTTTTCTCATTTCTCCATAAACAATGCAGTATAACAACCACTTAGATAGAATTTACATTGCATTAATTATGGCAAGTAATCCAGAGATGACAGAGCATGTGGGAGGGTGTGCATAAGTTACGTGTGGTATCCCACCTTGTGTGGAGGGGCCATGAGCATTTGCAGGTATGGTGCTCTGCAGGTGTGGGGTCCTGGCACTGGTCTCCCATGGAAGCGAGGGAATAGCTAGCTGTAGCTGGTGCAGTTTTCTGTGCTTTTGTTTCAAGGTGTACGGCTGTTACTCTGTGCCATTCGCTCATCTTGGGGACTCGATCTTTCAGTCTTCATTGGTCACCTGTCTAAATGTTTCTTCTTTTTAATGAGGATGAATTTACATAGCAACTTAATTCCTTTTTATTTTTAAGAGAGTGCTTATTCACTAACCTAAATATTCTTTCTGGATAGGCAATTTATTTCAACGGTTAAAGTTCCTAAATTCCTTTTCCTTTGAGCAGCATTTCATTTGAAATGATGCCGTGTACAGTCTAAGAATGAAATCTCTATGGAAATGAGAATGGAAGAGCTGCAGAGAGGCTGTGAAAATCCTCACATGGATTTAGTCTCATTTATGAAATGTGTGCTGTTGGGGAATGAACTGTTTTGCATACAAGAATGTTGTTGGGTTTTATCAACTTCTTTGTGCCTATTGACTCTTGTAGAACTCTATCCAGACCTAAAAGTCACATAGATATTAAATTTTATACTGCTATTAAAGCTCCTTATAATTTTTCAGCATTCTCTTTTTGATTGCCTAGTTCTAGCATTTCTCGGCATACATTTTTTTTTTTTCAGTTTGGAGGCAGGAAAGAGGAACCCAAATTTTATTGTACTAATTTTTAATATCCTTTCACGACTGGTAGATGCATCCCTTAAAAAACTATCTGTAACCCAAAGGAAAGAATTTGGTAAGGCAGGTAACATGTTGACCATCAATATCAAGAGTCTTCTAAAATACAAGCCATGTTTTAATGCTTTAAATAAGGACCTGATATTAGTTATAGTTTTGAGTACAGTATTTAAAATTTTCTTGTCAAAGACTTTTCCTTTCACTTAGCCCTGAATCGGAGAAATGTACTTGGTCATTATTTGGGTCACTGGACGATCCTGCCACTTGTCTGACTGTGAGCGTCCGCAGCTGACTGCCAGGATCCCATACAAATCCAGCTGGGTCCGGCAGTGCCAGCAAGTCCATTTCTCAGTTCAGGGGTGTAGGCAACCACTTTATATATTAACCTTGGATATTTGCATGCAGAATGTCAGGACAAGTGCTGAATTCACTGAGTGAATTAGGGTTACTTTGTTTTTTTGTGTGTTTGCTTGATTTTATGTGTTTATTTTTTGTAGTCTAAGTTGACAGTACATAGTCATCACAGTCATGGTGGGGAGTTGGTTCACATGCGTGACATCTTCACCCTTTTTATGCCCCTTTTTCTTCCTCTCCCCTCCCTCCATCTTTTGGTCCCCTTTCCTGCTGCAAAAGATCGCCCTGTTTCCTATTATCTGTCTTTTAATTTGCTTTTTGACTTATTTATATTTTGGGTTTCTAATGTAAGAGAAACTGTGCAATACTTAAGCTTATGTGTCTGATTTATTTCACTTAACTTTATGGCCTCAAGTCCCTGATTATTGTGAGCCTTGGAGTCTTCTATAAAGAAGACTCTATAGTGGGGTCAGAAACTTACAAAATAAGAAGTTCCATGCTCACAAAATGACACTATTCTGTGGAACCCGAATTCCGCTTCAGGACTTACATTTCGCCGTAAGGAGTTTTGTTTGTAAACTGGAGCTTCAGCACCTCAAGAATGAGAGTGGAATTAAGAAGCCCTGGGTCCCTCAGTTAAGCTTTCTGTGTTTCTCTGTCTTCCTCTGTACAATAAGTGGGCTGGACCCAGTGATGTGTAAAGACCCTTTCTCATCTATAATTTCATGTTATCGTCTTAACTTCATATAGGATTTATTTCTTGGATAAAAGAACAAAATGACAGAAATGCTTTTTCTCTTCTACATACTTCAATAACTTATTAAACTAGGAGGTAATGTATTATACTTGAGGATCATTATCTGGCTATACTCAAAGTGTGGAGATATATATATATATGTGAATATTTGATTCTGAAAAAATACTTTTAATATTATTTTAAAATTGAAAATTGTAGGTAATGATAAAAGAAAAAAGTCATATATGAACCAGAATATAAAATTCCAACTACTTTTTTCCAGAATGTAATTTTCTTGGATTATCTAATTATTTGTCCAAGTGACTATCTTTTTCATCACAGATGCTATGGTGCCCTTAAAATACTAATTTTCCTGATAAATGTAACATACGTATGTTAACTGAGTGAGTGATTTAATTTGTGGAAGAAAGAAGTCAATTAACTTGCTTTTTAAAAAAATTATCAACGCTAAGATTGAATATAAAACAATGTGTTGAAATAATTTATATTCAAGAAAAGGACTCTGGGGTCCAATCCAACGTGAAAAGGCACAGGATCCAGAAACACCAGCAGAATTTTAGAAATGTCCCAGAGCTGTAAGATAGAGTAGATTTGACTAGAACTGTTTTCAATTTGCGCTCGCCTTTCGGGCGTCTGTTCAAACCTGCTTGTGAACAGCCTTGCGGTGATGTGGAAGGGGGTTTACTTTTTGTTTCTTAGCTGTGGGAAGCTTCTTGTCTATGCGCATGACACCTCTGTTTTGCTATATATTACACTGCAAGTGGTCCTCTGTAAATTAAAAAACAAGCCATGAAGAGGAACCGCAAACTGCTACAGCCTGCTTGGTTAGTGTTGCGTATGAAGTACTTCAGAGATTATTACCGACGGTGCCAGGAACTGCGCTCTCACACCGTGAGCTCCTCAGAAGTCCCCCACTGATCTCTCAGTTTTTGTCCCCTTCCCCGTTCCTTCTTTTTGCCTCTCCTCCGTGCACTGGCATTTCGTCTGACGCAGTCTGTCCAGGCTGCTCTAACAAACTGTCGTAACTTGGGTAGCTTGTGTAACAGCGCAAGTTTATTTCTCACAGTTCTGGAGGTCAAGTACAAGACCCAGGTACTGGCATTTTTGATATTTGGTGAGCACCCACCTTTTGGTTCACAAGTGATGCCTGTGCAGTGTGTCCTCCTGTGGTAGAAGGGACCAGATGGCTCCTTGCGCAGTCTCTTTGGCTCTGATCCATTCACACGGGTTCCAATCCCGTAACGTAACCCCCTCTGCGGTCCCCTCAAGCCCATCATATTAGTGAGTGGGTTTCCACACATACTGGGGGGAGAGCACACAGACAGTCAAAGGGTAGCCTCATCGTTCTTGTTGCCTCTTTCTGCCCTCTTATCTGCTCAGGTACACTCACGGTTATAGCTCCAGTGGCGTGGATCTCCAGCTACACGTACCTGGGCATACACAGGAATATATTGACATTTGCTTCCTGGACATTTCTACCCAAATGATCCACATTTATCTTTAAGCACACTATCTTAAACCTCACTTTTCACTTTCCTGTATTTCTACAGCAGCGTTCGTTATCTCAATTTTTTCAACCAAAACTTTGCAGTATTTTTACCATTTCCCTCTTGCCCACCTTCCACCCAATTCTCTTTGCATTCTCTTTAGAAGTACTGTCCAAATTTTGCCCCTTTATCTTTACTTTTATGATCATTGCTGTGTTTCAGAATAATGAATGTTTTCCTCACCTGAATGAGTAGCGTCCTAAAAGCATTCCTTCAGCACCTTTGCACACACAGCCTGCTCAGTTACAACGTGGCTGCTTCGGAAGTGTGTTTTGGGACTTTGTCATTAGAGTCCTTTGTAATCTGACCAAAACCAGTTTTAAAGATGCATTACCCCTATCCCACCCTCGTTTACCCTTTACCTGAATGCCTTGTTTATGTTAGTGTGGAAGGAACTGCTTACTCTCTAAAGAAATCTACTCTACTCTTCAATTCTGCGAACAAGGAAGACAGCGTTCTTTGCTATTAAGATGTGGCAGTGTGCTTAGATTCCTGGTGGTGAAATAACAGCAAAAGTGTGCTGGAATGTCTCTGAGCTTATGTTGTAAGGGATTAGGTGCATTTCCTTTTTTCTCCTTTCCCTTCCTACCAGGTGGAACCTGAGACAACCATTTAACTATGGAGAATATGACAATCAAAGGAATCACAGTTCCTCAGTGCTTTTGGGGAGTGACCAGCCCACATCAGCCTTGACTCTTTATCTTGGGATGATTACATGGAAGTGAAAATAATCCCTTTTCTTTAAGTCTTTAAATTGTTTGCAGTCTGATGCCTCTAAATTGTTGTTTTTTTTCCCTCCCTTCTTTTTTTGCTTCTTAGATCCAAGAATTCACAGGTACCAAGCGAGTACTCTACCACTGAGATACACAGCTCCTCCTTCCTCCAGCCTTGATCATAATTTTAAAATTTTTTGTATTTCCAGAATAGAGATAATCATACAGCCTTGTAGTACTTAAACTGTCTCTTAAAATGGCAAAGATTTTTCTGTAGACATGTTTATCTTATATTCTGATATAAGAGCATGACTTTACTTTTAAATTAAAACTATTCCTTGGATCACTGGAATATGTCAACATCTCCATGTCTAGCTTCAGGTGTTAGAATAAAATGTAACGTGTCTCAACAGATCAAAACAGAAAGTAACAAAGAAAATAGTTGCTTACTTACCTAGTATAAATCATAAACAATATATGGGCAGGGGTAACACCTCTGTGCCATAAGATTCTGCCTCAGTCTTGTGATTCTGTCATATGTAGGTCTGTGTCCTTGTCCATGTGATGAAGATATGCATCAATACTGCATTCCTTTTGCAGTCAGTGAGACAGGTAATGGAAGTACCATTTCTACTCAGGTGCCGTGACCTGTAATTTCCAGATGTTACTTCTTTACCATTGTTGGAAACATGAGCATTCATCACATCTACCTACCAGGGAGGCTGGGAAATACAGTCTTTAATTGTGAGGCTATGCATTCAATTAAAGTTTGGTTTGCTGCATAATTAAAGGAAGGGTGAGATAATGAATACTGTGGGAAACACTAATGATATCTGACATCTTTTATGTCTTTGTAACAATCTAGATCTTTTCAAAACAGAAACCATTTTCATTCTTCTAAATACCCTTCTTCTATCATTTATCTGATCTTAGCAAAGATACCCATAACCACCTGGTCAGCAAAGTAAAGCATCATTCGTCTTCCCCATTCTCCAACATGCGTTTAACCCATGGCGTATCTTGTGGGTTCTGTCTAATTAACAGCATGTTCGCTTTTACTTCTCCTCCCTGCTGCAAATATATAGAACTCGTCATCTTTGCCTCCCACGATCGGAGTGGCCGTTTGAGATGACTGACCTTTAACATTGCGTCCCTCTAATTCATCCCCCAAAATGAGAGCTTTCTGAATTTCAAATATGATTATTTTATTCTCTGCGAAGAAAAGACCTTTGATGATTCCTCATTATCTGTGAAATAAAGTCTGAAATCCTTGGCAGAGTCCTCCTTAACCTTACCCTTTACTTTAGCATATTTTCATCCTATCACAGCTAACGTGTATCCCATATCCCAATGCTTTTCTCTGTCTTTGTTTCTGTTTCTGTCTGTCTCTGTCTCTCTCTTTCTCTCTGTCTCTCTGTCTCTCTCTGTCTCTCTGTCTCTCTCTCTGTCTCTCCTGTAAGAGAGGCTTCTGATATAAGGGATGTGGCTTGGGAAGCACTTCAGTAAGAAGGATGTGAGTGTCCGGAGCTGTCAGCTGGGCTCTGGGGACCTTGTGGAGTGGAGGGACGTAGGTAGTTCTGAGCCTCTTTGATCTGCCACCACCAGCCAAGTTTGTGCTCCTGCCCTGCCTCAGTTGCCAGGAAGCCCCAGCACTAGAGAACTGCAAGTTGTTGGTGGAAACTGTGGCGGGGCTTGTTGCGGAGAGGGCCACACTGCAGGAGGCTCTGTGCACTGCTGTGGGAGCCTGTGGCCACGAGGGAGAGTAGGACAGCTGCCAGCCAGGAAGGCCGCTCCTTTCGCAGCACCCCTGCAGTCCACGAGCTCCACACTCAGGGCAAGTGGTTCCTTCTTGAAGAGCCTCCTGAGGCTGTGGAGACCCCGCTCTGAGACTGAGATGGATGCAGTCAGTCGGGCGCTAGTGACTGCAGAGGAGAAGCGGGGAGCCCCTAGTGTGCTCCCCATGTGCGGTCCCATGCCCATCCCTGCCGTCACGCAGCGCCGGGGACTCAGCACAGCCACACCTGCCTGTCCTCCCTCAGGGGTTCTCGGCCACGTTCCACCCCGCGCACAAGGTTCGTGGGAGGCGCTGCAGAGCTCGGTGCTGTACAGGGTGCCAGCCCTGACCTGTGCTTACACGCACCCTTGCAGACCCTACAGTTACTCAAGGCAAGGCACTCGCCGCTGGAGGAGAGGCCCCTGCAGAGCTGTGGCTGTTTTGGCTTTAGCGGCTGGGAGCTGCCGCATCAGCCTTCCCTGCTTGGGGAATCCATCGCGCTTGCCTTACTCCAGGTTCCACTTAGGGAAGGTGCAGTCTTTGGGAGTAGAGAAAGGGGCCAAGTGTCTGGGGAGGAGGAACAACTGAGACAGAGAGCTGGCGGCCCAGAAAATGAAACTGTCAGCTGGGAGGGCCGCTGGGTTTCCTTTGTCACTGAGCTCTTCTGCCTGCCCTCCTGCTCGAACGCCTTCTGCAAGTGCCTGCCCGCCTGGGTCTCCTCCCACGCACGAGTCTCAGCCTCCTCCTGCTGCCTGAGCTGCACAAGGTGTGCCTGACCCTGCACAGCTTCTCCCGTGCCATCTCTCCACTCCAGCTCCTCCTCCTCCTCCTCCCCATTCCTTGGGGCTGGGCCCTCGGCCTCACCGGCAGAGATCACCTATTCGTCACCTCCTTCACCTCCACCTTGCTTGCTCCTCTCTCCTGTAGCACCTCCCCTTGTCTGCTTCGGGTCAGCTCCTGTGGCACCTGCTCTCAAGGCTTCTGGCCAACGTGTGAGCCTCTCTGTTGCCCACTTGCTCCCCGCCGAGGGTGTGCCAGGCTTCGCTGGAGAACTTTCTGTCCTAGGTTGCTCGCTGGGTGCTGATAAATACTTCGCTATCTTTGCTCACAAGTTTTTCTCTCCCCAGAAAGTATTTTCCTACTTTGTATCCCTAGCAGAAACCCTCTTCCAAGGCCAACCTCAGCACTGCCACTTTTAGGAAGACTTTCCACTTCCATGTGTACTTAGCATTGATCACTGGATCCTTCGGGCCCACCCTGGGTTTTATGGACTCATCTGCAACCAGGATGAGGATATTTAACACAGGCATGCCATGCAGGCAGGATAGGGTAAAGAATCCCCTGGCCCCATGGTGCTGAGGACTGCACCCAGAGCTTTACACGTGCCGGGCATATGCGCTAACACTGAGCTGACTCTCCTGGCCCCAAGGTAAGGGCTTTGGATACTGTGCAATATTCATGTACGTGACTCCTTCCTTTTGGGCATTTATTGGCTTATATGTTTGCCACCTCAGCTTCAGCAAAAAGTCTTCATGAAATAATGTGTTCCTCCATCATTTTGTCTCAGGAATCAACATGTTCCCTGGAAGGTAGTAGGCGTACAAGGAACCCTTCCTCATAGATTAAAGAATATGCTCTCGAATAAGGATGGTGGTACAGTCGGTTGGTTATCTGAAATCTGGTGTGTTTATAAATTAGAGCATAGTTTACTCTATGAGCTCATGATGGCATGTCTGCCCAGGTGTCCAGCAGAAATTTAGGAGCATTTTTACCAAGACAGAGACAAAGCGTTCCTGACATTGTAACAGAGAAGAATGGGAAAAATACTTAAATTTCTAACAGAAGTATAATAAAGCAAGAATAGTATATTAATACAGCAAAATTTTGTGTAGAAAAGATCAGTCTTCCTCTGAGAGGGGGAAGAAATAGGGCTATGGTCTCCAGAAGTTTTTACACAGCTTCTATTCTGTGTAGGAATTAGAAAGATGTAGAGCTCTACTTCCTGTCTATTTTGAGTCTTTTGTTATATTAGCTGAGGTTGAATAAAAAGAAAAAAAAATCATACATGTTCATATTCATGCTTAAATCAAGTCACAATTCTAAGACACTGTGATGATAGGCAGCCTAGATAGTAAGTCCATTTTAAGATATTTACACTTCGGTTACTTTGATTATATTGCAGGACAAATCAATTTCCCAGCTGGCATTGTTTTATTGGAAGTTGTGTGTCCCTCACTACAGCATATGGAGCTTGCCTGGTGTAATACTTAGCACCTGAAATCTGTAAATGGTCATCTGGGATTTCATAGTGAAATCTACCACACATAGAAAGCAATGATCACAATGGTCTCAGTCTACCCAACATTTTAAACTAAGCCCAACATACAATTCAATAAAATTCAAATGACAGTGAAGTATCTCTTCTGTGATTCTAGTAGTGATGACTGTCAATACGATTAAATCATTCTGAGTATTAACTAACATATTCAAATAAAATGCAAATTGAGGTAATCTTACTGATAATTAAGGACAGATTCTCAATTACTGGATATTTTAGAAGAAGCAATTTTTAGTCAGAAGTATTTGTGTAATTATTTTACCCATAACATTGTAAGTGTGGATTTAGCCAGATTATATTTTGGGTTGAATTATCCAGGTCACGCAGTTATTTAATCTACTTTTCTTAATTTTGTAAGACTTATGGTAGAATCGGGGATAAAAAGTAGAGTAGTCCTACACTTCTTGATATACTATCTACTAAGTAATTAGGCCTAGCTCTGCTCCTATAGTCTAAAACATATGATAAAGGAATTCTTTTTACTGAATTCTTGTAAATTAGTGCTGAGAAAAGTCACTTTTAAGTAAGAAATACATACACTGAATTCATAAATGGTGTTTCTAGGTGCTTGTTTTGCACAACTCACAAGCATATGTTCAATCCACAATTCAGCATAATAAAGCCCTAGAGTAACAGGCAGGAGGAATCTTCTCTTTCCCTGTGTTTCCAATACTTCCTCCTCTTTCAGGGAATCAGGAAGTATTGCGTGAAAGACTCATTGGCAGGCACTCAGGAGGATGCAATTAAGTATAAGATGTCCTTCTCCTGTCCTTGAGAAGCCCATCGTCAGGCACAGATAAGACTGTGAATGAACAACAGATGGAACACAAAGCAGAAGTAGTACCCTATGGAATGAACTAAAGAGTAATGGAAACTCAGAAAGGAGGATTGTTATGTACAGTTGCAAACTTGGACGGTTTCAAGAAAAAAATAAAGAGCGCTTAAAAGTAGCTAGTCCCTAGACACAAGCAAAACAAAGTGAAAACAATAAGAATGATACAGAGTCTCAGAATTAAATGATAGGGATTAACAGTGATTGTTATATTACGTATTTTTATCTTCATTGAAGTTGTTCAGATTACCAGATGTAAGAATGCAAGATTAATCAAGCCATTAAAGAGAATAAAAAATAAAAACAAAATAATTGTAAACAATACAGAATTTTACCAAACAAGATGATAGGAATTCAACAATGGTTATGTTGCATATTGTTGTCTGCATATTAGTTTAGACTGCCAGATAAGCATGCAAAATTGTTCTTTTTTAAAATTCTCTTTAAAATAAAAAAGTAACTAGTCCCTGAATCATATCTCAAAAAGCTTTCAAAAAGTAGCTAGGTTAGTTTTCCTAAGAGGACAGAGGGGGAGTTCTGGCCTTGGGAATACAGGTAGCTGGCAGAAATCCCTCAGCCTTTCTTCCCGGAGACTTTCCCAGACCCGGTTACCTTCCTCTGGGGCTGACTCATGGAGTGCTCTCTGCCCTGAGTCCCCTCCTCAGAAAGCTCAGTGCCCCCCATTTGCCTCACTTATGTAGCTCTGTGGTTCCACATAACTTTGCTCTTCCTTCCTGGTCATTGACTAAGAGGCAGGACCAGTATTTCAGTTCTTGGTCTCTTTATACCCTTTCTAACGCTATCACTCAGTGAAGTTTCTATTTTCTCCATCCTTTACTGTACAGTGAAATATGTACCTGGCATCTTGGAATATTAAAGTGTAAAGAATTCAACTTATTTATTAATTTCATCATGCTCTTAACTAGACTCTGCTGGATAGATATTTAGTTATAACTACAATCTTAAGTATACCTCCTACATTGAGCTCCCTGGAGGCAGTGCATATCTTTTCATTTTTGTTTTCCTTCGTGGAAGCTTGCACAAAGCAAGTAGGTATCCCTGAGTAAGGAAGGGACTGTGTTTCTTCATACTTCATCTTTTTTATCCTACTATTCGTACATCTGTCTGCTCCTTGATTATCCAAGTGATAGGTACTCTGCAAAGTAGTACAAAGCGTTCCAATCACAATCAAAATATAAATGTGTATTTTAAACAGTCATTCATCTTGAAAGAAAATGTTCACTTGCTGTGCAAACCCGGCTCCCCGCTCTTCGCAGCGACTTCCCTCTTGAAAACACGTGTCTCAGAAATGCGCACCACCCCACAAACACCATTTCATTATGGCTTAATCCTTAAACTCTCTTCAGTTGGACAATTTTTTTGAAAAGCTACTTTCCAGAAATTGCTTTCTTTATGTGACTTGGGGATGTATATTTAAAAATTCAAGACTTATCATTTCTCGCTTCCTTTGCTCCATGGCACACAACAGTATTCCACTCAGTTCTGGAATACCGGACGCGTTTTCTATCTGTGATCACGCAGGGCTATGATCCTAGCTCCTCTTGCAAGTCTGTCCTCTCCTTCTCCAGTCCTTGTGACACAAGTGCAGGTTGCTCTTTTTCCTCTTGCTTCCTAACCTGTTTGAAGTGGCTACACTTCATTCTTGGCTTGCCTTCTCTCCCTAGTAGTAAAATCCCTTTAGGATTTTATTTATTTCCATTGAGAACCTCTGGATTATGGTTGTGGCTGTTTTCCCTTCATTTCTGTGTTATCCAGCAGGCTGGTAGAGAATTACCCTTCACTGTCTCTCTTCCATTTAAAAATCCTGTATAAAATGGAGACTTTTACTTCCTATTTCTTTTGATCGCATGGTTGTTAGTCAGTCACTGAGGTTTCAACTCTTGAAATCCTTTTTCGTTGTCTTCCTTTAGATTCCTCCTTTCCTTTATTTTCATTCTCCTCTCTTACCTTGGCAGTAACCTAGTTAGTGTTTATTTCTCACCAGCCTGTAGTAAACATCAATAAATCTCTCAATATTTTCTTACTTTAACTGGGCTTCTATGTAATAAACTTCAATCCCTCTTTCCTGAAATAGTTGACTATCGGTCACTTCCACCAGTATTTTCCAGCCCGGATCATCCCGGTGATCTGTGCAGAATGATCTGCACAGATTGGACGGCGCAGGGCCCAATGAACATTCAGAGTGCCTCCTCTGGATGCAGAAAACTGTGCCACTAAAGGAAGAAAAAAGACACTGCAAGTTCCCCTGCCTTCAATGGTCTTTCACTCAACTTGTCATTATTTCTATTTCATTGTGTGCTAAGTTAAGAAAAATTTAAGTCTTAAGTTGATGGTATGGATTTCAGTGATCATTTTTATTTTTCTATAGTGACCATTCTAAAGGCAAATACGAGACCCTTTAATTCATGCTGAAGCATCGACATGAAAACATGTATACTTTGTAGCTTGTACATCCGCATATTTTTCCTAGCAGAATTGTGCAAATGCCACAAAATCTGTCTCAAATGCTTTCACTTAACTTTCTGATATATGCTCTTTCTGCTCTTTCTACTCACTCTATTCAGCTTACAGGAGAGTAAGAAAGAAAAGCAAGAGAACTCTGGCTTCTCCGTCTTTCTCTTTTCAGTGGAGACAGTTGGCTAAAGCGAGCAGTAGAATGAGCAAGAAAAGATATGGCAGAAAAGTCCTCATTTCTACCAAGATCACTTGCTCCGGGGCTGCCAGCACGCCAAACCCTCTGTCATGAAAGTAGCACTTGGCTTCAGCTCAGCTTGAGACTTGCGGGACTCCCACACATCTCCAGTCCGCTGGAATTCCCTGCTTCCTGTTCATAGTGGATACTGTTTGTCAATAAAACGATAAGGAATGATGACAGACAGATGCTAGTATCCTATCATCAGGGCTTCAGACTGCCACAGCCAACTATTACATGCAGTTTGGGGCCTTGTGGATGGCACAGTCCACAAGTACATGAATCCCACGACCCACTCTAACTGTGGGTTATTTTTAAAAAACATATAATATTTAAAACTGTAAAAAATATTTTTGAAAACTATCCAGGCTTTGTGGATCAGACTCTCACATGTGGGTGCCTACACATCTAACAATTACAACCAGAGCAACATCACAAGTGATTTTGTGAACATATATAAAAGTCCATGATCCCTTCCACTAGCGTCAGAAGATCCTTAACATCGATTCTTTACCTGCTTAATTTTACCACACTGCTCCCAACATTGGGCCTTTGTAGGTGACTAAGTAGGGTGATTGAATGGTTCCTGTTACATTTTATGTTTCGGTCTCACCTGTATGGTTCACACCATTGTCTGCAATTTCAGTGCTCATTCTTTCCTTGGGAAATGGTACCCCATTTCCTTGGGAATGGTACCTTCCTTTCTCTTGATCACATATCAAAGCCTAAGTCCTCTATAAAACTTCCTCCACATTCAGAGGCAAGGGTAAGCCCTCCTTTTCTTCAGGTTTTATAGGTCTTATGTTCTAGACCATTTATTTTATGTGCAGTATTCTGCAGTGCACCATTACTCATTCTTTTATGTACATGTTCTTTCTTCCTCACAAGACACACTGTTTCTTGAGCACCTGGCCTTCTACTGAGGTTGAAATTGGCCATGGGAGGGTCTAAGAATTATGATTGTTTATAAAAATTTTTTTAAAAATAAGTAGCTCTAATAAGTGAATTGGCTTTGACGTCTTCATTTGATCGGAGCACTGCACTTTTTAGAAAAGAGTTTACACTCAGAGTTTGTCAGTCACCATGACCATTTTTTAAATTAATTAATTTCTAAAATTTAAATAAATCACTGAAGCTCATCTGAAGTAGGATACCATGGTGGTGCTGTCAGAAGTCTCTATGAGTTGTGCATTACCTTTCTGCAGTATTCTCACCCTCTAAATGATATTTAAACAGTTTTCTTAGAAGATAGAATTATAAAGCATAATGTAGAAGCTCTTTTCAGAGAATTAGAGGAATGACTTTATTGGGTTCATATGTGCAAATTTGATTTGGAGCCAGAAAGAAACAGATGCAGTTGACATAGTTTGACCTTGGTTTTGCTTGGTGACAAGTGGCTCTGCAAAGCAGCCTTATGCCGTCAAGCCTTTCCCGAAGAAGTGGACAATTAAGAGGCTCTGTCCAGGGGATTGGCTTACATTTCCTATCATTACTGATAAGCTATTATCTTATAAAGTGACTCTGAACAGTCAATATATTGCTCCTTCCAGAGAAGCACATTCACACACACACAAGTGGCATTTCTGTGACAAGTTAAAATCATGACACATTTAGATAGCTACCCAGAAATGAGATAATTTCTAAGTCCTCCTTTTAGCTTCAAAGGTTGTCTTGTGATGCTGTGGATGTGTTCGAAGTAGAAGTAAATTTTGTTACAGCTAATGAGCATCTTTTTGCATGCCACTGGAAAATTTTTTGCTAGAAAGATGAATACATTTCAATACTACATACTCAGGTTAGAAGGATAAGGTGTATCTTCATTTGCCAGTTACATAACGTCATTTAATCATATAGATGAAACATCTCTGAGTTGTAACAATTAATATAAGAACCTTTTCTAAGTCTAACATTAAAGTTTAATTGCCCAACCATGTAAGTCATGCTGCATTTTTAATCCGTGAAATCACTCTGGAGATTCTGTTTTGCATTTTTCTTAGGCCATTTAGGGACAGTGGCAGATAGCCATCTTCACCACGGCTATTCTTTTGTTCACCCTTTCTTTAAGGAGAAAAACAGCTCCCAAAAATAGAATAAAAATGCTTCCTTCCGTGTCATCCTTTCATGACATTTCTGCGGTGGAACATCTGGAAAGCCTAGTGTGACGTTGACAACCAAAATGACAGAGCTGCTGCACTCACTACCACACACGCAAAATATGGGCACTAAAAGCACCACTTTGATTCTGAAAGGCTCGATACAGTGCCTCTTCACTTTGGCCTTGAAGATAGAAAGAGAAACCACATTTATTTTGAAGATGCGTTCTGAGCATTGTGCATCCCACACATCGGAAAACAACAGTTCCAAAGAAAGGAACATGCATTATAGTAGCAGAGAAGAGAGCAGCTGCAGCGCGAGGTCTAATTGCAGATCCTGGATGGGTTTGATAATCAAATGACTATTCTGCATAAACTAGAAGTAAAATAGCAAAACATTAATTACTCCTATTATTGCTTTTATATATTGAGATGGGGAACAAAATAAAAATGCATAAAACATTTTAAGAACAGAAAGCTACAGGGAAATAAAACTTCCGTATTGAAATATGTGCCATGGTGATGAAAAGATGCCACAGAAAGAAAACAGTCTTAAAATAATAATGCTGACAGTGATAAAATTAAAGTTTTATATCTATGATAAGCTACCATTCTAAGAAGATGCAACATGAAGGGAAGAAGTAATATGAAGATCATATATTAAAATTTGAAGACATCACTTACAGTGAAATATATTGATTATCTGGCAGGAATTAAGCAAGACTTCTAGTGTTAATGCTGATCATACTGATGCATTGTTAGGTGTGTATTTTACAGTTTACATTCACAAATTGCACCTATAATTTAAGGAGCTGTGATATAGTCAACAAGAGACAAGGGAATGAAATAAGTTAATAGCATAGAATATTATTTTAATACTATTAATTTAGTGAAAACAGTGGTTTATGGCCTGATCCCCCAGCATTCCTGAAATAAAAGCATCCTCAGTAGCAATGAATGATATTCTTCTATCGTTATTCAGTATGGAGGTAAATAAAAAACGAAGCCTCACTGTTCTTGCTCAGGTACAGCAGGAACATGATTAGGTCTGTGGCCGCTGCCGTGAGTCCTGCAAACACAGCCAGTCCCAGTGTCAGCAAGCAGCAAACCACGGCACCGTCACAAAGTGCACGGCCATTCTGATGCTAGGTTTGGGAAATATTGCCTGTTCAGGGTATTGTAACATAATGGCTTGAGAAGCCTCAAGTTTGGTCCTTGCCTTATATCCCTGGAATCATCTCTGAATCTACCCTGGAGACCTGAAACATACTGTAACCTAGGGCAAATGGATTATGGAATCTAATTTAATTTTCATGGGAACTGACTTGATTTCTAGAAAAGGTTTTGGTTTTTCCAGGACTCCTCTGTTTGTAAGAGGCAACATTTGGAAGTCGAATCCAGGGTCTACGATGCCAAATACAGTAATGTTTCATTCAGTCACTAATTAGATTTGCTTTTGCTTCCATTGTAAACTTCAAACTCAGAGCTTGCATAGTCAACTTATGTGTTCCAGTTTATATACCAGAACCAGTGAGAGTGCATTATTACATATCAGAAGAGGATCATATTTCCTAAAACATTCTCAGTCGTCAGCTAAGAATCGAGAGATGCTGGTGATATCTTAAGTTTCATGTTAAAAACTCAACCATTTATGAAACACACGGCAAATATTTGTATTTCTTTGACCATGGACTCCCTGGCTGAGAGCGGCCTGAAGTAATAATGCTTCTTAATTCTTTACTGGAGAGTCGTTTCCCTTGCCCTCATTCCTGTTAGAGCCTTATTTGTCCTGGATGTCAGTGTGCCTACGCCAAGCAGTGAATTCTTATCTGTCTCAATTAATCCCGACAGTACTTTTCCTCAATATAACGGCTCTCTTTTCAGCTACGAATGACCAAGTGGCCCAGTCTGGCTGCTGCCAGGGTGTCTTAAGCGTTTATTTTCCTGGCGAGTGGGAGCAGATATGGCAAGCCCTGGCCTTTCCCTTCCTCCCCTTGTGCCTCCCCTTCCTCCTCCCTTCCCCTTAAGCATGAATCTGATGCAAACAGCTATGCGTGAGAAAGTGAGCATAAAGAAAGGTCAACAGAACCCCAGAAATCTCAACCCTGAGTTCTCTAAGTGCTTGAACCGTAGCGGGCCATCTTTTCCCATCTGATTTTCTTTGGTAAGAAAATTAAACCACCAATTGTTTCAGTCACTATTAGCTGGTTTCTCTTTTGCTTACATCCTCCCGCCCCCCAACTCTAAGTACACGGCTTAGAACTTAATAAGCTCACTTCTAACACTAAGGGGAAGGGATAAAAAGAAGCAGATACCATATAGATAGACCCTATAGATAGACAGACAAATATATAGATAGACAGACAAACAGATATAAAATTTTTATGTGTCAGATACATAAAAGGGAGAAGGACCGGGTAAGTGCCAAGAAAGTCAACATCAAGAGTTACTTTTGATTTTTAAAAGCTGCCCTGAGCTCTTCTTATTTTATTGGTTGCCTTTACATTTCCCTAGTCAAGTGGCCAAAGACGGAATGATTGAAGTTGGTATGAAACAGGAACTCATCTATAGGGACAGCTCTTTAAAACTGTGGTTTCTTCTTGAACACAGATTCAGAGGACAGCCAGCATTCAATTAGAGCCCACTGAGAGAATCCTGGGAAGTGAGGCTGAAGTTGTCTTAGCTCCCCCAGGCCTTGTGGGCTACTTGGGCATCAGTGTCCATTGTGAAGGACCTGTAGACACTGCTGTGCAGGACTGACCCAGGTGGGGGCTTAGCTCTGAGAGGAGCTGTCATTACTCTCGGCAAGAACACTCAAAGCACATAATAAAGGCCAGCCTAGTCTGGAAGGAAAGGTGTTAGGGCTCAGATAAGGCAAAAGCAGATCCCCAAATGAGGCAGCAGTTCCTGTACCTTGGGTGGTGCAGTAGCTGTAATGCAGAGCAGATCAGCAGTCAGACTGCAGAAGTGCATGGAAGCGGGGCTAACCAATGAGAAAGTCTGCAAGGATCAGCGGAAAGGTAAGCCTCCCACCCAGTGAGGCTGAGAGCTGGAGAAGCCTTCATTCCTAATGAAGCCAGGGAGGGAGCAAGCAAAGCCAAAAGATAAAAAAAGCAAGAGTGGCATTGGCACTTAGCACACAGCTGCCCAGTGTTCAACTAGGTGCACCCGGCAGGACTGTCCAGAGGCAAAGTAATCCTTTACCCAGCGTGACCTCAGGTGAGATTTCCAACACCAGAAGACCCGTTTTCATATCCAGCAGCCCTCTTATCCTAGGGAATATGTTCCAACAGTGGAAACGTTAGCACAGAGCTACTTATGGTAGTTGTTGTTTACGCTAGTGGCTTTCATTTATTTAAAAATGTGTCCGTGGATCAGCATACCATGAGACACAAAGACACACAGTAGATCATGCAAAAATATATAGCAGTAGTTTACTGTGGGTGAGGTACTGTAATTTTTATTTAATCATGGTTTATTTTATTGCTTTATGAAAAACGCCTTGACTCACAGCATTGCTTTCATCACCCATGAATAGTTGAAGATCTGTAGTTTGAACACTCGGATGTGGTTCCTATGAAGATGCATGCTGTCTTTGGCTTTTCCTTGTCCTCCAGTCCTGATTTATGCAGCTCCTTCCTTCCAGTTGCTCATGTGGACACAGTTCTGACTGGCCCTCCAGACTCCAGTGAAGGCGGTGGTTACCTTCACAGTGGCAGGTGGTCTCCACCCACCCAAACATGCTGAGGATCTTCACGTAATGTTTGTCAACCATTTCCCGGGGAAACCTGGAAAAGCGTGCACACACACACACACACACACACACACACACACACCGTGACACTCGGTGTGGGGCAGTGTCTGTGTTTTCTGGTAGCACGTCTCTCTCATATTTGTTAGTCATCATGGCTCAGACTGCTTATCAGAACACAAAATAAGTGGCAGAAATGGACACAACAGTGATAAAATATACTCTGAAAATATATTCAACCCAGGAACAAAAGGTCTCCAGTTCTATTGGCTGAGATGTTCTCTCTCTGGTCCTATTAAGTCAGAAATTCTAGTTTAAACTTCTAGGTTCACTGCCATTGGCAGAAATCATACAAAGACAGTTAAAGCACAAGGAACACTATATATATGACACTGAGGCAGCCACAGCTATACATATCCACAACCATATATGTATATATAGATAGATATCTATATATGTACATTGTTGTGGTTGCCTCAAAGTTCTGAATCCATTCAAAACATTTACCTTTCATGATCATTTGTACTTTTGGGTAGAGCTGAAAGTTGCACAATGCCGTATCTCATGAGTAAGGTGGATGAGGGCACACCGTGATGCTTTTACAAGCCTGCCTTCCCTTTGGATGGCACTTGAGAGAAAGATTGGCTGTTTTTTATTATGTGCTGTGTAGACTCTCAAGAAAGAGGACTTCTAGAACTGCTTCAGAAAGTGGCAAGAGCAATGTGATAAGTGTGCTGGAGTGAAGGGGAGTGTCTGAGTGAGATTAATGGCTATGTCTTTCACTGTAATGTCATGGGGTGGTGCTTATTTTGTAAGGGGAACAATATGATATACAAGACACATATTATATAAGATTATTTATAAGAGTCACCCAAAGAATCATATACAAGAGAGTGCAGGAAATCTGTCCATACATTATAGACCAGGAACCCAACTGAGCACCTGAATCCTAGAATAATGTCCTGCATGAGTCCAGCTGAAGACCTAGAGCCCATAACAATTCCTCCCACAAATCCAACAGGAGGCGTAGAGCCCACAACAATGTCTCATGCAGGCCTGTTTCATGGATCTGCAGTGGGAGGGCCCATAGGTCAGTGGTGGAATCTAGAAAGTCTGTGCCAGCGCGCTGAAGGATCTGTGCTAGTGGGCTGAGGGATCTGCACTGGAGCCAGGAAGCGATGTGCAAAGTAAGAACCAGAGCTCCCCTGGAAAGTACCACAGCTATCCTCAGCAACAGTGAGGTCCTGAGCTCCTATGATGGTGAGTACAGCTGAGTTCCTATCAGGAAAGCCAGCACAGCAAGCTTCTTCAGGAGACTGGCAGTGAACCATCTTCTCCTCCGGAGCCAGGAAACGATGCTCAAAGTGAGGACCAGAGCTTCCCCAAAGTGAACCGAAGCTATTCTCAGCGCCAACAAGGTCCCAAGCTTCTTGGAGGATGAAAACAGCCAAGTTCATCAGGAAAGCCAGCATGATGAGCTCCTCCAAAAGAACCAACAGCTCCTTCAGCTTCTGCCACCTTCGAACAGCCTTCCTCGGTTCCCAACAGCCTCACTTCTTCTCCAGTTCTGCCTCTTATGCTGCTGGCAGCAATCCTCAGTGGGCCTCCCACACCCAGCACCACGCTTACTCAGTTCAGCTGGGGGTTATAAGTTGACTATCAGTTGTCAATCCACTACATGTAACAATTTTTTTTATTTTAAAGAGAAAAGAACAAAAAAAATTAAGAAAAACAAAGGCCAAAGCAAAGAAAAAAAAAAAAACTAAAAAAGATACAAAAATTTCAAAAAAGATGTTAGGAAATTAACAAGGGTTATTGTATTACATATTGTTATCTTCAAAGTAATTGCTCAGATTACTGGATATAGTCACACAAGACCAATCAAACAACTAAACATTAACTGTTCCTTTCAATAAACCAATAGAAATTAGTAGTATAATTATCATGGCTATCTTGCATATACGTGTATACTTTTCCCTTCTTTCTTTCTTTTCTCCTTTCCCTCATCCCAGTTCTTTCTTTTTGAGCAGTTTCTTTCCCTTTCACAATATCTATTGTACCTTTCAGATTTTATTTATTCTTCCACATTCTTACACTAAGGAAACAGTATGATGTTTATACATGCAGGTCTGATTTATTTCACCTATGAGTATGGTCTCTTAATTGCATCCATTTACCTATAAAAGCCTCTAGTTTATACTTCTTTATATCTGAGTAATACTCCATTGTATAAAAATACATCTTTTTTTTAAATCCATTCCTCAGTTCATGGGCATTTGGGTTGCTTCCAAGGTTTAACTGCTACAAACTGCGCTGCTATAAACATGGGTGCACATATATCTCTGTGGTATAATGTTTTCAGTTATTCTGGAAAAATACCCAGAAGAATAATAGCTGGGTTGAATGTCACCTCTAATCCTAGTTGCCTTTTTTTTTTTTTTTTTTTTTTTGATGATTCTCTTCACTGATCTCCACAGTGGTTGCACCAGTCTGCACTCCCAGCAACAGTGGAGAAGGGCTCCTTTTTCCCCATAGCCTTTCCAGCATTTGTTATTGGTTGATTTCTTGATGATAGAACATACAAAGAATTAAAAAAAATCAGGGCCCCAAAATTCAGAGACCCAATCCAAAAATGGGCATCTGAGATGAATACACACTTCTCATAGAAAGAAATACAAATGGCAAATAATTATATGTAAAAAGGTTCAATATCATTAGTCATTCGAGAAATGCAAATTAGAACAACACTGAGGTATCTCACCCTAGAAAGAATGTACTATATCTTTAAATTTAAATATTAACTTTTAAATCACTTCTTGTATATATCTGTGTGCATACATGTATGTGCATGTGTATATATACACACATATACACACATATGTATGCAAAGATGTTTCACAAATGAATATGATAATCAGCACAACATTGAACAGCATGATTATCTCATCTGTCCTGCTGTTATATGCACAACTTCTGGGAGAATCCCTGGAATTTCATACTGTGTTTCAGAGTCCAGAAAAAAATCTGGATGAGGAAAATATTATGAGAAATTCCCTTGAGACTGTCCTTCATGTCTGTGGCACTAATTAATTCCTCTGCTGTCATATTTTGGGCAGGCACCCATCAAAGTTGCTGTGTGCAACCTCTTTTCCCCCGAAGCCCTTCTCTACAGTGTGGCCCTCAGGCTTGAGTTTCAGCTTCACTTCACGTTATTCTGGAGGTTTGCGCACCAGCCCCAGAGCACCAGAATGAGATGAAGCACCATCGCGGAGCTTGCTGACTTTTGCCAACGTCCTCATTTCATTGTGTACATGAAAGTAGATCCTTGTTTTTACATATTGCTGAAGAGTGCTTGAAACGGTTGTCTCAATGGTTTCATAATTTAAAATTTCTTCCTGATGAGTGCACGAGAAATTATTTTCTGTTTGCAAAATGGGATGAAAACTGAACATGTTAAAACAGAACGTTCATTCATATTATAAATCAGAGGATTAGGAATAACCAAATAATGACTAATATTAATAGAAAATATGTAATATTAATGATATTTAGTAACTAAAGAGAAACCAGTGGTAGAGTTTTCTTGAAAATAGTTCTAGGCAGTAACACACTTTAGAGCATGATAAAATTAAAATAAGATTAAATATAAATATTTTTTAAAAGTTTGTCCCTGGAGTAAAGTATAGTGATGAGACCTTTCTGGAGATTTTATATTCCAAGTTATATTCATTGATTTTTTACATTGACACAAGACTGAATTTTACCCTGGAGCTCAGTATCATTTTGTGCCATGTGTTAATTTCTTGCTTGAATGCCGTGTTTACCTTCATTTAGACCATGCTGCAGGTGGAATGTGAGCTGTACTTATTGCTGATATTTTTGTTTGCCAGGGCTGAAGGGCAGCTCAGGGTCTTGCATAGCTCTAGGGTTGCATGATTATGAAGGCAATTTCGGGGTATGGTTTGTATTGTGAGAGAAGACTGCTTTCTTATAAATAACCTCATGAACCATGGTTCAAATTAACAAACCTTCTCAATGGCTTCAGAATAGTCCGCATCTATTTCAAAACACCCACTTTTTAAGACTTCGTTGTAACCACAACTCAGTGCATTCCTGTAGAAGAACATATTTATATAATAAATGAGTCAAGTACTCTCACTAAACTAAACCATTGTTAGATTTTAGCTGCTGTGCTATAAGATGTTTTTTCTCTCCTAACGTTGCCAATTTATATCATATTATTCAATCCCATGTGCATTATTTCCAGCCTTCACATTAATAATGTGGTTTGCTTTATTTCAAATGTATTTGCTTTGAGAGTTTTAATAATTACAGTTCCCATCAAGGGCAGTTGGAAAGTAGTACAGTTGACAAACTATTGTAATAGGTTAATAGTCTCTGGGTTTATAAAAGAAATGATGGTTATCTCTGAACTATAATTAATAAGTACGAGAAATACATGTAGCTCATCCTAAGAGGCTTATCATCTATATAGTGGTTACTGTCTCCCCAAATAGTTATATACTGGGATAGACATATATACTTGCTTTTATCCTAAATAGTCCACCAGTGCTTTCAAAGCTGTTTTCTCAATGACTTGCATTAGTATTTAATACTTGAGGAAAAATGTCTTTGCAGAGATGTGATGAAGCCATGTTTAAGAATCCTGGTATTTTCCCGAAGGTGATTTGACTTTGTCTCCCTGAGGAATGGAGACATATATTGCAGTAGGCAATCTTGGGCTCTATCTCTGCTTCTCAAATGCAAACCTCACTTAGGCTTCCAGTTTTTAAAATGGAAATGATACTCATATCTTTGGTTTATTCAGAAAATGTTAGGCTGTGTATGATGTGTGTGATTCATAGTACATACTCTGTAGCCATTATTTTTTCCCCATACAGAATCACTATGGTTTTATCAGTAATATGATCAGTGAAATTGCACTAAATCTCTTTGGTTTTTCTGTCATCCTAGTTATGCCGCTCATCCACTGCAAGCGTGATTGTGGGGGTCAGAGCACTTGAGCTCAAGAGTACCACTTTCAGTTATTTATCAAATGTTTAAAAACCAAAACCAAACACAGCCCAACATTCTCTTCACACATTGTGTTATTGGTGCTCATTGAATTCAAGTATTTAATTGTCAAATATCTTTGAATGACTTCTTAGGTAAATATTTGAAGGCATTAATTGATTCCAAAGATTTTTTTTATGTTTGTTCTGCTGTCCTATGGGAGAACTTCATTTTCTTTTAAAGTTTTCTGGACGTGAAAAAAAAAAAAGGAAAAGCAAAGACAGATATCAGCTCTTTCTCCTTTTCCTTATTTATGCTGTCCTTGATTCTCTTTTCACTTCAAGATGCCTTTCTCATTTCTGATGCAAGAGGCGCATTAGCATCCTTCTTGCCATACCCCTTGGTAGGATTTAGACTTAAAGCATTCATCCAGATGAGAGAATCTGCGCCTTGAACTACAAGCTTTATGAGATCCCCATCTTAAGCCCTAATCAGACTTTAGACCTTGAATCCTTACCCCAAATCACAGCCCTAACTCAATTTTTCCATTTCCTGTTTCTGTGTCTCGTCCCCTCTGCCCACCCCATATAGCCTTAATTTCGTTCCCTTATCCCTCAACTAGTTCAGGAAGTTTCCTTGAATCATGTCCTCCTGTTGGTAAACCACTACCAACAACCCTAGCTTCAGTTAATATTATACCTGGAGTTGTAACCTCGTTCCGTGCCTCACCCTTACTGATGCCTACAAAAGAAACGCAAAACTCTCCGACCTCCACCCAGTCACAGACACCAACATGAAGAAAAGCATTAACTCTGAGAATTTTGTATTTCATTTAATAAAACAAATGAGTCTCTTTTTAAGTAAGAGAGTTTACTGTTGGGTAAAAACTGTGAAGAAATCATTTGGGCTTGCTGTTTATTTAGATACAGCTCAGCGAATAGCCACTTCTCAGGATTCTTTAACATGCCTTCTTATCTTAAAAGAATCTTCCCTGAACTTCTTAAATTATAGTCATAGTTCTCAATCTGGGTAGATTTTTCCTTTACCTTTTGGGAGCTTGGCATCTAATTAATGGGATAAAAGCAATATCAAAATTGCTTTAGAAAGTGTCAAACACAAATTTACACATACACACATCATGGTGGTTACTCTCTCATTGGTGGGACAAAATTACCAACACTCACAAGTTAAAGGAGAAGAAATGAATGTTGGCTCACAGCTTGTACATGGTTAGTGCGTAGTTGTTTCCAAGGCCGGGTGGTATGGCCGAGGGGCATGGCTGAGGAGAAACTGTCCATGGCATGGCTGCAGGAAGCAGCAAGGGATCAATCCATAACCTGTGAAATAGTGACAGTTCATGAATAGGAGCTGTAGTTAATGCTTAAGATGATAAAGTCTTCACATTAAACTGTTTTGCCCCTCACTTATTAATAATGGTGTTTATGACACTTTTAAATATAATACAATATAACGAATTATGAATATCTGCAAGTCCCTATTTCAGGGCTTATCAGAACCTCTCAAAGGTCAAGATTGGTCCAACTACTTCCATTGCTGAAGTTCCCAATGTATTAGAAAATGAAGAAATTTTTAATAACCTTACAAGCATTGTGTTATATTGACAATTACATTGTGAATGCCTCCTCCATTCTGTCTTTTCAATATATATGCGGCACTGTGGTAGGACTCAAAAAGAGTAACCTGGAAATCCAAGTTGGAGGACCTTGAGTATTGGAGATTCAGATTAAATTGCTGGTGGGTCCCCGCAGTGGCATGCTGACTTCATCCAGAGTGGCTGCGTGACTGTGGACAGGTAACCTCCGGCTGGAGCAGTTGTTTCCCAAGGCTGGAAGCACTTGGCACACCGTGCCTTCGCATGCGTGGCTGGTGCCCTTTCCTTCCTCTCCCTTGGGTTGCAGCAGTTCCCATGTTTGATGTATGCAGCCCTGAGTTATCTATGCAAGTGTACTGTTCCCACATAGTGACTGAGTTTATGAGGCAATTCATCAACTGTGTCAAATTGAAACCTATAATCAGGTATAAATCCGTGAGCTGACACCATATTTAGAATGTTTAGCACTGATTCCTGTTGGGTTTGTCTTGAAGAAATCCACTATGGATGACTGAGCCTCCAGCACGATTTCACCCCTAAGTTACTAGACTGTCATTTGTGGTAACATCTGTGTCTGATACCGTATCATTTCTTTAAACTGCATGTTTTCCTGTGTCAGTATCAAGTTCATTCATTTTTTATTATGGGGCTGGAGAATAATGTATAATTAGTAACAGTTATTTCAAAATAAGTAACCACCTGTGTAGTCATATTTGCATAATAAAAAAGGAAGGTTCTCACCTGCACAACAATGGAGCTGCATCCTGGTGGGTTATGAAGAATTGAGCTGGTGAGGTAAGTAAAGTAATTCTCTTGGAAATAAAAACATAAACTAACATTTAAGGAATAATTTTAAGAAAACACACTTTCTTTTAGACACCTTGCACTGCTCATTTATCTGAAATTGTATTTGTTTTTTGTATTTTTCTCTTAAATGCTGACCGTGTAAAATATTATCAAAATCTATTTCTTAGAAATAGCATACTCCAATATGCATGATGTGCTTTCAGTGGAATTTACACTTTAATTTTTAAGCTTAATTTTACATGGAGCTTCGCAAGCCTCACTATGTTAATGAAATAATCACTGTGGAAATTTTACAACATGTTTCCCTTGAGGAACTTGTCTTTTCACCATTTTCAGATGATTTATTGAAAGAAGAAAAGTGAACTGTCAGATTATGTCTGGTGATTATGCCATTGATTCTATTTTACAAAGAAAGAGCAAGTGGATTTGGGGCAAACCTGCCTTATTACCAGCTCTGCAGAACAAGCTCTAATAATGTAAAACTCTGCAAAAGCAAATCCTGTTAATTCTGTAAAACAAATTGTTATGATTACTGAAAAAAAACCACTATGTTGAGTTGCATTTCTTTGCCTTCCTTCTTCATTGACAAAGTGTCAACCTTTTAGACAAATAACCCTCAGCTCTGGCCATCAAAGGAGAGTTTCCCCCACAGTGGAACCCGTGGTGAAGGCGGGTGTCTCCCCATGAAGCAGAGTGAAGCTAGTAGCATCCATCAAATCCATTGATTTGAAGCTGTGCTTCTCACCTCTAGGAATGGAGCATTGTGGCCTAACCTTGGAGGTTCCAATAGTTGTTACACTGAGAAGAAAGATTTCCTGCTGGAGTCTTTACCACCGGAGGATGAATCTGATTCCTCCTCCTTCAGTTATTCTTGCCCTTTATCCTCTGATCGAGGAAGCATGTTTTAGCTAATGTATGTCAAGGCTTACACAGTATTGGGCTTCTATTTGACTGCGATCTATCTAGCTTAATCTAATCATGTGAGTCAGTGTTTTTCCACATAAAGTCAGGCTGTATGAAGAGAACTTGGGGTAGAGGTAACACCGTTTCAAATATTCTACGTGGGAAAAATTAACTTGTGTTCATTCTACTCAAATCCTCTCTCCTGCTGTTCCTTTTCCTCCCTCCTTAATCTATACACCACCCTAGTATTATTTAGACCTCAGCTTGCAGGAATCTTTGAGGCAGGTGCCCTTTAAAAACTTGAGACCTTGGATCTGAAACAACTTTTAACCACGGCCAGAGAACCAAGGACCTAAGAGCAACCTTTTCTATTCCCACCCGCTCTCTCATCCTGTCCCTTGCCATTGGCCCTGCTCCAGAATCTCTGAGATGCTGTGCTGGGTCTGTTTGCCTGGCTTGCACCCCTGCTCAGGATCACACTGCTTGGTCCTTTTCTGTTCTCCATTCTCAGCATTTGAGTTGTTTGGTTCCTGTGAGTTTCTGAGGGGGGACAGGGGGCAAGACAGAGTGATAAGATCATTTCCAGGGAAGGAGGTTGGAAGAGGAGATCGGGGCTAAGAGGGGTGTGTGGGTATGCAGGGTAGGGAGAGAGAGAGAGAGAGAAGAGTTGAATAAACACACAGATGTTTATTCACCTGGCATTCTAAGGAAACAATTCATCTATCACAGGACATATTTTGTGGCTATAGAGTTGAAGAGTATATAATTGAGTTTCAAGGTAATGCTAAAGAACTGGAAAAGAAAAGCTTAGTTTGGCGATGGAAATGTAGACCTGATTATCGTAATTAATGAGGAGTGTTTATCTTTTGTGACTAATTTTTATGCCACAGACTAATGATTAAGGGTATCATGAGTGCAGTTTATTGATTATTACAAGACCCTGCTCATACGTACTTGCTCATCTTCACCGTCCAGGCCTGATTGCTTACACCTTGCATTTGCAGCATTTTGCAGGAGGAACTATTCACTTTTCAAAAAAAAAGTCTTAATTACTGACACAACTAAGAGTATCTAAGAAAGCTGCGGAAGAGCCAATGTGCAATGACCTCATCCCTTAAAATTTGCTGTGGGGAATATGAGACATGATCAAAACTGTGGCGAGTGTTTACATTTACACGATTACCATAAAATCACATCACCCTTAATCCCCTCAAAATACTCCCCATCACTCTCAGCACACAGCTCCCATCATCCTGCCGCCTTCTGAAACTGTGGGACAGCCTCTCCCCCGAGTGTCTTTAGTTGCGGTGTTGTGGCTGCCTGATGACTTCAGTCAATTTAGCACGTGTACCTCTCATGGCCATTTTGACCTCGGGGGAGAGCCAGATGTCACATGGTTCTGTGGATGGGACACACCCTATATTGAGGTTTTTTTTTTTTTTTTTTCCCTGCTGGGGATTAAACCCATGATCTCCTCTCTGTGCTATATCCCTAATTGTCAGACTTCTCGTCCAACTCTGTCCAGGGTGAACAGATCCCCCAAACTAGGTGCTCGCAGATGTATAAGAAAAGTAAGAAAAAAATCAAACTAAGAGAGCCAAAATCCTGTGGTCAGGTGCTAGCAGCCTCTAGGACTGACTGACTCCTGACTACCATCTTCAGTAACCTTTTGTTCAGAACCCACCAAGGAGGCAGCAGAGGAATCAGAGACTATCAACTGTTTGAGCAAGGACAGCACAACTCAATTATCCTAGGAATGTGACCTGACCCATAAGCCGTCATGTTATCTTCCTTCACCCATATCTCAGCAAAGCATCTAGTATTGATCCTGGGGCTTACAATGCTTATGCTAGACTTCCTCCAGAACCCAACAGTCACGGCTTGGTCAGGCCTCAGGCAATGCACAAAATAGTAAGTAAAGAATGTCCTTCTCGACACCTAATCCTTTTTTATTTAGTTTTATTTTGAGACAAGTTCTCCCAAAGTCATGAAGTTGGCCATTTAGAGCTTGAACTTGGGACTCTTTTGCCTCATTTTCCCCGCATGGTGGCATTGCAGGTGCGTATGGCCGTGCCCGGCTAGCCCGCCTGCCTCTTCCTTGGGTGGCATTCTGTGGCAGTATTCACTGTATTTCTGATCACACCTCGTGAGGACACTCATGAGTGAGGATTTCTCTAAGTGCTTCAGAAAGTGGCAAGGAGGGTAAGATAACTGCCTTCAAAGCAAGGGGGGATATTTTAACTGGGATAATGGGAATACATCTTCCAGTATATATTTTTAAAAATTAAAACACTCATGCTAATTTTTAATCATACCATATATTTTTAATCATATCCTACATTTTGTCACTATTAGTATATGTTTATGACACCCATGAATTATATTCGTTTCGGGAAACAGGCACACACGTAGCTCATAGTGATCGTTCTCATCTCTACTCCCCTCCCACTTTAGTCACTCTTCCCTACATTCCCTTACAATCTCCAGTGAAAACCTCCCTGTTTTCTGCCATCTCTCTCCTTTCTGCTCTTCAAGTTATTTATATTTGAATTTCAGTATTGGAGAAACTATACAATATTTAACCTTCTGGGTTTGTTTTATTTCATTTAGCATTATTGTCTTAAGATCTATCCATTTTCCCACAGTGAATCAAATTTACCCTTTTTATGGCTAGCGAGTACTCCACTGTGTATATATGTATCACATTTTCTTTAACCATTCATGTTTGGTGGGCATACAGGCCACTTCAGCTATTGTGAATTGTGCTGCTATAAATATGGCCATGAGTATCACTGTAATGTGGTGAGTTTAACTCTTTGGGAAGATACTCAGTAGAGTTATAGACTAGGTCAAATGGAATTTCTATTTTTAGTTTTTTGAAATATCACCTTCCTGATTTCTGTAGTGATTTTACTAATTGACATTCCCACCAACAGTGCAGAAGTGTTCCTTCTTACCTACAACCTAACCACCATTATTTTTGCATCCTTAATAATAGCCAGTGTTACTGGCGTAAGGTGGAATCTCAGTATTCTTTCGATTTGCATTCATTAATTGCCAAAGGTGCTGATCTATTTTTCATGGACTTAGTACCATTTGTACTTTTTGTTTTGAGAAATTTCTACTCATTTCACTTTTTTATTAGATCTTTTATCTTATAGGATCAATTTTGTGAGTTCTTCATTCTTGATGTTAATATTCTGTCCAAAGAGTATCTGGAAAAATTTTTGCCCATTCTGTATGCTGTCTCTTTACTCTGGATATTTCCTTTGAGGAAGCTTTCTAATTTGATATAGTACAATTTGTTGATTCTTGGTATTATATCTTGTGCAACTGGACTTCTCTTCAGAAAGTTCTTGCCTATGTCTATATACTCAAAAATTTTAGTAATCATTTTTTTGCAGTAGTTTCAGCATTTCTATTTTTATAACTTGGTCTTTAATCCATTTGAATTTGCTTTTAGTAATGGTTGTGAGATACTTACCTACATTTATTCTTTTGCATGTGAATGTCCAGTTTTCCCAGCACCATTTGTTAGAAAGGCTATACACTTTACACCATATTTTCATTGTAAACTTGTCAAAACTCAAATGGCTGAAGGAACTCAGCATTTTTTTTGATCAGCCTGTTCTATTTCATTGGTGAATATGTCTCTCTTCTTGTGCCAGTATCATGCTGTTTTTAATACTGTAGCTTTGTAGTGTAACTTGAAATCGGGATTAGAGTGTTTCCTGATTTGCTTTTGTTGGGTCTCTTCTATTACCATATGAATTTTAAAATTTATTTTTAGTTCAATGAAGGGTGCTGTTGCTATTTTGACTGGAGTTGTACTAGACCTGTGTGTCATGTTTGGTAATATGGCCATTTCAACAATATTCCTTCTGTCTATGCAGGAGCAAACGATGGCTTTCCAATTTCTAACCTACTCTTTAATCTCTATTTTCAGAGCACTATGATTTTTGTTAGAGAAATCTTTTACTTCCTTGGTTAGATTAATCCCTAAATATTTAATTTTTGAAGTTACAGCAGAAAAATTATCCATATAATTGGTTTTAGCACTGAATGCATACTTTGATTTTATACCCCGTCAGTTTGCTGAATTTGCTTATTAGTTCTGAGAGACTTCTCATGGAGTTTTTTGCATCTTTTATGTAAAGGATCATGTCATCTGCAAAATATGGATAATTCTTGTTTTCAAATTACTTTTATTTCTTTTTCTTGCCTATTGTTTTGGCTGCTTCAATTACTGTATTGAACAGGATTGGTTCAACAGTGGACACTCCTGTTTCTTTTATTTTGAAGGGAATGTGTCTGTTTTTCTCCTTTTAATGTGTTCTTGACTATGGTTTGTCATAAATGGCTTCGATCAGTTTGATGTAAGGTCCTGATGTACCTATGTTCATCAGTGCTTTTATCATTAATGAGTGTTGCCTTTTATCAAAGACTTTGTCTCCATTGAGATGATTATATGATGTTAATCTTTACTTCTGTTTATGGTATATATTGCATTTATTAGGCTGTTAATTTACATGTCAAACCATTCTTGCATCCCTTGAGTGAAGCCGAGTTAGTCATGATGCATGGCATTTTTAATGATTTATCATGTTTTGCTTGCAGTTTCGCTGTTGAGGACATTTGCATATGTGTTCATTAAGGAAATTGGCCTGTAGCAGTTGCTCTTTTTCTTTCTTTTCTTATTTTTGTTTTGTTTTTGAGTCCTTGTCCAGTTTCAGGATGATGGTAATACAAGCTTCACTGATAGTGTTCTCACTTTCAATTTGGTGGAAGACTTTTGGGAATATTGATATTACTTCTTCCCTGATGTATTGGAAAGCTTCAGCAGTGAATTACTTTGGTCCTGGGCTTTTCTTAGTTGACAGAGCTTTATTACTGCACATGTTTCATTGCTTGATATTGATATGTTTGGGATTATTATAACTGCTTGGTTAAGTTTTGGTATTTATATGTGTTCAGAAATGTATCCTCTTTTTAGATTCTACAGTTTATTGGAACTTGTGTTTTTAGACTGTTTTATAATCTTATGGATTTAAGTGGTGTCTGTTGTGATTTTGCTTTTTTCTTTTTTTTTTTTTTTTTTTTTTTTTTTTGGTTTTTCTCCGGTACCGGGAACCGAACTCACGACCTTGCGCTTGCCAGGCAGGCACTTTTGCCGCTGAGCTAAATCCCCAGCCCCACTTTTTTCATTTTTAATTGCACTGATATGTGTCTTTTCTTTCTTTCTTATGGTAAGTTTGGCTAAGGGTTTGTGATCCTTTAAGAACCAACTCTTTGGTTCATTGATTCCTTGCATATTTATTTTAGTCTCAATTTCATTAACGTCCATTCTGATGTTTTGTAATTTATTTCCTTTAACAAGTTTGGATGTTTTGCTTTTGTAGAACTTTGGCATTAATCATTATGTTATTTATTGGGATCTAGTTATCCAGTGTGGGTATTCACATCTAAAAGCCTTTCTCTTAGAACTACTCCCTATAGGTATTGGTATGTTATGCTATTATTGTCATTTGATTTCAGGAACTTTTAAATTTCCTCCTGATGTCTTCTGTAGCCCATTCACTACTCAAAACTGTATGTCTGTGTGTTGCATAGTTCTATGGTTTCCTCTGCTACTGTTTTTCTCATTTCATTCTACTATGATCCAGTCACATTCAAGAGATTATTTCGGTTCCTTTGTATTTTGTACACATAGCTTATGGCCTAATATATGGTCTGTTTTGGAGAAAGCTCCATGTGCTCTTAAGAAAAATTTGTGAACTGTTGTTGTGGAGTGATATCTGTCCAGCCCCATTTGTTCAATGTTGTGATTCACCTCTAATATTTCTTTGTTGATTTTTCACCCGGTTGCCCTGTCTATTTGTGAGAGCAGGGTATAGAAGTTCCCTACTATGGTTGTATTAATGCTTATTTAACCTATTTTGTTTCCATAGTATTCATTTTATGAAATCGAGTGTGCCAGCATTCATGTATATAATGTGTGATTCTATGTCTTCTTGTGAATTTCTCCATTTACTGATATGTACTGACCTCCTTTGTCTTCATCTGGTCAATCATTTTTGCTTGAGGTTCACCTTGTGTGAAGATAGGACAGCTATACCTGCTTCTGGGCTGCAGCTATAAGGAGTATCATTCATTCCATCCTTTAACTTTCAGTCCCTGTGTTTTTCTTTCTCTTTCTTTCTTTCTTTCTTTCTTTCTTTCTTTCTTTCTTTCTTTCTTTCTTTCTTTCTTTCTTCCTTCCTTCCTTCCTTCCTTTATTTCTTTCTCTTTCCTTTTTTCTTCCTTTCTTTCGTTTGATGAGATGTGTCTCTTATAGGCAAGATATTGCTGTGTATCTTTTTGATCCGATCTTCCAATTTCTGCCTTTTGGTTGGGGAGTTAAGACCATTTACATTGACAGTTATTATGAAAGGAATTTACCAGCTCCTGTCATTGCATTACTTTTCTATTCCTGGCTCCTTCCCCCCTCCCCTTTGTTTGACGATGCTTCCAGTTAGATAGACTCTCATTTGCACACTTGGATGGTGATGGTCTTGTATTTTCTATCTAGGATTGGTGAGCAAATTAATTCGAGTGTAGACTTTCCAGTGTGTCTACTGTGTTCGGCAGCCTCGATACATTAATAATGCTGGTGAGTTGTGAGCGTCTCCACCCTTGCTAGCTCTTCATTCTAGTTTTGACTCATCAGAGTCACAGAGTTTATAGGGAGGAACAGGTGCATCCAACTTAGAATGGCATCAGGAGAATGAAAACATGCACATCAGAAATGACAGTTGCTAGTGTTCCATGCAAGAGGCACAGCTACCATCCCTGAGGATCAGTGTGAAAGAATACAAAGTGAATTTAAGTGAAGACTTCTAGGATTCTATTGCCAAGCCTCTCCTGAAAATGTATTATGTTTTTACATGTAAAATAGGGATCACATTGCCCTGTGGAAAGAGCATATCACACACAAATTTTTCAGCCTATGGAAGAATATTATCTAAAACACTTCATTGATAATCAATTTAAAATTGAGCAATCATCACTATACCAAATAAACAATTGTCCTTTGTTTTCAGAAATTCTCCTGTGAAAGCTACTTCTTTTCTTTGTTGTTTTGTTTTTCTCCGGTACCAGGAATCAAACTCATGGCCTTGTGCTTGCCAGGCAGGCGCTGTGCTGCTGAGCTAAATTCCCAGCCCCAAGCTACTTCTTTAGTGAGTATTTCAACGTTAAGTTTTGTATCATTAGCTTATGGTCCATTACTGATAGTGTATTCGGAATTCAATAAAAACACATTAGATATTTGAGCTGATTAAATTATATATATGATTGCCAATAAATAGGATATATTCAGCCAATGTTATATGTCACAGACCTACATCAAATAAATTCAGTGAAAAATCATTAATTGAATAAGTAATTATATATCTAATTATTTTCAAGTTTTTTTAGTTCTCAAAGCAGTTCCTTTTTCCTAAGACGTTTTGTTTTCATCTTAGGTATTTTCTGGTATATTTATGTAGTGTGAATTTACTTCAGGAATGATCTATTTTCTTTTATAAGTCATTCTTAGAGGAATTGCATCATTAGTATGCCACTGTTTAAAGTAATATACTAACTACTCAAAAGTACCTCATTTCTCAAAATAATAGTAGGTTAAAAATTTTTTAAATATAGTTTGAAAATTTAATTTCTTTTTCACAGGAATGTTACAATTTTTATTATATGCTTCTTTTCTCTGTAATAACAGTCATTTAAATATTCAACATGGATATACTCTTTTTATAGTTAGTAGACTATGTGTTCTGGAAGGAAAATATACAGCTAGTATTTGGATATTACACTATCTCATCACACCAGTCATCATTTTAGGGTTATAAGGCGTATCTGTTGCTAGTGTGTCCTCTGCTCATCATAGCTACTGACCATTCAAATTCTGGCCCAAAAATGCTGACAGAAGAGTGTTTTATCATCTTAGCTTTCCAACAGCCAGAACATGAGCAAGGCATGAAAGAAGCCTTCGGCCTTTTTGAGTTCTGCTGTGTCTATGACTTTTGATGTTCTTTTTTTTTTTTTTTTTTTTTTTTTTTTTTTTTTTGTACTGGGAACCGAACTCACGACCTTGCGCTTGCCAGGCAGGCGCCTTTTGCCGCTGAGCTAAATCCCCAGCCCCTGATTTTGATGTTCTTATGG
>NW_004955436.1:5556795-5584438 GCF_000276665.1 Chinchilla lanigera
TTTTTTTTGGTTTTTCTCCGGTACTGGGAACCGAACTCACGACCTTGCACTTGCCAGGCAGGCGCTTTTGCCGCTGAGCTAAATCCCCAGCCCCTGACTTTTGATGTTCAAAGACAGGTTTTGCAGGAAAAACATAATTTCTAAGTTATCAGATGTCATGAGAAAATGTCACAGGTCTTCCATATCTGAAACCTTGTACTCATGGTCACATCCGTGGTCCTCATTGCCACAAAGCCACTCCTGCGAGGCAAGAGCCTGCACTGTGCTCTGCTCTCCACTCTGCGGAGTGATGTTGGAGAGTCCTCGGGTTTTGGATTCATTTTTATCCTCACATAGCGGACAGTGGAGGAGGAAATTGGTTCCCTCAGGTCCCCTTGTAAGTGGGCTGATCCTACTCCCAAGGGCTCCACCCACAAGGGTATTCCCAAAGCCACCATTCAGTATCCATACTTTAAGAATCAGATTTCCACATATGAATTATGGAGGGGTGCAGGAAGCAGACCCTAGGAAGTCCTTCTCCTGGTTCACATTTCATATTTCCTCACTTTTATGTATTTGTCCTGAAATAAGCATAATGTCAGGGGCATAGGCTAAATGTTTACCTTATCACTTGAGCCTGTAACAATAATCAGTGTATCCATAAATATTTGTTGAATGAATGATCATTCATGAACTCAGAAGAAAAGAAAATGCTACAAATGAGAACACAAATGCTAGATGGACAGTGGTCTCCTTGGCAGTTGTTGGCCAATGTTGCTGAATACATGACTTACATTATTCATGCATTTTCCTTACAGTCAACCCCAGGAAAGCTGTTACTCCTGGGACCGGAGGTTATTCACACTATCAATATGCATGTCTGGGGCCTGGGGACTGGGAGGAGAGATGAGTGAGAAAGGAGAGTGCCTGAAAGGGCCCTTGCATACAGGGTATGTCTGCGGATTGAGAACATGAGCCACATTCTGCCAGGGATCTGGTTGCAGAAGAATTATAGGACAGCATTCTCACTTCCGGGTCACTAAATACATTGAAGGTGTGAGAAGGGTTCTGAAGCTCCTGTGGCCTCCACAGTGAATCTGTGTGCACAGTTGCTTCCTTCAGTATTGTGGAAACATTTGGCCTGCATCCCAGAGTAGACGCTGAAGGCTGCAGTGTCCTGCACAGGCTGGCCTCTTCTGCAGGAGCCACCCAGCTGATGGGGACAGGGAAAAGTGAGAAACAAACACAGGGCTAACACTGGTGACCACTATTCACTGCCCAAGGCTTATTGTTGGAAAATATCGTTGTAAAAACATTTTCCATGTACTTGAACACGACACTTCTGCAGTTTCCTTTGGGCTTGCCAAGGGGGTCTGTTGTGCTCCTTTCAATATGGAGAAATGGATTATCCAGCTACAATTGGGTTTTGTGTTTCCTACAACCTGTTACCTTCACGCACTGAAGACCATATTAATTTAACTCTGAAAATACTTCTGTCCCATATTCTAACTCAGGTTTCAGATGACTTCAGTGGCTGAGGAAGAGAAAATTATTCCCCCAAGGTCAGGTTTCTCCCATCCTGCTGAAACATAACCACTGTCAGCAGCTGTGAGAATTCAGGAACTAAGAGCATGTGCCTTTCTAAAGAGACAAGCATGGCAAGCCCTAGCCAACCGCATCACATGTGTTTGCTATCCTGCAAGTCTGTATGACCTTTTTAAAATCTGCAAATATCTAAAAATCCATACTTTCATATTGGCATCTGATTTTGCTTTTTAAAGGAAAGATGTGCAGTCCCAACATCTGGCAGGATGCTGGTTAAATTCAAGGCCCCTGTGACCTGCCCCCGGCGATGGCATTTTGCAGTTTCAGATTGAATCCTTTGGGGCATCAGCTCCATGTGTTGGATCCACACTTCAGCAAGCCTTTCTTTTGTTACTGGCCTTGTGGAGGGACCTCTTCTCCCCTGTTCTGTCTCTATTCCTTCTCCCAGAGGCACCCTGCAAATCTGTGTCACCAGGCAAGCATTATCCAAAAACCCCTAATATCTTCCCAGAGAGTTCCTTCTCCAGAGGCCTTCACTGGCTCTGAGGAGGACGGGTGTGCCCTTCTCTGGACCTTACTCTTGGCTCATTGGCATTTGCCATGTGTCTTAGATCCACATAGATGTGGATTCTCCAGCCTTGTAGGATGGTCAGAAGCCTATATTGCTCCCAACCCATTTTTCTGTGTGAGCATTCTTTAAACTCTTGCTGTGTGAATGAGAATCCTAACATTGGACCTCTCTGACAAGTGATGAGGGTGGGATTATCACTTATTATTATGTAGGTTGGTAGAATTTTTGACCATTACCAGCATAGGTAAAAATGTGAATGTGTTTGGAGTCAAACCAGAGAGAAATGTGTCTTCAACACTAGGTCATGTCTCAGATACAAAGCCATTTTTAGTGGTGTCACTTTGCTAGACTGTGTTTCCCAAACATCATAGTGGTACTAAAGTGTGTGGTAGCTGCTAAGCAGAAGGTGTATGTGTGCACAGTTGAACAACCCACAATGGTAGCTGTCGCTGTAATGATCAGTAATGCAGGCTGGCAACTGTAAACCTGAGAGTGCCAATTGAGTAAAGAGGACAAAGCAGAAAGGGAAAAAAAACATATAGTGCATAAATGCATGGAGTTTTCTCCTGTGTCCCATTTTCTATGACAACAACAAAAATAAGTCTTAAAACTGCACATAAAATCTTGCATAGCATATACTACTATTATTCCTGATTCATTAAATACTTTAGTGGCTATAATCAAACTTGTTTAAACCTCACGTGTTAGCAAAACGCTTTTGGAGAAATGTGAGCAATCAAAGCACAATTGCCAGCATGTTATTATTGGCATTTTTCAGTATAATGCAGTTCCTGTTCTAGTCCAGTCCCCTTCCTGGGCGTTTTATGTCTATAAGCATATGCAAATACAGATCCATAACACAGTTCTTACTGCGTCAGCACTTGAGCTCTGTTTGCCTGCCAGAATATTCATAATATTAGGTGCCTTGTGAAAATCATTTTATTGGGGGAACGGAGATTGTATTGGAGAGATAATGGCTTAAATCAAGAATGACCACTCCTACATAGCATCTGTAGAGGGTGATAATCTATTTTCTCTTCTTTTGCTAAAAGAAGAGAGCACATTTTAAATATTTGAGACTACAATCTTTCTTCCTTTCTGTGACTTCTTATTAGGTTCATCTCAATTAGAGTTGCACCTGAACATTTGTAATTAAAAGAATGAAATAAGACTTCACAACTTCTAGCTCGGCACACACACAAAGAGCAGGTGAAGTGGTGCTGCCTGTCATCCTTTTGGCCACTACCAGTCAGCTTTTTGGTCACTGGGAAAATATCCCTGAGATGGCAACATATGGGAGGAGGGGTCACGGTTCCTATGCGCTCACCCCATGGTCAGCTGGGTCCGAGAAGTGGCATGATGGACAGGCTCACTGCAGGACAGCTGCTCCCCCCATGGCTGCCAGGAGGGAGAGGGAAGAGGGAAGAGCAAGAGACGAGCCTGCAGCTCCCCAGGTTGTGGCCCCAGTGAGCTGGCTGTTCAGACCCATGGCATCTCTACCCCCAAATAGCACAGTGTGGCCTCAGCTCCGCAGTGGACTCAGCCGCTGAGGAGCACAGCTCTCCATGATCCCTTCAGCTCCCGAAAATCTCACCTCCATGCACACTACTTTTAGAGAAAATTTTAGATCTAACAATAGCACCCATCTGTATCACATAGTATCCTATCTTATGCTGCCGTAGATCATTCTAGTGTATTTCATTTCTCTCTGTGCCCACACAACACGCACACACACACACACACACACACACACAGATGCATGTGCACACAAGAATGACCTTTGAGAAATGCTGTTAAAACTAATCCTATCATAAATGTTCTAAAACATAAATTGTTCAATGGGAAACTGTTTTGTGAGCCCTTATACTAAATTGGGGGCCTCATTTTAGCATATCTGAGTACAGCCCTTGTTGGAATAGCAAGCTAGCTTTGTAAAGCTTTGAAAGCAACAAGAGCTCTGTTATGTGGAAAGTGTAATATGTATTCTGTAGCAAAATACAAGGGAAGAAAAGAGAATGTTAGAATGTGATTTAATTTTAAATAAGTATTCAATATAAAAAATGATGGGAGTGATCTGCTGAAAGGCTGATTAGATTTATGATCTGTTTAAAGTTATGTGGGAGAAAATGGAAGAAACACATTAAACAGTTCACATTCCTTATCATTTCATTGCATTCAAGGCTAGGATTTTTGGGCTATGGGTTATTACACAGTAAACAAACAAGCTGAAAAGGATAAAAATGCTTCTTATTGGTGTCTCAGGGACCACAAACTTTCAATCTTTATCCGGTGCTATTGTGCTTTGAAAACTATTACTGTTGTATTGAAATGGGGGCTTAAATATTTATGAATATTCAAATATTTTAGATAAATATTTGAAAGACAAAACAAAATGTCTTTATTTATAATGCATATGTTTACTTGTATGCATAAGAAATTAATAGACACAGTCCATTTGTTCCAAACTCCATTTGTTCTGTGCATTCCTTTTTTTTTGTTTGTTTTTTTGTTTTGTTTTGTTTTTCTCCGGTACCGGGAACCGAACTCACGACCTTGTGCTTGCCAGGCAGGCGCTTTGCCGCTGAGCTAAATCCCCAGCCCCTGTGCATTCCTAATAAACATGTGTTTATGTGTTTTACGTATAGACACATATTTTTAAAAGATATCACTACTTGAGAAGGTGACCAAGAATTTGTATATTGTTTAGGAAAATATAAGCAGAGATTAAAATATGATTTCATAATAGTGAGCTATGCTAGTAGGAGATTTTTAAATGAGTACTTAAATAAGACAAGAAAAGATAATAAACTAATATCATTTTACTCTTTTTAGGAAAGAACTTAGATGTCCGTATTGCTGATTTGTTTTTATACTGAATTTAATAAAACAGAATGGTACAATTATTTTTATATGCACATTAACCATTTCTAAATTGATTTAAAAGAAACTGGAAAGTAAATCTTTAGCCTCTGCGGATGAAAACCTGTGCCAATATTACACGCACTGGGAACTTAGGATGTTTTCGAATTCCGTCTACGTCGAGAGTATGTCTGTGTTTCCGTGCCGGGACTTTAGGGAACACGTGGTCAAATGCGATGCTCCGCCTGTTCTCAGGAGTCGTCACTTCCGCCTAGAAGAGTGGGACGGAGTCATTAGCGAGTTAGTGAAGGGCGCATTTGACTACCGTTATTTCAAAGTCAGATGTGTTTTCATCTCCTTATCTCTCCTTACTGAGCTGTGCAAGAATCAATGATCTCTTTTCTGGGTCCTCTATCATTCTATTTATATTTTCAGTTTGTATTGCCTCTTCGAGTTGTAAGTCTTCCCTAAGACTGTGCATAAAATGGGAGTTTCTACTTTTACCATTTCTCATTTCTTTACTCCCCTCCAAGGCCTGTTGACAAATTGCAGAGTTTCACTTTTCTCCACGCTCATCAGCTCGCTGTTGCTTTCTTGTTGCTGGCTGAAGCCTAGGCGGGCAGCGTCCTTTGCTTTCTTCAGGCAGCCTTGTCCGAGGGGAGGAGAGGGATGATTCGGTGGTGGCTCAGCAGCCACAGACCCCTCCTGGCTGAGGAGCGGCTACTTGGTGGCTCCCTGGACCCGCGCCCCTGGGTCTCCAGGCCACCCTGGTGGGACTCTGACCTTCCTGGTGCTTTTAACATTTTGGATCAGGAAACAAAAGAGGAAAACTGCACTAGAAAATCAAGGTAAAATTCCTTCCTTCAAAGCCTCCCAAACAAAGTTGAAGTTGGCTTTTTGAAATAAATGGTTTCGCTTTTGAGCACAGCCCCAATGTCCCTGGAATGCTCCTCCTGTCCCAGAGAGATTTGGAAAGAAAAGCAGTTGCTCAGAGAGGTCGCCAGTGGAGAATTTCGGATGTGCTTTTGAGTCCCGGCCCTACCCCTTACCAGTTCTCTAACCCTAGGCGAGTTGCCTCCCATCTCCCAGTTAGAAAATGAGCACAATAACTGCACCAGGAAGACGGTGCTGGTGGGATAATAAATAATCAGTACTTACTAATTGGTCGGAAAAGAATGAGTACCATAATGCACATTGTACTGTATAGATCTCAAACATAAATAGGAAGAAAAAGTAAAAACTAAAGCAAATACTCAAGGAAACTCCCAGAATGTCATTTTTTTTTAAATTCAGGTATTCTCTTTCCAGAGCAGTCCGTGTGAATTCTAAAAAGGCATTCAAGATTGTGGATTAAATATTTAAATAATGTTTATTGTAGCTAGTATATTTATTTTTAGATAGGTCAAATTTACGAGGCAGTAAAGTTGTAATACTGTGTGGTGTGTACAATTTATAGGGCATTTGGGCCCCTGGCACCATCAATGTGTACCATTCATTTATGCCCATTTTATAGGACTAGGAATATAATGATGATATTTTAAATTATTATAGAGGCCTAACACTGTCCTGTCTTGTCCTTTATAGCATATTGTTTATCATATCTATGATTTATTTGAAAAACGAGTCCTTGTTCAGGAACACAACATCCAATTACAAAATTACTCCTAGGGGGAAATTCAGGCTGTTTTATGGTACGATTTTTCAGAAATGCATCATAGTATGAAGCAGAAATTACCTACATCAATTCTGTTTTCTTTTATTTATTTCAAACCATCTCTGCCTTCAACCTTTACTTTCTTTGTTCTGATAGTTTTACAATTCAGTAAATAAGTCAGCGTTTCCCTGTTCTTACGCAGTTTCAATTCATCCCTAGATTTTTTTTTTTTTGTTGACTTTGCCCAAACTTCCACTGGTTTCATTAGATTTAATTAGTATCCATTGCCAGTGTCAGCAGTGTTAGACTGCACTATAAAGCGGTATGCACGGCCTCTGATGGCTTTAATGTAAATCCTACTTATCCTGCTCTGAAGCATAAAAACTGTGCTTAAAAGTGATCTCTGCTACACAGGCATAAGTTCCGTCTCATCTCTGTGTCATATCTCACTTTCCTCATCTCATTATGTAAAGGACATGAGGATATGGAAAGGGCACATGTAAAAGTTCCCAAACTGAGAAAAGATTTGAAAAGTAATTGTGAAGAGAAAATACCAAGTGGATTTGGTGTGTTGCCCAGCATTTCCTCCATCACATTTTCCTGGTGTCCTTCTCGTCCTCCTCGCCCCAGCTGGAAACCAGCTCCATTTCTGTCCTGGAGCCCGGCCCTTCCATGCCGCAAACAAATGAGGCCTGCGTCCAGTCATGTCACACAGCTGAGCGCCACCTGCTTTCTGGCCCCATTGACTGGCCCCTTCTTTTACCCCTTCTGCTCCGTTTCTCACCTTGAGCCTTTCACCACATTGCTGTTTTTGTATAAATTTGAACCCTTGGTTAAATGTGTTGCCTCAAAAATAACCATTTTATGGGATTTTGTTTATTTTTTTGAAACGATCTTCTCTGCTGTTAGTCATCCTTTTATTCAAAACATCTATTTGCCTGTCATTCCACTTCACTTGATTTTCAGACGATACGTGTGGACTTTCTGGGGGCACACTATTCATCCTGTGCCCTGGAACAGCTGATGAGACATCTGCCACTAGTCCTGACATACTTCGCTCTGTGGTTATGGGATCCAGGAGAATCCTCAGACACACAGAGATGCTAGCACTCCCAGCTGAACTCTGATGACCTGGGTTTGTTCATTAAGAAAGAGAGGCAATGAGTTTTCCAGAAACTTTTGATTTATGGTGAAATATAAGATTAGAAATTTCTTACAGAACTTGGAGTTCTAGTTTGATTAAGGGATTAGAGCTAGATATTTAGGCTTTGAAGGCATCACTCTTATTCTATCCCTTTAACCCTCCTGCACCATTCCATGCTTACAAATGGACATTGTCTTCCACAAATGTCAAAGTTATGTTCATAATCCATACTACAATATTTAAGCTTGTCTTTGATCTGTATTCATTTCTTTTAAATTCCCCCACACTTTGTTCCCCTATTCAAATCCTGTGGTCTAGATAACTGGTCTGCAGCTTTATTTCCAAGATTCCTGACAGTAGCTGCATCAGTGCTTTTATTCATCCTGTTGCCTGTACAGTAGTTGGAATTATGCACTCTCAGAATATTATCTAGATTTTGAGACAGTTTTCTAATGTTGCTTTGTTTATGATTCATTTCCTCTTCTCTGCCATCAGATGTGATCTCTCCTTTATTTGAATTTACATAGTAATTTGTTTTGATATCTTTTAGTGAATCTGCTCTTGAATTCTGTCTTGAATTATTGGTATACGTAAAAACCAAATTCATTGGACTGGGTTGAAACATGCTTAAATGCCTAAAATGTTATAGTATTGGGAGGCTGGTAAGTACAGACAGAACTGTGCAGCTAGCTGGCCTACAATCCTCAAGGAAGAGCTTGCTGCTGAGCCCAGCCCACGGAGATGTTGGCTATGGTTTGGTGACACCTGTTGGTTGGGATCCAGAAACACTTAATATCAGTGGGGCTGATTCTGGTTCTGGTGGTTGACTAGAACTTGGAGGACCACGGCAGCGTTTTCAGGAATCTTCTCTTCAGAACCCCTTTCTTTAGAACTAGCCAGGGAATGCGGGCCAGGAGAAGGCTGACATGCAGGAGGATCATCCTCTGCGTTCCCACTTTCTGGGGCTCAGGTGCTTGCAGTCTTCTGTTGCCTTCTCCTTCCCTTGCATACATACTCAGTCACCCCTAGGAGAGAGATCCTTAGCTCTGACCCCACTGCAAACACATGAGCTTGAGGAAGCAGCATGTAAGAACCCCTCGCCAACTAGTTAGTATTCTAATCTGTTTTACTCCCAGGGCAATTTTTATAGGATTTTACCATATATGCAATATAGGCTTCACCACGTTGTTACCGGTCCATGGGTAGGACAATATACTGGGACACGTCTTGTGCAATGTTGATTTGTTTTTTGAAATTGGGTTATAGCCAAGAATTACTGAGCTCTGTAAGAGAGATAGGTCACAGGTGGTAGGAAGAAGCAGAGGGAAATCTGGTGATGTCAAGGAAGCAAGGCACCACAGTTCATTTTCCGGTGTAGCTGAAACCCCAGGCATAGAAGAGTCAGATGAGGGACTGCACTTTGAGCTCAGGGCCCTCATCTGTAACACTCTGTTATTAACATACATCACAGAAGGGTTTTTTTAACTTCATAAATATTTATTGATCACCTACTATGTACAATGCACCAGGTGTCAGGAATAGATGTGAAAACCAGACATAGTTCCAACTTTCCTCGTAAGTTCATTCTGAAACAGGATAATCATTTTATGTCTCAGCTATGCCAATATCAATGATATAATTTACATAAACATTATAAATTTCCTCTGAGTCCTAAAGAATAAAATGTCCTCTAGAATTTCAGGAGTGATTCATATAGGAGTACCTATTACTTTAGTTCTACTTGCTGAGCCCCAAAGAGAACTAAACACAGGACTGTTCATTAAGTATCACAGGAACGGGCAATGTTTTGTGGTGTTTGGGAATATGGAGTACCTTCCTCATAATTTTTCTGAGGTACCCGCCTTATCTACCCACCCTGGTAGCTCAGACTCTGCTATCAGAATTCTATTCACCTAAGTGAATGTGTGCATTTGTTTGTTTTAAGCCGTTGTGACTCAGAGAGATCTCTTTGAAGCTGTAGATACTCTTCAGAAGATCAAACCCACTCAGTGATTTTCAGTTATGAATATAGTTTCTCTAATGCTTTTCTCCGTGGCACCTGGCTGAGATCTCTAGGCAGCCAGCGCGCTACCTGCGTGGCTAAATGCCACGTCTGCATGGAAAGCCTGAAAATGTGCCCCCTGGTTTTACTCTTATTCTGTATGTTTTGGTTACATTGTCCTATGAGTCATTTCAGCTTTTTGTGTCGTCCTCGGTAACAGAAGTCTGCTGAACAGCATGGAGGCTGGGGGACCTTTCTTGTGGGGTTTCTCCTCCGTTGAGGTGGTTGTGGGTCACCCCCTGGTGTCAAATGTGCACAGTTAACGGTGTTTGCTGTTTCTGCACGTGCACATGCATGTGTGCATAGTATTACCTATGACACATGGACAGAGTGTGGGTTCCTCTGTTTTCTACTTACGGGTAGAACCCTGGAGTGGCATTCCTTTGTCTGTGGTCACTCCATCTCCGAGTGCAAGCCACCTGCTCTGGGAGGAGAGCACACGTGAAGAGGCGGCATGCTCGCTCCCCTCGGCATCTCAGCACTTCACTCACGGAACCTTTGAAGTGCTGCTCTGAGGGCTCACTGCAGAGGAGCAGAGGGTGCAGGTGCCTCTCGGGATGTGAAATGAGGAATTCTGGATGTTTCCAACAGACTGACAGGGGCCTGGCAAAGGCAACGCGGAAGGCAGCAGGTGGAGGAGGCGGCGGAAACCACGCCCCGCTCAGGAGCACTTGACGTTCATTTCACCTGCTGGAGTTCTCGCCCGCCTTGTGTTCTCACATGCGTTCTCACCACAGTGGTGGAGTGGAGACCGGGCGGGGAGATGAGGCTGAGGCTTGTACACAGGAAGGGGAGCGCTGCATCCATGGCAGCAGCACCGGGCAAGGGAAAAGGAGTGGCCGGGGCTGTTGTGGCTCAAATCCCCCTCGGAGGAGGCGGCGGGCTGTGGCTGCAGGGTGGGCCAGATGACAGCTTCTTGGGGCTGAGCGGCACAGTTTAAGAACAGGACGTCTGAAGCTAGAAAAGCTTGATTATGCATTTAACACGTTAGAAATCCAAGCTGTTGCTCTGGATCTGAAGAGATGAAAAGTATACATTTTCTATTTTGGCATCCCCTGAACACCTTTTAAAAATATTTCCCGGTCAGTTTTGTGACTTTCTGTTTAATTCACGGTGCCTGTAGATGGTGAGTGTCACTTCCGGTAGCCTGGGCGCCTGTGAACCGGCGCGGCCTGCGCCTTCTGCAGCCCACGGCTCACCTGCAGGGCGCTGGCTGAAACCGCCTGGTTGTTCTCGCTGTTCATGCCGTTCTTTCTGTCTGAAGTGACCTTGCTGGCCACGGAAACTTCTGCCCATCACGTAATGTCAGGTCAAGGTGAGGTTGGCACTAAAACTGTCAGTGAGGGTCTCAGGCTGACTTAAACTTTCGCCCTCCCCAAAGCCACAGGCCCTTCCCCTGTCTGTGAGTCCGGTGCCTTCTCCAGCTGCCTCACCCCTACTGCGACGCCGAGCCCTGGAACAGTTCCATTCCTACTCTTCCCACTTCTCTCCAGGTTTGGTCTCCCACTTCATAGCTAGCGCCTGAGTAAATGTGATTTTGGGTAAAGATTGGATTGCCTTTACTTGCAGCTGTCAGGTTTACTGGTGCCAAGTGATTTCAACACTCTCTCAGTATCTTCTGAGAAAATAGGAAGGCCTTCAGAAGTATCACTTCTCTTCCCGAGCATTAGCGTGACTACTGCTGTAGTGAAAATGGCAACATCCCCTGCCTGCCCTTCACTGAAAATCTTTACACATGCCGAGAACATCGTGCACTGTGGTATGAAATGATGTGGGGTCAACAAATTTTCAGAGGGAGAAAGTGTGGAATTAAAGAGTTATTGAAATCAAGAAAAGAGAGAATTGATATGAATAGCAGTGTTAAGAAATGGATGTGAGCGAACAAGGAGACCTGCTGCAAACAAAGCCAAACCTAATGGTAGAGGGTGATTGTTCCCAGGAGTAGGAAGACTGCCTTCCATCCGTGCATATGTAGATGTTGATATTGTCACACCAGCTCAAGAATGTTACACCCAGAAACTGCATAGTCCGTTTGGTTGTAGCCTATGGCTTCAGCATGTCTGCCACATCTCCAATGTCATACTTCTACTTGAAAGGCATGGAGCAGAAGTACACAGAGACCTTTACCCTGCTTTTCCCAAAAGCAACTTTGCTAGAATCTACTGTGCACTACAAACCAATGTCTGCATGGCCGGATTAACATCCTATGGCCTGCCCTATATGAATAAAGAGAGGGAAGATTTGTTTTCCAAGTCTCTGTAACAGAGAGAAAAAGAGGGATAGGCAGGGGCTGGGGATTTAGCTCAGCAGCACAGCGCCTGCCTGGCAAGTGTGAGGTCGTGAGTTCCATTCCTGGTACCGGAATAAAAACCAAAATCCAAAAAACAAACAAACAAACAAAAAAAAAGAGGGATAGGCGTTTGGAATGGGCTTTGCATTACCCAGCAGTGGTGTCTACCATAGAACGCACAGATAAAACCAACGGACCGGAGAAAGCAAATTGAAAGAGGACACTTATGGAAGAACATACTAGAAAAATGCATAATTCTATGATAGGATGAAATAATATCAGGATGAGTATGTGAAGGATATAACTATGTACTGGTTACACGGTATCAGAAACAAAATATAAAGTGAAAAAAGGAAAAGGTATATGATATTTTGCTACTTCTGTCATTAAAACACAAAATGCCAGTTTTTAAAGGGCTATGTTGTGATGTAACAGTATGAAAGCACTGACTGGAAGCTGCCCACGGATCCCGGCCCGCGGTGGCCACTCCTGGGGAAGGAAGGGGAGGGAGGAAGTGGGGGGAACAAAAGGGACTTTATCATCCACAATGCATGGCTCGAGCCTATCCACACGTCCGCTGTGTCTTCGTGTGCATTGTTAAGAAAAGCAGAAGAAAATAAGTGCGAGTTTAAATTTAGTTGTATCATTAAAAATAAATCCAAAAGGAACATCAAATGAAAATGCAGATGGGACTTTAATGGCCACAAAAGTTGGAATAGAAACATGTGCTGTCTCACTGGAAAGCGCATCGGATGAGAAAGAACACCCAGAATTAGTCTCTGACATACTTCTCCAACATTTTTTATTTTAAAGAGAAAAAGAAACAATAACAAAATAACTTTTCAAACTTTGGATGTTCAGTTCGAACTTCAGTTTTCACACTTTTCAAGATGAAGATTTTGTATGTATCTGTTGCTTAGCTGTATTGATCTTTTAAAAATATTAATCATTTGATGATCAGACGTGGTGTAAAAATCCCTGTTCTTGGAGTAGTAAGCTACAGTGATCATAGGTTTTATAACGTATCCAATTCTTTTGTTTGTTTGATTCCTAATAATCGAAAACCTACTGTGTGCCAGAAGCTGTTCTAGCATTGGATACAGGGACTAAGCAAAGCTGGAGCTTTTGTTTCCAGGAATATGGTATTCTGGTGGAGGGGGTAGACAGTAAGTGTATACTAAGTGTGGAGTACGTATGTAGTGCATAAGTAGCAACAGACTGGTAAAGCAGAACGTGACAGGACTTTTGATTCCTAGTGAATGGGTGACAACAGAGCTGATTCATTTCAGATTAAATTCTTCTGATAAGGCACGGTGTAGAATAGAACATATAGGTAAGTAACATATCTTTTACAGGTAACATTTTTAGAGTAATTTTAATTACGTATATTTTAGAATAATCATATATTTTAAAATAATTTTAATTATATATTTTTATATATTCAATTATATAATATATAATTATAATTACATGATATTATATAGCATCCATTATACTATTTAATATAATTATGTAAAATATATAGTATTTATTAGTACAGTCATTATAAGTCTCCTGTAGTTTGATACTAAATCCTGGAAATTCACACAGAACTACATCCCTGCTTTTTAAAATTTGTTTTAATTTTGAGAAAGGGTCATACTGAGCTGTTAAGTTGCCCAAGCTGGGCACAAATTTGTGCTCCTCCTGCCTCAGCCTTCCAGAATGCTGGTTTTACAGGTGTGCGCCACCACCCCCATGTCATACTGCTTTCCTTTAATGCACACCCATCCAATCAATGTGTAACATTCTCTGCCTCCTTGTCAGCCTCCCTGAGTCTCTTGGATGGGGAATCTGTGATTTTCTTCCCACGTGTTTAAGACCAAAGGCCGATGATCCTGGAAGAACTCTGGTAACCGTATCCCATCGGGGAAGCCTTCCACCCCATCCATCTAGTTCAGTCGCCTTTGGATGCACAGTACTGCCTACTATAGGGAAGGCTCAGGGCGTCTTCTTACCAGTTTCCTTCTGCCTCCTGGTTAGTGAAACGCCCAGAAACATTCTGTGTTTTCCATTGGAAAAGTTAACTCTTGCATATGAAGATGAATACAGTTGGAAGTTGATGTATTCCTAAAAAGGCACTAACATGTTTTTTGAAAACTTTAAAAGTTATGACCTATTGCAGAAGAACCTGGACCACTGACATGTGTTATTATCTAGATTTGGCCAATATGAACTTTTAGTATGTCTTTGATTTCAGTTTAGCACAGAAGTCAAGTAGTTCTTGTGACACATCACGCGGAAGAAGGTTAGTTGCAAAATGGAAAGGTTTTCTTTTACGGTGAAAGCTGATGAGAGCAGCCAAGGTTCGTGTCTACGTGCCTGAGAGTCCTAACTCTTGACTCAGTGCCTGGCGTATAGTATACTGAACAACTGAAAGAAAAGCTGCCTGATTGCACAGCGGGGCTCTGGAGTTTTAGGAAGAGGTCTATAAGACGCAAAAGCACGATGTTTGTTAGTTTTAAGGAGGCTGCTTGGCCCCAGTGCCATTGGCACAACTTTGTTCCTGCCAAGAAGGTATGTGTTCATATTAATATGTGCAAAGATTTTTATAAGTTTTTATGTTTGGCTGGCCATGTAGATCTGCGCTGTGTACTCTTTGACTTCTGCATTCAGGTTCCCTTCTTTGCTCTGGAAATCATAGCATTGTAGGTTCTGATCTCGTTGGTTACATGCAAAACTGTTGTAAGGTCTATGGGGGGTGATTTCGTGTACGTGCGGCTCCCGGAATAACCCACCTGGTAAGCATACTGTATGTATACAATTCGTATCACCAAAGAAACCAAAGACTTAGTAGGATCAAAATTAGAGAGCGATATAATTTTGTAACTTATATTTCCTGGCAGATTTTCTTTGTTCCCCAGACACCAAAACAAATTTTGTCTGTTTTTAAAACACTAACATTTAAAACATGGGTACAAGAGAGTTCTGGCTTCATCTCTGAACTGTGGTGCAAATCACTGTTCTTCCCAAACAGATATCCTTCCTGTTAGAAATCACGGAAGTCTCATTTCACTAGGAGAACCCTGTTTTACCTCAGCACGCAGATGGTTAAACTATAGATGCTCTGGAAAGCAAGAAGCTTCTCGTTGGCAGCTGGAAAACAGCAAGTGGTGTGGTTTGGAACTTGAATGTCCTCCAAAACTCTCTTCTCCCGAGAGGAAGGCCTTTGGGAGCGGGGCTGGAAGGTGCGGGTGCTGCCCCCATGGAAGGACTCCCCCCCTGGTGAGGTCAGTGGCGGAGGGTGGTGTGAGGAGGTGGTCGGAAGACCGGTCCCTGCAAGATGACGTGGAAGCCTGTGTTTCTGGCTCTGGCTCCGCCCTCCACATCCGGGCCCAGAACCAGGGCAGCTCTCCTTCACCGCACCTTGCCCTTTCTGCCTCAGAGCTGGTTGTCAACTGCAGGCCAAAAGTGAGCCAGCGTAAACCTCTCCTCTTTTAATTTGCAGGTTCCAGGTATTTCATCCTAGCTATGAGAAAGTAACTAAGACAACAAGTTTCACAAAATGTTCCCAAAAAAGTGAGCGATGGGCGGCAATTGGGAAATTGGAAGCAAATCTGGGGAGAGAGTGAAATGGTGGGTGGTATCAGAAGAGACGAAAGAAGCTAACATTGCCAACATCTTTCCGGTGTCTAGCCAGACTCTGGCTTGCCTTGATGCATGAGAAAAAGGTACTGGTTACCAAGGGATTATTTAAATTGAAGATTGGAAGACTTCACATGTGGATAAATCTCAGAGTAGATTTCTATCTATTCCTAACTCAACAATCAAAGTTCCCATTCCTCAGCACTATTGTTGTTTGTCCATACTTATTAACTTAGTTGATCTGTTAAATTTGGGGTTCCAAGAGGTTTGAAGAATTGCTAATAGATAGAATTTCCCCAAAGTAAGTTAATGCGGCAGTACATTCATGCTCTGAAAAATAAAACTAGAATGGGGATGTCTCTTAACAACAACACAGGAGAACCACAAAAAACCAACCAAAGAAACAACAAAAACAAAAATTCATTTTTGAGGGGGTGGATTACTCTGATAATCAAGTTAGGAAAGAAAGAAATCCCTGGTATTTTTAATCTTGTGGCTAAAAGACATGAAACGGGTTTTTAAGAAGAAAAAATGAAAACTGAAAGCTGAAATGCTGTCATATAAATGATACAAATGAATCTGTAATACCTATTCATCCATCTGTGCAGCATGTTATTAGACCAGAATGAGTACATCTTAATAAAGGGAGGAAATTGAATAGGTAGGTGAGGAAGCATTACGGGATACACAGAAAGTGTTTTGGATCTTCTACAGCTGCCTGCGGTGTATGCCATTATACCTTCCAAAATTAGCCAGACTAATGATTCTGGGAAGGACATGGTCCCTTAAAGATGAAAAAACGTCAAGAAATGAGGTCTTTTTGTGATGAAACTTTGAAGCAAGGACAGCGGCAGGTTTTATTGGCTCCTGCTGTGCTTTATTTTTTTTTCCCTCCTTTAGATTAAAACTATTCAAGGAGAAGAGACTGTGTCAGTTAAAATAAAAATTAGCATGGTTCTTCCAAATATCCTCCTTTAGTACTTTCAATAGAGGCCATGCAGCTTCCCACAGAGGCTACCATCGCTGTATGCGTGAGAATCAGCTTCAGGGTGAAAACCCAGGGTCAAAATGTAAGCCTCTTGAGGTGGTCCAGCAGTCAGGGAATTTGTTCTCTGTGCAAGCAAATGACTGGCCACAGAACTGTACTTTTCAGAACAATACATTCTCACCGAGGAGAGGGACACAGAGGTAGGATTATGCACCTGAGAGTGAGCATTTCAGCGGAGCCCCTCCAAGGAAATGGACATTATGGGAGACAGCTGTGCTTTCTACATGCTAGGAGAAAATCCTAGTGGTACTTGAAGAAGGCTGAAAATCTCTCAGTACATTTTGTCTTGTTCCGAAGAAAGAGCGTGCTACAGAAGGTAAGAGAAGATAAAGCATTTGCAGTGTGCCAGATAATGAAATACCAGCATGCTTGACCTCTGTAGCTACCATCATTAAAGAATTAATTTTATGGGCCTGAATCCATTTATTTCCTCTTTTTAATGTGTGTTTAGTTATTAATAGGAAGGGCAAAGAAAATTTTAAAAAAGAAAGGAGAGAATAAAGTTATTAACCTATCTTGCCACTCATTCCAAGTAATAGGGAAAACAATGAACTCCTTAGCTATGCTTCCTATAAGGTTAAGCAGCTCAAACAAAGTAATCCACCTCCAAGGTAAATAATAGCGAATGCACTGTTTTGGAGCATTATTATACTTTTAAACGGAGTAGAAATGATCACGGAACCCAGTACTCAATTGTTTCCCCTCTGAATACAAGAATAAACATACAGGATTTTCCAGGTGGCTGAGAAGTGGCATAAATGAAACACAACCAAATTGAAATATATTCCAAGGTGTAAGGAAAGCTTTCTGAAGCACTATAACTTATAAATTTAAAACAATCCTTTTATAGAACACTACATTTTTCAGGGTTTTACCGAGAAGCAGAACTATGTAGTTCATTTGGACTGCAATATGATACCCCACCATGAACGCAAACCTCACCTCGCACAGTTCTGAACCTGGGAGGTACAAGGTCCAAGTGCCAGCACGGCGGTGTCTGGCAAGGCCTTGTGTCCTCAGAGGTGATGACTTCTCACTGTCTTCACTGGTGGAACTGTACTCTTTAGCCAGCCCTTGGTACAGGCGCTGATCCCACCCATCCAGGCCTCACCCTCATGGCCTGACTCTCTGCCAGAGGACCTGCCTCCTAACACTATCATATCGTGCAGTAGGTCTCAGGGTACGAATTATGGAGTGACATGAACATCCAGATGATTTCAAGAAACAAGAGGTTGCAGACATTCAGGGAAATAGATATATGATACACTGACTCCTGATTATGGGAGCTGTTGAGTTCAAAACTTGCAGCGTGAGCTGGCTGGCCAGAGAGGCAGGAGAATCAAAAGTGCAGGTCCACTCCCTCTTGGTCTGAGAGGCCAGTCTTTTTGGTCTCTACAGGCCTTGAACCCACTGGATGAGTCCCATTCACCATACAGAGACAGTCTCCTTTATTCAGCATCCACCCACTGAAATGTAAATCTTGTCCAATGTCATGTTCTGAGTGGATCCACAAAATCAACCATGCCCAGCCTCTATTTAAAAATGGCCAAGAATTAACACGGGCTACTTGGATATGAAATTGGGTTAGAAGCAAGATGCTCTTAGAAAAGAATGAATTAAAAATTACAGTTCACAACATCTGTGAAACCATGCCTGGCCCTGTCCCCTTCCCTCATTTCAGGGTCAGCAGGAGTACATTTCCTTTTCTGAGGGTTTAGAAGAGTGCATAAAAATTTGATGAGAAAAACAGTGATGTCCACTGTCTTCTACCCACTGACCATCTTGGTCTGAACTTTCTTCACTTTTAAACAATCAAAAGTTAAGCGTGAACATAGGGATTTATATTCCACTAATCAATGTGTTTTAACACTAAATTAACATTAACTTTAAATCAGTACATCAGCCCTTTATAAGTGATTTAAAAATTGGAAAGAATCTATACCGCCTCTAATGTTTTTTTAAATAATTATTTTCTTATTCTCTTTAATGGTTTGAACAATCTTCCATTCTTGTATCTGGTAATCTGAAGAACTTAGTTGAAGATAACAACATGTAGTATAACAGCCACTGTTAATTCCTATCATTTTGTTTTGAAACCCTGCATCATTTTTAATGTTCTTGCTTTGTTTTGTTTATGTCTGTGATGTTGGTATTGTGCTATTGTTTTTTTTTTTTAATTACTCTCTTTAAAATAAAAAAACTATTTCAGGCTTATAAGGACTATTTATAGAAGGGATACATTTTAATCAAGTGATTCTCTTTACTGAGGGCAGGCTAGTAGAGTTGTGAGATATTATCCCATTTAGGAGAATTATGCTAACTAACAAGGCCACTTTCCTTCCTGATGAATGACCTGGGCTTATCCAGAGCCTTTCTTCTGACGGTTCCTTAAGTGAACACCAGAGAGCCTCACTTTTACCGTTTGTACTGCAGACATCTGGGACCGCCAGAGCAGGTAGTGTAGTGAATTGTGCAAGTATTTTCCCTAAATTCACAATGTCTCTCCTTTAGGGGAAAAAAATTGCATCAGTCACGTTTCTCTGTCAAACACTGAATTCATTTATCCTCCTTCTATCATGACTCCAGAAAAATGTGTGTATGAGTTATGAAAATATTATTGCTCTTTTTGCCTGATACATACCTTTGGTGGACCTTTGGGAAACATCCTTTCCCTTTACTGAAGTCTTTACTAAACTGTACATTTCATGATGGTTAATCTTCATGGTTAACTTGGTTGGCTTGAGCATGACAGAGGAGATTAGTATGCACACTTTTGGGTGTGTTTGAGTGGGTCATGGGCGTGTGGTCTTGGAGACCATCCCTAGTTCCTGACCGCTTTCTCTCTACTTTCCTCTTCCATCCTTTCTGGCTATGATGTTTCTGCCTTGGACTCAGCTACCCATGGACTGAACTCTTTGAAACTATAAACCAAAGTAAATCTCATCTGCTGTAAGTTTCAAGCACCAGGTAGTTTTGTCCAAAAATGGAAAGGTGATTAATGCACACTTACTCTAAAAATTTGACTTCAAGAATTACTGTGTGTTTTCTGATTGTTCACATTAGAGGATTATCACCTAAGATCTTGAATTTAGTACTTGTTCAGTTGCACTTTGACTCCTTTGGTTTTCTCATGTTGCATTTGTAACACTGAAGCTAACAGTACCAGCAGCCTGCTGGCCTCCAAATAATTTGTCTTTCAGTGTGTAATTTAAACTTATTACCAGCATGTGTATCCCTTCCCCTCTTAAATTATGAGTCTATAAATGCATGAGAATTTGCAATTTTAAATCACTGTAGAGCTGCCAATTAAACCGTGTTTTGGGGCAGAATATAAATAGGGTATAGTTTGTTAACAACCATTACTATGATAGCAATGCAAATTCAAATGTCAAAGCAGCAATGCCCCACCGCAGCCACCTGGGCGATGTATATGTGTCAAGTGTGTGGCCTCTCTTTATCATGGTCTCCCAGAAAAGGAATGCTTTATTGAGCAACTTAATCAAAAACAAAATGAAAAATAGTACTGAGGTGCTTTTTGTTTGCTTTTGTTTTTAAATTTCAAGGCTTGTATTGATAGGTACGTGTTTATTTATGGGTGAATAGACATTAAAAACACATTGTGGGCATCTACGTGTGTGTTGTTAAACCTTGTTTTCAACTGGTTGATTTGCTTCTACCGAGCAGACTCTGTTGTCAATAAATTTTAGGGTTCAGTATTCATCATTCCAATTCATTTCCGAGTTAAGCAGATATGGACTGTTTCCTGAATTATTGGTGACAATTTTGTACTTAAAAATTTTATGACAAAGGGTATGTATGCAACTGATTGGAACTTTATCCTATAGGTTTGAAGGATCGTTGCATTTAAGTAAAGATTTAAAGAATCATCTGGATCCCCACCTTTCCTAAGGAGGTAAACCTGGGAAAAAACAAAACAAAAAACAGATGTAACTCTCTCTTTAAAGTACAGATTCAGAGCAGTCATGCTTGATTCCGTTGCCTAATATCACAGCACACAGTGTGATCCAAATAGAGGGTGAACGTCAAATAAAAACTTTTATTACAGTGAAGACACCTTGCCATGAATGCGCGCCAGGCCCCTCAGCCTTTGGACTTAGGAACCTGTTCTTCCTGCCACTTCCTGAAGCAGTTCTAAAAGTTCTCTTCTCTGTATCATGGGTGACACAGACACAGTGAGTGGCATTGCCAGACAGCACCCAGGGAAACGCAGGCATGCCCTCTCCTGCCTTATTTGTTAGGTCTGGTATTTCTTCCTCATCCCTGAAGTCATCCCTGAAGTCATCCCTGAAATGACAGTGGAAGGTAGACATTCTTAACTGATTCAAAATGGCTGGACTAAAGACACCCAGGAAAGAGGTCTTCCAGAACTGCTTCAGAAAGGGGCAAGAATAATGGGATCAGTGTGTTGGAGGTGAGGACTGGTATTTTGAGGGGGGATTAAGGTTAGTGTGTCATTCACTGTAATAAAATTTTTAAAAATTTAAATGGCAACTATAGTTTTAATAATGCCTCATAATTTCTTCACGTACTTTATTTATCTTATTGTTCTTGTTTTGTTTTTTGAGACAGAGTCTCACTATGTAGTTCAGACTGGCTTTGAACTTACTATGTAGCCCAAGCTGGCCCTGAACTCACTATGTGGCCCAGGCTGACCTTGAACTTGTAGGCTATCCTCCTGCTTCCCAAGTGCTGGGATTACAGGCATGTGCTACCACACCAGACCTTATTTTTTTTTTTCCTTTGTTTTGTTCTTTAAGAAGGATAGAAGGGTCAGAAACCAGTTCTTATTTGGGTAACACTTCATGTCCAAAAATGCTTTTTGAAAATGTTAATACCATTGAAAATATTTAAGTGGCAAAAAATAATTTAAAGTTTTGTTTTATAGATGTTGGCAAGATGATGTCATTTATTATTTAATTTTCGTGCTCTGATTTCACACCACAGTGTGTTGGGTGTGGGTGCATCATACTTTTTGGGCCTATTTATCTCATTCACGAAAGGAATGTTCCAAAGACATCTATGGCTTTGCTAATCATCTGAGTGACTGGAAAATCTTTAGCTCTGTTAGCACCTAAATATTCTCAGGGCACAGATCCTTGTCTCTGTCTCCCAGCAGTGGAGAGAATTACTCCTCTAGCCATTTCTTTGGTTTCTATTTGTGAAGCTAGTCACTGGCTAGGACCAAATAGAAATGTGATTAAAAAATAAAATCCCATTGCAGGACATCGCTTTGCTCTTCACTTGTGCTGTGGACTGAGCTATGATCCTAACTGCCCCCATGCTTTTAGAAAGCTCATTTCGTACATAGAGCTGCTGTACGGAATGAGGTTTGCGTCCTCCTTAAACCCCCTGAACCCAGCTGTGGTTGAATGCAGAAGGCGAGCGTGGCGGTGAATCCTGAGCAGAGAGCATAGCTGGTGCTTCTGACTGTTGTTTCCCTTCGCTCCATGGACTTAAATGTCATCTGATTTTCTCCTACAAGCATCTGCAGAATTGGTAGTCAACATCAGAATCCAGGTATTAGACAGTGACTGGTCTCATTAGTTTGTGAGCCTCTGGATATAAAGAGAGCTCTTAATAAATTGGGAATATATTTGAATTTGATCTTCATATAAACTTTTCATAACCTTGGGTTTGCTTGTACAATTACTGTTAAGTTTTCGATTCGTTTCGTTATAGAAGCGAGAGTTCTTCATGGTAATGGCATTTAGATAAACACTGTATTATTCCAGTAACACCTCCAATGGGAAAGCAGATATACCAGGCATCTCCTGAAAGAAATGTTGTTTGCTGAAGATTGGAGTCTCTGAAGCTGCTAATGAGATATGGAAGGGGCATTTTGTAAAAGTGACAAGTTATTTTAATCAAAAAGGTCATGCATGTCAGCCAGCATTATTGTTTCCTGAAGTGGTTTAACTCTGCCCAAGTCAGTGAGAATTAAGATTTCAATTATACGTTACTAATGGCTAAGACACAAGGTTAGTGAGGTAGAGATTTAAAACCTAAGCATGGCTAAAAAGTCGTCTTGATTCACTGGTATCATGGCTAAGTACTCTACAAATGCCAGCAGTTTATAGCGTGTCACTAATGCCCTGGAGTAAAGACACATTAGAATTCACAAAACAGGAGACAGTCGGAAGCTGGGGCAGCAGAGTTAATTTCCAAATGAGATTTGAATACTAAAATAAACATCTTATTTCTGAGGAGCAAAGACTTCGGAATGATAGATACAAGTGATACAGACTATGTGGAGAGGGTACTTTCTCTTAAGGTGAAGGCCCTTAATCATGAGTCTGATGATATATACTCAATGTTTTAATTTAACTAGGGCTACAGAAATGGTGTCATTTATTAGTGGGCCTTATACCTAGACTAGAATAGCTTTGATCATGTAGAGAACTATCGCAATCAGAAAACACAAAGCATTTCTCAGGGCACTCTGGTATATCTGCATACCCAACAGGGATGAGTCCTGGCCTCGCACAGATCTTCAGTGAAAGCAGAATTTCTTATTAATCTGTTAGTCCCTCTGGTTATTGTCATGTTATCACCATTGTATACAGAGACGAGGCACAATGTCCTGGGGCTGGGAGAGATACTCCACAGTAAAATCTGTGGAATGTCAGCTCTTTGTATGTTTCTCTTACAGTATTTGGCCAATGTATGTTCAAATTACATTCAGGATGAATAAAGTGAAGGAAGTTGAAATAAACAATTGTCCAAATTTGACTTATTGTTGAGAGCCTTGGATGTGGGGAGAGTAGTGAACTAAATGAAAATCTCACAATTTCTCTGAGATGTGAGTAGGAATGGGAGGAAACAAGGAGAAGGAGCAGAAGGTGGGGAGCAGGGTTTTTGGGATTCAGCATCAGTAAATAGTTTGGTTAATATTTATTTTGGTTAGGATCTAAAATGTGCCCCAAAACTCTCACGTTCAAAGTTGCAGACTCATTAGAAGGGGCGGGCACTAAGTGTAATGAGGTAGAAGGGTGTATTCATGTCCCTGGCTCCTCGCTTCTCTTTTTGAGTTGAACAGCTCTGCTGCACACATCCACCATGCCATTTCTTCCTTGGAGCCAAATAATCATGGTCTGAATCCACAGAAACTGGCAGGCACAATATATCTCCCTTTCCTTGTTACTGCAAAAATTTGGGTTGTATTCCACAAGAGACCAAGGAGAACAGACAGTTTTAATTTAGACCAGTCACCTCTCATCCCGACTTCCAAGTCAGGGAAGTGAGTATGGACTGCCTTTATTCTTAGCTTATAAACATTATTGCTTTCCATGGTAACAGATTGGAATGTTGTAGCCCTGGCCACATGTTGTTTTCCTTGTGCCACCTAACCTGGTCAGGCTCCGGTCATGAGTCCAACCACAATGATATATACTTTCTGTATTCTGTTCTATATGTCTCTCTTCAGATAACCATACATTTTCTTTATGGTTACAATGTCTATCTAGGGCCAGGGAAGGTACGAAACAACCCAGGCAGGGTCATAGGTGGTTATCTGGGCCCTGGTGTTCTTTGTCTTTGGAGAAGCATTCCAGGGCTAAGTCAGGACTGTAAAGTTAACTCTTTACAACCATCCGGGATGTTTCTCAAGACACATTTTGAGGCTTGCATTAAGACTAGAATTATTCTATCTTAAAAGGATATGCTAAGAATCATCATCCCCCACATTCCCCCCTCTATGACATATTTTTTTCTAAGAAATACAAAGTGTGTCATATGACTTTGGCCTGGGCTCCAAAATGGGGGTTTTTCATCTTACATATTGGAACAATGAACGCCACAGCTTGTTGGGCACAAGGAAGGTGTAGGGAAGCAAGTATGGCCTGGCTAGGTCCAATAGAGTCCATCTGAGTGTCCTCAAGGGTGTAGCTGTAGAGATGTTCTCTTTGTTTTGTCAGGCCAGAGGTCTTTTCTGCTGTAGTAGCTGAAGTACAACTAGCATTTTCAGGACAAAAGTAGGAGACACAAGTATGTTAATAGAATCAGTCCATTGTAGAATCCATGACAGGTCTGTTGGCAGCAGACTTTACCATGGGTTTGAAGATCTCTCTTTTTATGGCACCACGTTCCAGGATGGCATCCACAATGATGGTTTATAACCTGTCAATATATAAATATATCCTTATCCCAAGTTATTAATTGAACTGCAGCACCTTATTATTATTATTATTATCATTTATCATTTATCTAATATCTTGTAGGTATATTTTTTTGTTGGTTTCTCAAGACCAAGTTAAAGTGAGACCTGTGTTAATTAAAATTATTTTTTTTTTATCAAGGTCAGTTAACTGTCCTCAGGATTTACCTTGGAACCACATGCAGCGCCTCTTAGTACTTCTGTCAGTGCCAGCCATTTGGATGAGTCACAGCCATTGCTTGACCAAGTTGCTTTCTTTGAAAGCTTGGGAGACTTTTTTTCTCCTGGTGACTCTCCTTAGACACATTATACTGTATAATCATTTTCCTCTGTGGTCTCATAATCTCCTTGATCAGAAAATCAGGGACTCAACCAAGTTGCATGATGTGGCAGCAGAGGTTCTCTTATGTCCTGAGTCCTATTTGACCATGGAGGGCTTTGGCCAAAATATTGGTGGCCTCTTAGCCCAATTTATCTCTCCAATTTTTGGTCTCCAAACCTCAGTTGTTAAACATCCAGCAGAAAATGTTAATGACATTACATTGCAAGCACCTTGAAATATAAAGTACAACCAGAGAACTATTACTTCTTACCAATCATGAATGTTCTAGTAGTTGAATCTCTGTGGAACATTAACAGACAACAATTACATAGTTTTACAAAGAAAACGAAATCAAAAATCATGCATAGTGTTGTTATATAATGTGTGATGACATTTTTGTAGCACAATAGAATAGCCCTTTTAGTCATCATCCGTACCTAATACATATGGAGTTTCTATCTAACTTGTCTTCAAACAGGATGTCACTTAAGAAATTTGTAACATTGTCTGGGCTGTTTAATATCTAAGCCTCTCTAAATGTAGTGGCATATACATCTCATAAGGTTTTGTTAAAAAATTATTTGAATGATGACCCATGAACCTCTTATTACAAATATCTGGAGCACAAGAGAAAAGGCAGATTCCAACATTATATAAACAGTTCCAGTTTTACAGTTTAGAATACTGTACATTTTGAAGGCACAAGTACATTTAATATACCATGAAATTAGCAATAACAAGTTGTCATTATTTTTTTTTTAATTTAGTTTGGTACCAAAAGCATCTTTTAACCAGAAAACCTTATTGTCTTATTTTTTTTAATCTTCTGACAATGACCAATATAAACATATCACAATAATATATTTTGAAGAATATTTATCACTGTGTCTCCCATAAGGCTATGGAGATTATTGGGGCTCCTTATTAATGAATAAAACTGGTTTATGTTATTTTAGGCAGCTGCTTTTTTATTCATCAATTGGAGTCCTGTCCAATAATCTCTCTCCACCTAAAGGATTTTTATTTAATTATCTTAACCCATTTTTTTATGTTCTATGAACATCCAGTCAGAATTTGACATGTCAGTTTTTGTACAATGAGAGACTCTCAAATCATAATACATAAAACAATGTTTACATATTTATAAAACCAATTTTAACGTAATTTTGACCAGCCAGCAACGTGGTAGAAGCAAATCTTTAATTCAGATAATATTTACATATAAGCCAAATTAGATTACAGACAATTACCTCAAAAATCAAAAAAATACAAAAAAAGAAATTCATTGAGCTCAAATAAAACAGGTGTTTACAGATCCTACAGAGAGGCAAACAAAAAAAACACATACACAGACAATTTACTTATAAACTTAGAGTGCATTCAAATATAGTTTTGGCCATATTGAATTATAAGCTTGTAATTATAAGTAGTCAGAACTTTATTTTCTCCTCTTTTTTTTTGGTTGGGTCAAGTAGCAGAGATCTCTTATAAAAAGAATTTGGAAAAAATAAAACCCTTTTACCTGTAAGTAATATATTTTTATATTTTGTTCTGTCTAGAATACCAGCAACTTTTATGTCCCTTAACATAGCTTTCAGCTTAGTCACGTGCACACACACACATTGTCACATACTCACACCTTTTTCTAAGTTGTCCTGTGATCTCTCTCTGTAAGACTTACTATAATTTAGGTTAATAGTATCATTTATATAGACTTTTTTCCTCCCTTTTTAAAGATCCAGAGATCCATGGCACATGCAAAAACTTGTATCTCATCTCGACAATCACCAGCAACTGCACTTGGTACAATAGTTATTTCTTTTAAATTTATGTCAGCTTTTTCTAGTACAAGACCAACTGTTTCCTCTGTGGGAACTGAGGTAGATTTCTCATCGCCCCCAGCACAAGAGTGACTCTGTAAGCCACAAGCAGATCTAATCCTGTATTACACAATTCAACAGGCATATAAACAAAACAAAACAAAAAAATCATTATTAGCATTTTGTTGAGTTCCATCTGGGAAGCAAGCAGAGGTGTTAGTTATTTCCCCTTTTGTGGCTGCTTGTCCCTTTAAAACCTGTAAATTTCCAGACAGACCCACATAGGGTATTCTTTTGAAAAGCTCCTGCTTCTGCTTAAACTTCCATTTTTTGTCCTCTCTGTCATGAAACGAATTTCTGCAATCTCTATCAGCTGGGACAAGTTCATCCCTGTAATACCTTTTAATTTCTGCAGCTTGTGACACTTTTGCCACCTTGTGGGTCAGTGGGATGACGAGCTGCAGAAAGGAGCCCTTTCTTTGAAGCCTGATGATTTTTCCTGTATTTATTCTCATTCGTTTTTCAGTCACCTTTAAGAAATCCTTTTTTTTT
>NW_004955436.1:5585908-5724883 GCF_000276665.1 Chinchilla lanigera
CAGGACTGTAAAGTTAACTCTTTACAACCATCCGGGATGTTTCTCAAGACACATTTTGAGGCTTGCATTAAGACTAGAATTATTCTATCTTAAAATGATATGCTAAGACTCATCATCCCCTACACCCTTAAGTCGTGGATGTTGGGTATTTTGTTCCAGCAGCAGAAAAATAGGACAGAAAAACTGGTACTAGAAGTGGAGTCACTGCTGTGGCAATACCTGACCATGTGGCTCAGAGGCCTTTGGAACTGATTTGTAAGAGAGGTTTGGAAACGTTTGGAAATATAACCTAGAGAAGCATTAACATGTGAGTAGTGCTTATTGTTGAGACTTGTCAGAGCACACTCCAGATTGCTGAGCGGAATGTGGGCAGTAAAGGCCAGGAGGTTCCTATTGGAAACAGTGATTCCATTGGCAGGTACACGAGAAACCATATGTATTACACTGTGGCAGAAAATTTGCCTAAAATTTGCTCCTGTCCTGTGACTTTGTGAAGGACTGAGATTAAGGGCAGAAGACTTACTAATCTATTGGAGGTAATTTCAAGGCAGTATAATATTCAAGGTATGGCTTGGAATGCATACCATGGCTACTTCCAGCCAGATTTACAGTGGACATCATGGGTGGGATGATGTGAAGCTTGGCCAGAAAGGAAACACCTCTAAAATTGGGGCAAATGACAGTGTGGTTGCTGAAAACCTTAACATTAAAAAGAAGCCTAGTACTTTGCTTCAGAAAGATAAAGATGACTTAAATGCATCCCAGGAAGCAACCTCTGTGTTTCTCAGGTTCAAAGGTGCAAAAGTGGAAAGCTGTGATTTGAAAAGAGAGTACCTCTGCCCCTGCTCTCAAGAAGACCCACTTCAGAAATTGTTTCCCCATAATGGATTTCACTGTCCTCAGCCATGCAGGCTGTGAGGGGCTACAGCCTCCATGGTGAAAGGGGACCAAGCCAGGGCTAGAGCTGACAGCAGATTTTGTTAACATCCATATGCTGGTGTTATATGCATTCAGAGTACAAGACTTATGAGGAAAAGGAAGATTCTGTTCAGTATTGAGAAGAAGGCTTATGATAACAGGCAGTGAGCCACTGATAGTGCAGGTATGGGTGCAAAGCCATTGTGTAGGAGAGACTCCAGGAAGTTGGAGAAGCCAAGAACATGTACTGTCCTAGGAAAGCCACAGGCATGAGTGGAGCCAGTGGAGAGAGAAACCACGTGGGCTGCAACTGACAAGGCCATCGTGGTGGGGCTTGCCGGCCATTTGGAGTTCACTTGTTACCACAAACCTCCTCAGTGCTGGACACGAAGCTGCAAAATTTAATATTTGCCCTGTAGGGTTCAGTTTTGATTTGATCTGATTCCTTTCTATCCCCTATTTCTTGCTTTTGGAATGGGAATGTTGACCCTGTGCCATTGTGTATCAGAAATATTTAACTTTCTGTTTGATTTTTCTAGCCAAGATTTTGGCATGCATCTCAGAGGAGACTTTGGACTTGGACTTTTCACCAATGCTAGAACTGTTAAGATTTTGGCAAGTGTCAGAAGTGGACTAAATATATTTTATATATGAGATGGATGTGAGTCTTTTGGCAGCCATTGATGGAATGTCATGCCTTTTATCTAAAATATCCCCCAAGAATCTCATATTTGGAGGTGGAGCCTACCTACAGCAGGGGCACACTAGGAGCATGGATGAAAGGGAATATCTTACCCCGGGTGTGTTCTTCCCTTCTTTCACTGCTTCCTGGTTACCAGACAATTATCGGCTTTCCTCCACAATGCTGTCCCACTATGATTTTTCTGCCTTGGAGCCAAACAACCATGGACTGAATCCCTGGAACTATGAGCCAAAATGAACACCTCCTCCTTTGCAATGTGGTGTCGGCTTTGTCTCCATGGTGGAAAAGTGGCTGATATAGTATTTATTAAAGCTGGTAAGTTTCTGAGTTACTTAGAAGTACTGCACTGTTTTAAAATATGAGGGGCCCTACAGTATTGTACTTAGGGTCAAATTAAAATTATAAAATAATTTTATAAGCTGGAAACATTCAGGTGACGTTAGCAAAATCATTAATGCTGTATAAACCTATATTTATTTATTTTTAGAAAAAGTTTCCAGGTGCCTGTCTATGAAGTGCCCTGATGTTTGTACTTGTGTTGGCTTTGACCTGTGTGATATAAATGCAAAGATACACGAGTAGTAGACCCTGTCAACCTTCAAAGGAATGGACAACCTAGGGATTTCTCAACTGTAGAACTATGTGCTTGTGTTAATATTGTATTTATCATTTTCAGACTAAAATAGATACTGTAATAGACTGAATTGTTTACAGACAAACAAAGAGGATGAGGTTTCTCATTCTGAAGGTGTCTAGGCATGACTACTGAGAAGACTTTTAGGCTTGATGTGAAAGAGAGATATAACTGTATAGGGTTTAAATGAGAGGTAGTTGGGTTATGATTTTTTGGTTTGTGAACTCTGCATGAAGCAAGGTGGAAAGGGTGCCCTTTCCATTTTATTTGTCCCTTGTTGTGACTTAGTCTGTACAGAAGTTGGACAAAGATTGGGTAGGGACAACCAGAGGTGGAAATGTAGAATCACAACAACAATAGAATTTTAAGGGCCCAAAGTAAACTAAAGAGTTTGAATATTGTAGGATGAATATTGAAGTTTGAATATTGAAAATAGTAGGATTCCCTAATTATACTTTTTAAAAACAGACTTGACTATTATTTTAAGAAGGACACTGCCTAAGAAAGATTTGATAGCACAAATTTGTGAAATAAGAGAATGGTTGTCAGGTGGTAGAAAATGTTGAAATTTGCTGCAGTAACCCAGTGAAAAATTTGAAGACCTGACCAAGAGTTATCAGTATTGAAATGTATATGAAACAGTGTATTTGGGCCTCAATTTAGCACCATTCTGTGTGAACATCCCTTCTTCTCATCCTCCTCTTCTCTCCCATTCCTTCTCTTTTATCCCCTCTAGTTTTTCCATTTTTCCATCATCTTTTCTTTACATGCTTTTATTCATGGATTGACATGTTCCAGGGTTTGGGATTAGGGGACAGAGTGGTTTGAAGATAGTACCAGAAAATCTAGCTTGGCTGAGTCATGGGTCTACTAACTATGACAGTGAACCCTTGTGGAAAAGGAACAGTTTTGCAGCAAAGATTTTGACATGGCTTTGAGCTTTTCTAATTCAGATGCCCAAAGAGCTGAAAGGTCTCTGGGACACTCCTGTGATGGTATCTGGAAGAACTGGGCTACTTGATGAGCAGTGGACTCCTATCACAGGGATAAGGCATGGTCAGTCATATGCCTTGGGTCAGCTGTACTGGGATGGAATCTGGTGAGAACTTATTAGCAGTCTTGAGTCAAACAGGATACAGTGTCCTTCTAGCTGTCTATGTCCACAGGTGTGTGTGCAGCAGAGGGAGGGAGCATGACCCTGCTTTCTTTTTCTAGCCTGTGACTATACCTAATGTCAGAAATATTTTTATATCTGCTGATGTTTTTCCATCCCACCAGTATTAAATTCTTAACTTCTAAAGCAGGTGATACCAAGGCTATGAGAATTTACTAAAACTTTCTGTTTCCTAAGAAGAAATAAGGGTGAACTAAGATTGTAACAGAAATTCTCCAATCTTTAATATGAAGGATCAAGTTTTATTATTGTTATTATTATTTTCATCATCATTATTTTATAATGCACTTTTTCTTTTTCTAACTTGTTTTTATTAGAACATGTTTTCGGTATGTGATGATTACATTCATTTTGAGCAGCTGCTGCGTGTACATAACATATCTTAATTCTTTTTACTTCTCCTTTCTCTCCCCTCCCTTCTTCTCTTGTTATTTTTATTGTGATTGCTGTTGCTGTTATTCCTATTTATTCTTTAGTTCCTGCTTTTTCTAATAGTAATTATATTGAGATTTTTACATCTACTTCTGTAGACATTTAAGGCCTTGGGAACTACATAAAATGGTATACTATTTACAATTTTGGATTTGTATAGATACAACTTACATATAATTCCACAAATGGAACATTGCCATCCACTGTAAAATCAAAGAGAAAAAAATGATATTGGACTTATCTTATTCTTCATTTGTGTACTTTTTCCTGAAACTGCTTGCTCCTTACACATAAATCTAATCCTAGATCCTATGAAGTTTTGGTCTGTATTAGTTTAAGTTTAGGCAATATAAATCCCTTGAATTTTTACTATTATTGAGTTATCTTTCATCTGATAGGTGAATTAAGGTTTAAAATTTTTACGTAGGGAACTATTTTTTCAATGTCCACAGTTTTGTGATACAAATTACCATGTTCTTTAGAAAATCATTCAAGGCAGTTTATACATGTATTGATAAAGATAATCATAAATTATTTTATAATAGCAAAATATTTATAAGATTAATAATCAATAAGGAAGATAAAAGAAAAACCTCACTTCCAGTGGAAGAATAAATTAGAAAAATACCCTGGGGAAAAACTAGCAAAATGTGTCAAAGTGAAAATTATAAAGCATTGGTCTCTGTTACCCCACCTGAAGGATTCTAAGGAAATAAATGAACAGAAGAGCAATATGCGTGCACAAGGCTCTTGGGTGCATTACAGATTCCCCTGGGAAGTTATTGTATGAAGATCATTGTTTGATGCCATCTGCTGCACACTTGGAAACTAGAATGCTATAAAGTTGCGAGAGATAAAGTTCAACATACATGGGCCTGGAAAGAGGCATGGTACACTGTTGAGGGGAAAGAAATGCAATAAAGGTGGTGCAATTTCCCTTGGTAAATATAGTGTGTGCCTTCAGTGTCTGAGAAGTTTCACAGACACTGTCATCCAAGTAGCCTTCTTTCACTTGTGCAGCATTTGTTGAGGCTCATTTTGCACAAGTACTAGCACAGGAGCCCACTAAATGACTTGTACAAATACAAATACGGTGCGCTGACATGGACTGTAGTGAATTTGGGTCCAGTTGGGCTGGTAAGGGTTGTACATGGAAGGGAAATACCCACTCTGGACATCTGGGGAAACAGTTCTGAAAAATATTCAATGAGAACAGAAACAAAAAGATTTATACAGTGCTGAAAGAATAGCATATAAGAAAGCCTGGAGTTGGGAAGGAGCTTTGGTGCACTGAAGAAATGAAAAATTTAAGTACGAATGGATGAGAGTGTAAGAGGGGATTCTTGTTACCTTTTTGCTTGGGAATATATAAGCAAATTTACTTTCAAATGTGTAAATTTTTCCTTTTGTTAGTGAAGGTATTGCCACTAACATGTGAATAACTAAAGAACTAGCTAAATTTATCTCAAGCTAAGAAAAATAAGTAAATACTTTATATAAACTACAGAAACATAATGAGAAGAAACAAAAGGAGTTGAAAACAGTCAAATTGAAGCCTAATGCGAAAGGATAACATTAAGGATAACATTACACATTAAGTTAAATTGAAAGAGAGGACAAAAACAATGATTTTAGAAAATGAGACTACTGCTTTTAAATAAGGTATTCAAGGAACGTTAAATAAAGCAACGGTGCAAAACTTTTAAAATTACAATTCTATTTCAAGAGTTCACAGGAATATGTTTACTTATTTACACAGCTGGGAAACATTTAGGAGAATTCTTTTCAGCTACTCCTCTTTGCCTTGGCTGCTCATCTAGATGCCTTGGGAAAAAAACCAAGACCCCCACCCCCCAAAATCTGTCGTTAATGTTTTCCTTTCCTATTGCTTCCAGTCCAGCTAATAATCCTTGTAATCCCTTCCAAAAATGTGAGCCAACCTTTCATCAATGGCTGTCAACTCTTGCTACATGTTTGCATAAGATGAAGAGATTTTTAAAAATGATGATCAGGCCCCCCTTTATGGGAATTAGTTAATTATCTCTGGCATTATTGCTACTTTTGTTGTTGTTTTGCGTTAAGTGTTTTAATGCTCACAGGTGACCCTCATGTGCAGCTGAGACTGAAAACATGAATGCAGCTCTGGCAAAGTTTACCCTATTAGCTAGTCAGTGTGTCACCTAGGTTGCCTAGCAGGAAAAAAAAGCTCAAGGACATTGTCGCTGAAATGAATCATGTTAAAGAAGAGAGGCAAGAACTAAGAGTGAGAGGTCTCCTCCACTGAGTAGTTGGGTGGTCAGGGTTGGTGGCAGTAAAGTGGTTTAAAGAGTTTTAGGTGCACGGTGAGGACGGAGTCTCTCCTGGAGGGAGCGTAGGTACATGTAGAAGGAGGGGGTGATATGAAGTTAAGGTGCTGACTGTGGAAGGTGAATTTAAATTCACGACTCTGTTTTGTCATCTGCAAGGAGAATGTCACTGCTGCTCATGATGTGGCAGGAAAGCGAGGTTACGTTTACACACAGAAAATTCACGGTATACAGTTCCCTCATCGTTCAGTGGCTCACTGAGGAGAGAGTGAAGGACAGCATCAGTCTAACTTGTGAAATGTAATATCACTTTAACTAATATAGTTTCCGCCAAGCTAATTCCTTTAATGTGCTGCTGTTCACCACACAGAGGCAAAATCACGTAGTGTGTATGTTGTTCTGGGCAGTGCGGTGGTCAGTCTTGGCTGCCACCTTGACTGGATTCAGAGTCACCTAGAAAGCTGGCAGAGTGCACCTCGGAGTGTACACATGGGGTCTTTCCAGGGACAATTGGTGCATGTGTTACTGGGCAGATGGACAAGACTCACAGTGAATGTAGACAGCGCCTACCACTAGGGTTTGAGGCCAGATAGAACCAATATTCTTGCATGCTGGATTCTTCTTGAACACTGCTTCTTTTTGCTGCTGCCATGGCCTGTGGTTCTCCAGCCTCTTCAACTGGACTCACTCTCTAGGGAGTTTCCAAGCCTTTACCCTTGGGCTGGGGTGGCATCCTTGGTCCCTCTTCTTCCGACACAGCCAGCTCGTGGTTGCTGCAGCTCCCCAGCCTATAGACAGACATTGTGGGAATATCCAACCTTCGACTGTGTACAGCTAACCTTACGATTACATATACATCATTCTATTGCTCCTTTTCCTCTAGAGAACCCCAAAGCATATACACAGGTAGAAAGACAGTGGTGTTTCAGATTCTTTGAAGGTATTCAGATCTGCCTAATTATCTTTGTGTGGGATGCATAAAACTAGTTTTCTGTTGCTAATAGTAAGTACTACAATCCAGTGTTTTTCACTATCAGAACAGATCACTGTTCTGCAAGTAAGAAATCTCAATTTATGGTAGTCTCTGCTCAGAGGGCAAAAATCAAGGCATCTTCTGGACAATAAAGCGTTCTAGAGCTCTAGAACCTTTTCTAACCTTATATGATCTTTGCAGAGTTCAGCTCCTTGTAGTTTTAGGGCTAAAGTTCTTGGTTACTCACTGCCTACTACTTGGGGCCAATCTCAGCTTTTGGTAAAGACTCGTGTTGCACATCATGCGGTACCTCTGCTTCGTAGCCAGTGATAATGTCCTTCCCCTCCCTCTCATGAATATGTAAGTCCCACTGAGGATGATTACATGTTCTAAGAGTGTTTGTGGTGTGTAACCTAACACAAGAATGCTGACCCATCTTCATTGTGCATATCTCTCACAGTAGCCATGGAGATGATTACACAAAGGTGTGGGTCACAGAGGATCATCTTGGCATTCTACCTTCTCCAGCATATAAGAATGGGGAGTGGATTACATCGCAGGTTAAGGTGATTTCACAATGTTACTGCTTTACGTTATGTATTACTTTTTATTTGGTATGATGTTATTGATTGGTGGTGGAAGCTAAGTCTTGATTTATTTCCCACAGAAAAAAATAGAAAAAAGTATAGAAAGACATCTATTCATAAATTAAAAATGTAAACCTCTATACATAATTTTACTGCCCCAGAAAGACTATGTACTTCTTTCTTTATTTCTTTCTTTTCTTTCTTAACAATAAGAAAAATTTCTTAAATAAATTTTTCTAATCCTACCTGTTAGAAACACAACCCCAAATAAAACTTTACAAAGGAGCTACATTCTTCAAATAAAATTAGTGAAAGTTAATTGCTTTTAGGATGTGAGGAGGTGGTGTGGTTGGATAGAAGGGGATAGCAGCTTCTTGCTTCTCTCAGACTTTGTTTGTAGTGAGCGTATCTGTTTCTGCCAGTTCCGTAGATTTACCATAGAATAAGGAGAGCCTCAGCCTGCAGACTCCGAAAGCTTTAAAACTGTGAAGCTCATGCTCCTGGTGCTTGGCCCATGCTGCCAGTGCTTGGCCACTGTGTCAGTTCCTACTCTTCAAGTCATGATGATGTTCCTGGTCAGGAAACATGGCTGAGGTTTGGACAAATTTTCTTACAGCAGGGAGTTAGCTAAGGAACTTAATTTACTTTCTTTCCAAAAGTTATGCATGGGGAGCTAATGGGCATTACTAATGGTGCCTTGCCTTGTTTGGGTAGTACAGTCTAGCAGAGAGATTACATTAGGGCATCCTGGGGAAGATCCCCTCGTAGTTTGTATGCAAACTAAATTAATTGCTGCAGATATTTGAAATCTGTGTATGTACTTCCTGCAAATAGGCACGTATTTGGGCAGAAGTTTTTTATTTAAAGGCATTCAATGCAGATCTACTGTGTGCTTTATTATGAGAACACTTCAGAAGGAAATGAACACAAGTGAATGTGATGTAACATTATCATTGTGCTAGTGTGTGGTAGACTTTAAACTGGACTGTGTTTGTCCTTGGGATTAGATGAGCATTTTCCACCGTACTATGGAGTCGTAGCTGACAGTGCGAGACGGGGAGGGAGAGGATTGTTTGGCTGTAGTATTGACAAAATGGAATGGCTCTGTTGAGTACGTAACAAATCCATTTTGAAGTCAGGTAGTTTATAGTTCTGTACTTTAAGCAAAATTGCAGAGGGACTTAATTGAGTTGTCAGCCAATATATGATTAAAATAATTTTGATGAAAGATCACTGACATTTGCCATATAACTGAGATGGAATTCAAGGGCTTGAGTGACATTGTTATAATGGAAGGCATTTCTACCATTTTCATCTATTTATTTATGTGAACAAGGAATCTCTATAGTTATAGCAATAAAAACAAGACCAAAATGATGCTGGGTCCTGTCTACTTTTAGAAATAAGCAATGGTCATTCATAGAATATGTGAAATAGGAGGCAAACACCCAAGTTCATCCATTTAACTAAAAGATTATTTTCCAGTAATTGTAATCTTTGTCTAATAATCTTTAACCATTGTAAATGTTTAATAATTGTGCTCTTCTAATAATTTTAATTATAATTCAACCCAGAAGAAGAATTGAACACTTGTCATTTTATGGTCACAATGATTTTTTAAAAAATCATTTTAGATACAGCTTTGTTACAAAGAAATATGGGGAATAAAAGGATTTAATCATAAAACTTATCACACTAAGAAAAGATTCAGTGGCAGTGGAAATGTGCCTTTAAAGGGAAATAGGATTGAAGTAAAATTTCTACCTATTAATAAGATCTTGCTCATAGAGTTTTCAATATTATTTAGATTATTGTGGATTCATTAAACAGAATCATGTAATTGTTTCTTTCCTAAATGCCTATAGTTTTAGTATGCTGCACTGTATCCCTTTTGGTATTTGAACTTCTGAAAGATTTAAATGCCAACCTCATTTTTTTTGGTACTGACAATCAAACTCAGGACCTTGCACGTGCCAGGCAGGTGCTGTGGCAATATGTTTGAGGGGTAAATTTTTTATAATAAGAAGAGGTAGATGAAAGCAGGAGTCTGGGGTGTTGTTATTGGCTTCTTCAGTGCTTCCATAAGGAGATTGGTAGAGTCATGGTGCTCTTTCTGACATTAACAGGACCTTACCTTCCTCTGCATCTCATTAACCATCCCAAACATTTGATACTTTTTGTGCCTTTGGTATAGATTCAAAAGGTGGGCCATACCATTTTATGTAGAGGGATAACTTAGTGACATTGTAGGTGTGACTCCACAGCACTACAATGATGTATATATATCACACTAGAGCATGCTATAAGAAGCTTTTGTTTCCATAGGGCATATATGTGACTATTAATCATTGCATGTCACTAGATTGGATGAAGAAATGCTTGGAAAAACAGTGTGGCACAGTTCATTTGACATGTAGAGGTAAGGTTCAGTGACTCCCTCAGATTTGTGCAGTACCAACAAATAGGCTTATGGACTGGATGGGATAAAAGGAGAAAGGGAAAGAAGTATCCCATGTTTTGGAAGAACTTCAGTCTGTGCCAGCAGCTTTGGGTATCAGTCCAGTGCAGACACACTGGCAATGGTACAGTGAGCTTCCAGGCCTTCAACCTTGGACTGGTGTTGCACCTTTGATCTGCAGCTTCCATTGCTCAGGCTAAGCTGCTGCTGTATCCTGTGCTTCTCCATTTGACACATGGCCCTTGTGGACTCTGCTGCCTCTGAACCTGTAAGTCTGCCTAATAAGTACCTTTCCATGATTACACATACATTCTCTATTGATTTTATTTCTCTAGAGAATCCTAACAAATACAGATTATGGTACCAGAAGTGAGGTTACTGTTATGAGTGTACCTGGCTGTGTGGTTTGGAAGCCAGGATCTGGTTTGTTGGAGGAGTTTGAAAAGTTTTGCAGATGTGGGCTAGGGAAGCCTTAGAATGCCCTAGAAGTCCCTGATGGGTGAATCTCATCAGATCTTAGAAAACCAGAAAGTTGATAGGAATATGGATGATAAAACAGGTTCATGAGATTTCAGGTAGGAACAAAAACTCCATTGACATTTAGACTACAGGCTATGTGTGTTAAATTTTGGCTGAAACTTTGTCTGTATTTTGCCTATGTTTTGAGGCTTTTGAGACTATGACTAAGGATAGCAGAGTAATTAATTTGATGGATAAAATTTCAAAACAATACAAGCTGTTTTGAAGTGTGTGGAAAGTATACTGCTGGATTCTTTTAGATAAATTTATAATCAGACTCAGGAAGAAGAGAAAACTTTGAAATATTTAAATTTTGGCTCATAAAGTAGCATTGGGGCCAAAGAAAATTGTGGCCAAAGAAAGCATGGCTGCTGCAGATCAGCACCATTATTAAAAACAAAAAAATAAACAAACAAAGAAAAACAAGGGATTTGTACATGACTAAGAATCAAAATGTACTTGAAAGCATCTCTGGAATCAGTAAGAAGCTACCCACCACAGCCTTAATGGTACAAAAGTGTAAACAATTCATTTGAGGGGAGTCTCTGGAAGTCATGCTCAAGAAAGAATTAGTTCTCCAGGAGTCATTTCAGTGTTACCATCCCCCTACACAGTCAGAGGACGCTGCCATCCCCCTACACAGTCAGAGGGCGCTGCAGACCTTGTCCAAGGGGACCTAGGTATGGCTGACAACTGACTTTGGGTTTGTGCATGTGATGTTTGTTTCACTGGCATGAAGAATGCAAGCATTGTAGACAGAGGAAGGTTTCCACTCAGATTTGAAAGGAAGGCCTGGGTAGAAGGCAAGGAGTGCCTGAGAAGGCATTAAGTGAAGCTATTAGCATGTAAGCAAAGGTGCAGTATAGATTCTTGTAGATGCCAGTAGCTTAGAGTATCTGTCATGGATAGCTGTAGATCGTGAGTGGAACCAGCCTGAGAGAGAGGACCTATACCCTGCAACTAGCAGTCATGAGAACTGGGCCACCCAAACCCTTCATAACCCACATTTTACCACCATATAGTCTAGATGTCAAATATAGAGCTACAGGTTTAATACTTGCCCTGGTAGTTTTTAGTCTTGCTTTGGAACATTTCTTATCTATCTCCTTATTATAGTAACTCCTCAACTTACATATGAGTTGTGAACTTTAAAAGGTATACTGTATAAGACTCATTTTGTCAGATTATAAACAAATCTGATGTAGTAAGAACATTTTCCTAGGACAGAGCTCCCTTGAAAGGGACTTACCGTACTCTCTTTTGGAATGAGTAAATTTACCCTACCTTGGGATTATGCAAGTTGCTTTTGATTTTTACAGAGATTCACACCTACGAGTTTGCCTTTAGTCTCAGAAGAGTATTGTATTTGAACTTTTGAAAAATACTACAAATGTTGAGGCTTTGTGGAAGTGATTACTGATGTACTCTACATATACTCAGCATATTGTGTTGTTATTTGCTATTGTCTTTATTTGGTGATTAAGTATTAAGATGATGTGTTTGGGTGTAAAGTTGACAAGGGGTATACTATGACTGCTACTTCTGGTATGTACAACTTCATTGGATTAGGAAATGCTTAGAACATTAGTGCAGCATCCTCCTAGGTGTGTATGGATAGATCATGGGAACATAGCCCTGGGTACAAGATGATCCCTTGCTCTTCACCTCTGTGCTCTCTTTGCTTTGTCCTCTGACCACTATGAGTTAAACAGCTTTGTGCCACTGTGCCATCCCATAATCATCTTCTACCTTGGAGCAGCTGATTGTGAACAGAATTCTCCCAGCCTGTAAGCTAAATTAAACCTTTTCTTCTTTAAATTGTAGCTGTCAGGTGTTCTATCCTAGCATTGGAAAAGCTAATATAATATACAAGTTGTGTTTTCACATTTCCAACTGGTCAGGGTGGTGTTTGCTTAAGTTTGGGGTGGCTGGGGAAATTTCTTAAAAGAAAGCAATGTGAAGTTGCAATATTAATTCACTTTTCTTCACACAAAACAATTGTCTGTAAAAGTTGTTATTGTTTGATAGCACTTTACTCAGTGAACTTCTTGAATATTAAAATCAGTGCTGTAAATTTCTGTTACTCCTTTGCCAACTGAGTGTTTGTAATCATTTCAACAATGTTGATGGCATCTTCACCAGGAGTATATTTCATCTAAGAAACCACTGTCTTTATTCATTGGTAAGAGGCAACTCTTCCTTCCTTCTTTCTTTCATGTCTATTGGTTTATTGAAAGGAACAGTTAATGCTTAAATTTTTTACCAGTTTTCATGCGTATAGCTGGTAATCTGAATAACTAATTTGAAGACAACAATACGCAGTATAACAACCATTGTTGAATTCCTACCATTTTGTTGGTGAAACTCTGTATCATTTCTAATATTTTTATTATTATTTTTATTCTCTTTAATTGTTTCATCAGTCTTTCATTCTTACATCTGGTAATCTTAGCAACTCCTTTGAAGATAACAATAGGTAATATGACAACCACTGTTAATTTCCTATCACCTTCTTTTGAAATTCTGTATCATTATTATTGTATTTGTTTTTGTCTCTGTTATTTTGTTTTTTTCTCTCTAAAATAAAAAGACGTAACTCTCATCTAATAATATTTTATCTTAAGATTACAATTCATTCTTATTTTAAAATTTGGGGTTTTTAAAAAATATTTTGTCTTTTTGAGACAGGGTTTATCTATGCAGTTTACACTGGCCTTGAACTCACTTTGTAGCCGAGGTTGGCCTCAAACTCACAGCAATCCTCCTGCCTCAGCCTCCCTGCTGCTGGGATTATACGTGTGTGCCTCCAATCCAGCAATTGAAATTCATCTTTATCTTCAGCCTCCACTTCTTATTCTAGTTCTCTGCTATTTTCACTTGTCGTCAATTACTTCCATCACTTGAATCCTTCAAAGTCATCCATGAGGGCTGGAATCAACGTCTTCAAAAATTCTGTTAAGGTTGACATTTTGACCTCTTCCTATTAATTCTAAATGTTTCTAATGGCATCTAGGATGACAGATACCTTCCACAAAATTTCAATTTACTTTGCCCAGATCCATAAGAAACATCACTATCTATGCCAGCTACAGCTTTACAAAATGCGTATTTTAAGTAATGACTTGAAAGTCGAAATTACTTCTTGCTTCAAAGGCTGCAAAAAGGAATTGTGTTAGCAGGTATGAAAATAGCATTAATCCCAACTATATGTCTGTCTGAGGTCTTGGGTCACTAGGTTCACTGTCAGTGAGCTACAATATTTTGAAAGGAATCTTTTATTATGAGCAATATTTCTCAACAGTAGACTTAAAATATTCAGTAAACCATGCTATAAACAGATGTGTTGTCCTCCAGGCCTTCTTGCATTCATAGAGCACAAGCAGAATAGATTTAGTGTGATTTTTAAGGACCCTAGGACTTTTCATAATAGTAAATTTGCATTGGCTTTAATTTAAAGTCAACAGCCGCATTAACCTTTAACAAGAGAGCCAGCATGCTTTTGACAGCTTTGAAGCCAAGCAGTGAACTCTCCTCTGTAGCTCTGAAAGTTGTAGGGCAGGTGGCATCCTCTTTCATTAGAAGCCTGGTTCATCTACACTGAAAACCTGTCACTTGGTCGGCCACCTTCATCGATTACCTTAGCTCAGTCTTCTGGATGTTTGCTGCTGCATTGTGTGTCTATATTGTAGAGTGGCTTATTTTCTTAAACTTCATGAATCAAACTATACTGGCTTCAGACTTTCCTTCTGCATCTTCCTCTCTTCTCTCCATCTTCACGGAATTGGAGAAGGCTACAGTCTCAGTCTGGATTAGGTTTTGTCCTAGGGAAATGTGGCTGCCTTCATCTTCTATCCAGGCAACTAAACCTTTCTCCTCATCAGAAGTAAGGCTGTCTCAACTTTGTGTAATTCATAGGCTCACTTAAATATCACTTTTCATTTTCTTCAGTTCTTTCCTTTGCATTCACATTTTGGCTAACTGACTCAAGATATCTAGCTTGTGATTTATCTTGGCTTGTGACATACTTCCCTTTCTAAACTGTATCATTTCCAGTTTTTGTTTCAAGTGAGTGATAAGCAATTCCTTCTTTCATTTGAGCACTTGGAAACCAGTATAATTTTGACATTGTTGTATCTCAAGGAATGGAGAAGGCTGGAGGGAGGGCAAAAGGAAGAATGACCATTTGGTGGGGCAGTGAGAGCATACACATATTTATGTCTTAAGTTTGCCATCTTACTAGAGTCATTCCTTATGCCCCAAAACAATCAGAGTATTGAAGAGCACAATCAGGTATCACCAGAATATGTGTAATGATAATAAAAGGCTGGAAACATTGTGAGTGTAATCCAAATGTGATTGGAAATGTGAAGCAGGCAAGAGTAGTTGGAAAAGTGGTGTGGACTCAGATTGCTACTAACCATCTATGTATAAAAAGCACCGCAAAGTGAAGCATGAAAGGTATGCCTGTAGTCACATGTTCAGAATTCACATCGTCGTTCTGATACTCAGACTCTAAATTATCATATTATCAAATTACTAACTAAAATAAGTTATCAGAAACATATTGTGCGTGTGACCAAGAGTTCCCACACTGGCTGTCAGCCCAAAGTCTGCTAGTGTGACCAGACTGTCATCCAAAATTTTACTTGTTTGGATATTGGCTACAACTTGAGCAAGGTCTTAATACATCTGTAATAGAACATCGAAGTTTGTTACAATTGGAAAACAAATTGAACTTCACATAGTCAAATTTAAGATATTGACAAATCTAAATATATTTTCTTCCAAAATCATTAACTTCAGATAAATATATTGGATGTTTAGAATGCTTCTATGCATATGTTATGCATATTTTAATTACAAAAGCAAATGGTCAAATAACAGCAATAGAAAAATTAAGCAATATTTCATTATTTTTCATAAAGAAATGAAAGGCTAAGTAAACTTTCATCAGTTGCATTTATTTAATACTGTTTAGAACTCCATAATTATAATTTTGATAATTAATACTTCATGAGTATCTCAGTATTAATTCCTGCATTTCTTGAAGGGTTATACACTTTAGGAGTCTTCCTGCCAGTTGAACTCAACGATGTAGAGATGGTATTGAACTCATAAGCAGAAGTAAGAATGCGTAGGCAGAGAGTATTCTGAGAGAGTATCCGAGGTCATCAGATGCAAAATAAATGCCAGGGGAGGGAGGGAAGTTTGGAAAGGTTGGGAGGACAAGTAAAGCTGAAAACCTAGACCTTGTGAAGATTCCAAGGGAACAAGAAGACTGCTGTGGAATAGTTAGCAACTAAATAAAATGATGACTCAAAATTGCAAGCTGAAATTTAACTTCAAATACAGATTTTTTTGAAAAAATAATTTAGGGTGTTATTTTCTGTGGTCAATTTTGTCCCTTCCCAGTTACTGATGTCCACACCCTTTGGTTTCCCCTTCTCTTCTCCCAAGACAGAAAGACATGCATGACAGGGAAAAGAACACTCACCTTCTAGAGAGAGAGAAAAATAAAAACTCACGTATTGTAACTGGGGGAGGAAGTAAGAAATGGGTAAAATTATAGACAGTGTTATCTGGCTGGAAGTTGGCTCCATTTTCAAATTAAGTGTGAAGAGACTTCTGTTTCAAACTAAGGGAGGGTTGGAAAATGGAGAGTGTGGGGGATGGATCGCGGGGAGTAGGGCAGAGTTACTGCAGTGAGGGAAAGCAAGCGCGAAACATTAAACCAGATGGAGCCTTCTTGGAAGAGAAAGGAACATAAAGGTGGATACTAATATCCACTCACATCAGAAGAACACATATTCATTGAGTTTCGTATGTTATTCAATATAATGATTTTGAAGGGACAAGCTATAAAACCATGAAAGGGTAATAACAGAAAACAAATTGATTGCTCCTAGGAATAGAAATCACTTAAAGCTAGTTGACTGAAATTTCTGAGAGCTGGCACAGCCGGACTGGAAGACCAAAAGTTGCTGTGGTACATTTAAGGCAACTCAAGTGGTGGAAGGAGATGAGCCTATAGGTGGGAGCTTCTTCCAGGTACATTCAGCCTCCATCATTTCCGCATTGCTCCCTTACTTTTCTCTATCTCTAAAATAAGTTTATAGTATAGTTATAGTATAGTTATGTTTATAGTTATAGTTATAGTTATAAGTTTATAGCTTCACATAGTGAAGCTACTACAAGCCTCTGATCTTATTCCTATTCATTGGAGCTCAGGTCTACCATTTGCCAGCTCTGAGGACCTAGACAAATTGCGTAAGTCCTTTCTTTCCCTAATTGGAAAAACAAAGGTAATAATGCAATGTACACCTGTCTCACAGTTTTCATGAGGATTAAATAGGATAAACTGTATGATATGATTAACACATAAACCTCACTCACTATCTGTATCGAGTATCATATTAACCTTCTTAATAGAGTTCTTCTTTTTTTTTTTTTCCTGTACCAGGGATCAAACTCACGACCTCGCACTCGCCAGGCAGGCGCTTATGCCACTGAGCTATATCCCCAGCCCCTTTAACAGAATTCTTAAGATGCAAGGGTTTTCACTTATTTCTGTGCACATCTGTTTCTGTCACTGTTACACTGTTCTGCTTAATTCATTACATTATAATTGATACATATCAACATAGCTATTATACAGAAAACTTACTTGATACTTATAAGCCAGTCATAATGGTAACGCCTATTGAGTTCTACAGTCTGATGCTGACAAAAAGTGACCTGTAAGTTTTAAAACATTATAAAACAAATTTTAAAATTTAAATTTCTTTGTTGTGTATCATATGGAAAAAATTCCTTTTTCCTTCTCTTCTTCCCTTCCCCCCTTCCTTCATCCCTTCCTTCCTTCCTTTTTCCTTCCTTCCTCCCTCCCTCTCTCCTTCCTTCCTTGGGTCTCTCCATCCTTCCTTTACCCTCTTTCTTTCTTGTGAAATAGCAACTTGCTATGTTGGCCAAGCTGCCTTGAAGTTCTTAGCTCAAGAAATCCTTCTGCCTCGGCCTCCACATAGCTAGGACTACAGGCACACACCACCACATCCAGCCTAGGATGCTTTCTTTGTAGGCATGATGACATACGTGGGCCAAACCATAAACTATGCCTTTCATTGGTAGCCCATTTGCTTAGTTACTGTCCTGGAAATAATACACTGAAAGGCTGACACTTGCTGTGGACAATACCAACAGCACCGCTTAACCGGGAGCCATACAGTCAGGCACTGTGACAAGAGGTGCTGCGGCGGTGACTCCCATCCGGTGTGCGTTCTTCTCAGAGTCACTGTCCTTCAGATTTCATTTGTGCTTCATATAAAGTTTTATATCCTAATATTTTCAAAGGACATCTTTTATATCCGAGTGCCTGCCCTTAGTTATACAGGTAACTGCTCATTTTGTATTAAGAATCAGATTGAACCTAATTTTTATGATATTTCTGATTTATGAAAGAATTTCATTCTTTTTCCGGTGGGACTGTGTTGTGACCACACTCCACTCTGGTGGTGTCAGGAGCTAATTGCCGTACAGACTATCTGATTTCTCTCTCAGGGTACCGCAGGGCTCGAGACTCAGCCTCACGACCACACGGAATTCTCAGGCATGGAGTCTCATTGCTTCTACTACAAAGCTGCTTCCCCAGAGAGAGTTCAGACTGTTTAGAAGTTTACTACTGAGACTAGAAAATGCTTGTCCTTGGGCTCTGTTGGATCTGAATTTACTTATTCTGCCTACGGGGCTCCCTAAAAAATCTCAGTTTAGAGGAGGGACAAAAACAGGAGAATATTTCTTCCTTTTTTTTTCTCAGAACTTGAGGTACTGTGAACCGACCTGCAGGTGGATCTCAGGGGACCCTGAGCAGTGCATAAAAAAGCTGTTTGTTTTTGCTTGTTGAAAAAAATCCATTTGCTGCTAAACTTCCTCAAATATTTACTACTATGCTTAGAAAGAAAGGTAATCTTTCCTTCAGCTCTGCCTTAAGGAAGAGCCATTTCTGTACTCGGTCTAGCCCGAAAGGGAGAGTGGGGTTAAAATGTCTGAGGTAGACGTAACTGCGTCATGATGGCAGGCCATGTGCAGCAGCACAGCTCTGTACGCAGTGAATCCCTTGAGGTTTCCTCCCAGTATCAGAGATCTCTCACTCACCCCAGGAAGGGAAGCTCAGTGACATTCGCCGCCCTCTCTTGCCTGTCCCCAACCCCTTTAATAGGTCTCCCCACACAAGCTTCCAGGCCTTCCCCTTTCTCATTGTCTGCAGCTCAAATTAAAAGATCAAAAACAAGAAAGATCAGTTCTTTTTCAAAGTAGTTTTGTGAAAGCTTCATTTATACTTAAACATGATCTCCTGCCATATATGTGACAGACCTTTTACAAGCCTGTCAGCCTCGTGTGCCACTGTTGTCACTGTGGAAATAATGCAAAACCAGTGAACTACATTAGTCCTCTTTGATATTACAGCAAGTTTCCAAGAAACTTTGCATTCGGCCACTAGTTTGTATTTTACCATATTTTTATATGAGCCAAATGCTGGGTCTGCTTTTGGAGGTGAAAACCAAGCATTGCGAAGGACCAACATCACCTGGTACAGCAAGTTCAAATTCTGAAGTTCAGCCCTCCTGAGGAAAGCAGTGAAGCTGGGTTCCTTCTGAGGACATGTGGTTTGCTGTGTCCCTGGCACGGTTGGTGAGGTTGGAATCCAAAGGGGAGAGAGACAAGCCTTATCGCCTCAGTGCCTTCCCATGTCCTATGGGAAATGAATTCAAACCTCTTTGATAATTGATATGACAGCAATAGGCATCATTGACATCGAGGATAAGGAGTCATCCAAGTGACGAAAAGTGACAGTCCACTGCAGGACAAAATGAGAGCAACAGCCAACCTGGCATTTAGAGACAGACAGAAGCCTTTCTCCACAATCGAACCGTGAGCTGAGGTTTCCTGGTAAGTTAGTAAATCTTGCTCCCTGAGGGATTTCTGCAGGGGTAAGTAGGATAACTTAGGGAAGATGCCAAGCATGGTTATGTGGAACTGCTAAAAAAGAAATACACTTTCATCCCCTTTCACTGGCACCTTACTGGAATATGTACTCTTTTAAAGATCACACGATTTAAATGAGATAAAGAAATGGAATATTTGAAAGAACTGGGCTTTTAAAAAATGTAGTCAGCTACATGAGAATAAAAATCTCAAATAATTCTCTTTTCCATCAAATGAAGGCATTGGAAAGTTCTGAACTTTTTGTAACATATGCGAAGATTTTATTTATAAGTCTTTTTTGGCATTTTTGTTGGTTTGTTTGTTTAGATGCTTTAATAGTTACTGAGTACTTCACAGGGTCATTAGAAAAGAGAAATTGAAAGCCCCAGTGCAGTGGTTTGAGGGTACATTCTAGCTCCTCCATTATTATTGTTGTTGCCATTACTGTTATGATTTTAACAAAGCATTAATAAAATTTACTGTTGGAGTCAAGTACCAAGCATACTTAAATGAATTTGGTTTGTTATTTCCACAAATTAGCTTCTGATCTTGATAGATGGGAATGTTTCACTTTTGATTACCGTTTTCATGAATCACACTGAGGTCAAAGTATGAACTCTAATGCTTGTATATTCACATTTCAAGCAGGGGAGGTGTGTTTCAGGAAGGAAAACATGCTTTTCATTACATGTTTGGTTATTTTTAATCTTTCCTTGATTTGTTTTTTCTTTCTTCTCTCCTGAATTCACTTGTGTTCCTTTCTACTGAGAAATGAAAGACACCTCAAGTCCATGAATAAGAGTAAAGAGTAAATAAAGCTTTTCCCCCTTTACTGATGTCCTCAGTATTTGTTCACTAATGTTCACTGTAACCTACTTTTCTCAAGAAAATTCTGGCAAATGGTTAGCCATTATCTTTCCAAATGGAAAGTTTTCCAGTTTAAAAAAATGCTTTCTTAAATAGCTGGACACTGCGTACTTACTAATAAGGTATGGATATTTCACATTAGTATTAAGAACTGCAAAATACTCATGATGACACATTTTATACTCCAATTTAACACTTAATGTTTGAAAGTAACATTTTTCTTAAAGATTTTTAAATTGTTACATAGTAAACACTCTTACAAATGTAATGTTTACCATATTTCAATGACAAATGCCTTTAAGTTATTTATATTTGGGAAATCTGAAAATGCTTTGTTCTTAACAACATTTCAGATTATAGATTATTTCTGTTTAAATTTAAATTCCTTGATTATTTATTGAAATTGAAATTTGAGAAATATTATATATATATATATATATATATATATATATGTACATATATACATGTATAGTGGTACCTTGGTTCATAAACTCATTTCTCTCCATAAGTATAATTGCAAACCAAACCAGAGGAGAACCAAATCAAGTTTCTTTGCAAGATCAACAGTGAACCTAACCAATGAATTTGATTCAGTTCTCATCCAACTCAGTTTGTAAGCAGAATAGCGGAAAGAGTTGAGTTTGTGAATTGAGCTTTTCTGTCCATATATATCTATCTGTATCTTATTATATATAAATCTTTGAAATTATCTTTATTTCTCCTTCAAAGAAGAAAATGTTCTCTTGAAGACCTTTTAAACTTTGTTTCACTATGTGGCTGTTCAGTCTGACATAACTTTCCTTACTAAAATGGTAAAATACAAATTAACCCTTTCTTGAATAGAAGTGGGGCATTTCATTTGTGAATACATTTTGATGGCATCATATGAAAGTATTGTTGAGATATAGCCTTGAATATTGCTGTAAATTATAGATTTGTTCTTAAAAGAATACTGCAATTTGGTATAATTGAGCTACGTATATTTGATGCGTAGCAACTTTCAGCACACACAACTATTTTGTGAATTATGTCAATAAATGTAATATAATGTGTGATCAGAATAAGAAAATATTAAGGCACTTAAATTAACTTATTTTAAACTGACTCAATGTTAGTAACTCTAACTTCATAGATACCATGCATTACATACAATGTGTTGCAAGTAGTTTTCCTATAATATTCCTGTTGCTTTCACCCATAACCATGGCCAAATGGGTTCGCCTGTAAAACATGCTTGGTCTAATTCCCTGGAGCCCATTTATTGCCGCATGACTGTAGGAATCCAGAAACGTCAGCTCTGCTGTTGTGCAACACTCAAATCACCTGCAGGTGACGGCCACGGCCAGCTCCCGTGGCCCAGTGCCAGCTCAGGACTGTGCTGTCAACAGGAATAGCGCACCGCTCGCTGCGGCCCTGAAACGGCGTGTGCCTACAAGTCCCAGCTGTGGACTGGGATGTGTCACTGGAGTCTGTGTTTTTGTTGAAATAATTTGCTTTTGCTAAAGAGCATTTTGTGTTCATTAAAGTTGTTGGCATCACCTTTAAGCAACTCGTAATTTATTTGGCTTTGGTCCTATACCGATATGATGAGAACAGGAGAAGAAAAGCAACCTACCAAAAATACAATTTACACAGCTTGCTGTATAAATAGAGGCATGTAACACTGAATTTCTTAGTTTTATATTATCCTTTCAATCAGAAGAACTTTGCAAAGGAAGAATAGGTATCTAATGATAGACTGTTCATTTCAAACTCTGTACTCTTACTGAGAACCTTTATGTATTATATGAATAGTTAATACAGCTTATGGGAAATGTCATACTGAACAGTGAAAACTATGTCCTCTTTTTCTGATGGAGAATCTCGCCCTTGGCAATTTAATCCCTTAAATAACCGGAAGTAGAGAACGCTGTGCTGTGGTATATGCTTTAAAATTAAAAAAAAAAAAAAAAAAAAAAAAAAAAAACCCTGAAAAACAAAACCTTGGCAACTGCAAAACTATGGACACATCTGGACCCTAATAAAAGACAAATTTGGAAAGATTGGTATCCAATAAGATCAGAATCAGTTGGAATTAAAGATACATGAGAGAGAAACATAGGAGATTCTAAGGATTATCATGGGTAAAATTGTTATAACTAGGGTCAATTCTTACTGAGTAACACATTTTGGAAGTTCTGAGTATTTCAGAGAGACAGGGTCAAATTAGGGGTTTTTGTATTTGAAGAATTTATACTTTGCATATGTAAAATATGTAAATATATTTATAGGGCAAGGCAGTTTATAATCAACACTGTAAAAATGATGAAAGATTATCACTAATTAGAGACAGCCTGAAAATGTGGTGACCCATGACCTAAACTCTGGGTCCTTTGGTCTAGTAGTTTCTGGTTTATTGGTGTTTCCCTAATTAGATTGTGTTTTGGTATGCTTTCAGCTGTGAATGTTGGTATCAAAAATGATGAGTGTTGGGGCTGGGGATTTAGCTCAGCGGCAAAGCACCTGCCTGGCAAGTGCAAGGTCGTGAGTTCGGTTCCCAGTACCGGAGAAAAACCAAAAAAAAAAAAAAAAAAAAAAATGATGAGTGTTCCACAATTATTTTTGTCTGGTTTTATATTTTCTCTAAGTTTACATCTTTCAAAATTAAATACTATCTGTTGTTTGCCACAGATTTTACTCAGATTTTGTAGCTTTAATTGTATATTAATTACCTTAATTATATAAACATATTTTTAGGAACAAGGCATAGGTTACTAAAGAAAATAGTTCATTAATTTTTATGCCAGTCTAGGTGCTGTGTACATGCATACGAATGAAACTCAACAACCTCTGGAAACTTGCGGAGGGTCCATTCAAAGCCATGAGCGAATGCAAATGATAAGGTAACATCATTTGAGTATAAACTATAAACTTCAGAGAAGAAGCGATCAGGCAGAGTACCCTCTCCTCTGCATTATTCAAGACTCGGAGATCCTGGCGTTTCTGTTCTCAGGTGATGTTCTAGGACACCGAGCTCCTATTTGTAGGTGCTCTCTGCAGGTCAGCATGCCTCTGGGGTTAACCTGCCACGTGTGCTAAAAAGCAATTCTGCTGCATCTTTATTAAGAGAAAATCCACAGGGCTTGCCCTGGGCCCACTGTATTTCTAATGTTTAATGCCGCCATGACCAAATCCCTCCAAACCGTGAGCAATCACGGTTCATCCTCTGTGGTGCCAGCCGTTGATTGCACCACTAAGAAAGGGAAAGTATTTCCAGTTAGAGTATGACTTTCCATAAACTAAAGTTGCATCCTCACTGTGATAATGCTGAAATGTGAACCATAGAAAGCCATCTTGGGGCCAGGCGTGGAGGCACAGTCCTGTAATCCCAGCACTCGGGAGGCTGAGGCAGGAGGATTGCTGCCAGTTTGAGATCAGCCTGGGCTGCAAAGTGAACTCAAGGCCAGCCTGAACTGCACAGCGAGACCCTGTCTCAAAAAGACAAAAAATAAATAAAAATAAAAATAAAAACAGAAAGCCATCTTGGGGTTGTTGAATGCTTTTATTTTATCAAAGTGCTGCAAGTATGAAGGTAAAGCTAAAGCACTCTTTCCAGAGGATCATTTCAGGCAGATGCAGAGATTTCCTGCACGGAATGGTCAGAGATCATAGCGCTCCTGTTACACATGAGACAGGACCTCAGGATATTCGACATAGCTGGATAGGGTACCTGAAACTTCAGCCTCCGTGCCTGGGGGTTCCAACATTTAATTGTTTCCCCTGTGTTTTAATATGATACAGAGAGACCCAGGAACACCCGATTGGTGTTTTAATACTCTATTATTTTATTAATGTAGTATTTTTTATTAGTAAATTTATTGAAAGTAAGAGAAGCAATACAGGACTTCATATTAGACAGCAGATTTAATATACAAGTTTCTTGAAATAAGTCCTAAAACATATCCCTGGTCTCCTGAGAATCTTATCCTCTTCCAAACTGACACTTTCTTAGTGATATCAAAATGACAGCTGATGGCTCCAGAAGGACCTAACAAGGAATAATTCCAATATCCTTGTGAGACTCAGAATTTCAATTCTTGCCATACATACATATATTTTGCTAATTAAAGCAAAAAGTCCTCAGATAAAACGTGGTGCTTGAATTTTAAAATGCCGATGAGACAAATTTGAGAGTAATCTGCCAAAGTTCAAGGTCGAGATATTTGTCTTGTGTTTCTCTTTAAATTCATCAGCTTTTACTTGACTGTAACAGAATCCTCTGGAGTGAAGATAAAAAGAAAAAAAAACACTATTCTAGGAATTAAAACTAACAAATATACTTCATATACTTTGGATTTTATTGTGGGAAACAATACGAATCCATCAAGCAAGATTAAAAAAAAAGATGGCCTTGCCATTCCTTCTCTCTTTCATTTCAACTCTCTGAATACTTTCTTATATGTCTAGAAATTTGAGTTCTTAATTTATGTCCTAAAATCCTACTTTTAGGAACTAGCGCCACCAAATATAATGCCCGGCAGCCATGTGTTTTCTCACAGGGGAATGGGGAACTCATCTTTTGGACTCATACAACCGTAAGTTGCTAATAGATCTCTTTCAATTGGCAAACTAAATCCTGTGATTCACTGTTGTTCATTAGAAAGAGCATTTGAAATCATATTGAAAATAGTACAAGTCTTGTAAGGTACCATTGTCAGAAAGTGTCCCTTCTCCCATTACACCGTGTTTGCTGCTTCTGCTACTGTGCCTCTTTAAAAGCAGTGAAGGTAACTGATTGCTCTCCATCGAAGTGAATATCCCATCACCCACATTTAGGGCAAAGTTTGCCAGAGTAGAGGGTCAGTGTGAAAATACCGCATGGCTTTGCCTCAAGAGAATTGGCCTGTGAGAAAGCCTGGCTTCAAAGCGAGATAGGCCCTTCCGGATCTGGGGTGGTAGCTAATCATGCTGAGAAACTGTACTTAAAATTGGGCCTTTCTTCCACTTGAGAAATTTTGGTTTGTAAACTTTTTTGTTCACTTGAAGGCAAAACAGTATCTCTTCTAACTAACGTGAGTTAATTGTACAGATTCCGGGGATTCAGCGTGATGCTTCTGCGCATGCATGCTGCATGCAGTGGTCATGTCCAGTCGCCTTTCCCTTCACCTTTGGTAGCCACTCCAGCCCGAGTCATCACTGTTCCACTCTCACGTCAACTTGCTTTTAAGTTTCTGCCTGTGAGAGAAGATGAAGTACTTCTCTTTCCGCGTCGCGGCTGATTTTGCCTAACATGACGCCCTCCCACTCGGTCCAGTTTGCTGCAGGTGCCATTTCATTCTTATTTGATAGCTGAGCAGCACTCCCTTGTGTATACACGTACTACATTTTCTTCACCCATCCACTGATGACGTCCAGGCTGCTTCTGTAACTTAGGGATTGCGAATAATGAAGCAATAAACATGGCGTGCAGGTATCTCTTTTGTACACTGTCTTCCTTCCCTTTGGATCCATACCCAGACGTGAGATAGCTGGTTTCAGGAACCTCCATATGGCTCTCCGTGGTAGCTGCACTGATTTACACACCACCACCAATGTATAAGTGCTTATCAGATTAGAAGTTGGACTATTTGAAGAGCTTGCAGAATGGTATGGGTAACACAGCTGTGTTCGCTTACAGCCAGGTAAATTCGAGACCAGCGGTGTTACACATATGGGCCAGCGAAATCAATTATTTAAAATCTCAGTGGTTCAGAACTACAAAGATAACTGATTCAACTCCTCCTTTTCATACAAATACTTTCAAAAATAGGTAAGAGGATAAAGTGGCATACTGTTGCCTAAAAATTGATATGTGTCTATATACATGAATGCTTTTCATGCAGGCACTGTGCCACTGAGCTATATCCCTGGCCCCTATGGATACTTTTCATGATGTAGGCATCTCATAGTTTTGAAATATTTCTTTGTCTTTTTTTTTTTTTTTTTTTTGGTACGAAGAATTGAACTCAGGACCTTACACATGCCAGGCAGGTGATTATGCCACTGAGCTACATTCCTGGCCCTAAAAAATTAAAATGAATCAAGGTATTTTCTAAAATCATTCATTTTACAACTAAATAAGTCTGTATGGACATATGAATGGGTGTGACTAGAATTTGTGAGGTGAGCTAGAAAAAGTGTGCCAAATTGACAGATTTTTAAATGGAGCTTTTTGGGTGGAATAGTGAATGATGAATCATGCACATAAAAACTAAGTAGAGTCCAAAAGGAGTGTGTTACTGTCCAGTTTTTATACCACTCTCTAAATAGAAAGCAGAAGATGTTCTCTGAGTTCTGATTATACGGTATGTGTAATCCAAATGCTTATTGAAAATAAGCGTTACACAAAGGAAACACATTATCTGCCATGTACTAATTATGATCTGTTGGTATTTCCCTGTTGGTATTTCTACGTTCAGTCATCATCATTGTTAATTTCAATCCAATTACATGCGATTTATTCACTCAACAAACTTTTATGGAATACTGGAAATTCATGAGAGTTCTAAGTAACATCAGAAAAAAGTTTACTCAGGAAGAAACTCTAGTTAAAGGAGACCATGTCTTCACTTTTGGCCCTCCTTTCCCAAAGCTAATATTCTACAATAAACAAGTTCTGTGGGTATTTCTACTACACTCCACCTCTAGCATTCTCCAAAAGCATCTCTGGGCACCCTGTGAGTTGGCTGCTACCCCACGTCTGAATGTTACTGAGAATTCTAAGACTGCAGTGTACTGTTGGAGACAGAGGCAAACAGCAAACAGTGGTGATGACAGTCTGAGCTGGTATATGTGATGGATAGTGAAGAGAAGAAAACACTTCTGGGTTTGGGCCCACTGAAGAAATTATTTATTTATTTATTTATTTTTTTGGTTTTGGTTTTTCTCCGGTACCAGGAACCGAACTTTGCCGCTGAGCTAAATCCCCAGCCCCCCACTGAAGAAATTATAAAGAAGCATATATTTCTTTTAATCTCACCTCTGTCTCTTTTCCTTTACCAACTCCCTCATTCAAATTCCTTTCATTTTTGTTTTGAATTATTTCAAAAATCTCCTTGAATAGTATCTTGATCAATAATCCTCCCTGAATATTAACACCGAATAAGTTGTCCACAGACTCTACTTTAGCCACGGAGTATAAGCACCACCTGCTAAATTTTGTGCTTAATGTAACTGAAAACTTTATCTGGCTATGGTGTTCATTTCATGTAATATTGCTCCATCCAGAAGAAAATCCTGAATTTATTTTCCACTTATTCAAAGAGGAAGTCGAAAATAGTAATCTTGAAGGAATACTGTAATGTGCAAGAGTTAGCAACCCTTGCAGTAGTGTACTGTATCTGAATTCACAAACAGGATGAGAACGTGTCTGGTATGTTTTATTAATAGACCGTGGCAAGCTTTGAGCTGCCCACATTGTTCTGAGCTTTGAGCAAAACTCCACTGCCGTGCTGAATCACCTCACGCTGTAATGTGAGTTATAATAACACAAGGCTGAGAGGCTCCATTTGGAGCACTGCGTTAGTCAAGTAGGTAAAATAAATTCAGGATTAGACATCTTCCCACTTGCATCCCTTTCAATCCTTGGAGGACCATTAAATATCCACTTTTTCTTCACCCAAAACAGACAAATGCCACTCTTCTTACTTATGGAGATGGTGTTTTATTATTTTAAAGAACAGAAGGAGGCCAAAAAGATTCACTTACTTTTCAGGCACCTATAAGAAAATAGGGATAAAGGGAGAAACCCAGATTCACATTTCATAGCCTTATAAATTGGTGGCGTATGTTTGAACACTAAAGAGGTGCAGTGTTTCTGTGAAAAACACATTCATGGTAAGAACTACCTTGTATATTCTAATGTAGTCATGATTCTCTTACCTTGGCCGTGTACACTTAGAGATTCTGTTACCATGCACTCAGCATCACATCGCCCACATTTCCCCTTTGATGGAACCGTCACCCACTCTGATGTGCTCATCTGTGCTCGCTCTGAGCGTCCTGATGGAGCGCAGTTGTGCACCAAATGCTTCCTTATGGAGTCTTCGAAGTGCTTCCCATACTACCGAGTCGGTCTATTTGTAGGGGAATTTGCGAGACGCGGGGTTTTGTGTGCACAAATGCAGGGTCAGGGGTGACCAGCTGAGTAGAAATAGCCTGAAATGTACGCTGTAGGGCCCAGCGGATGAGGTGTAGCGGGCGCCGCGGACCCTTGACGTCGTGGCTGTAGAAAGGTGGTGAAGAACAAAGGCACAGCACGTGCTCAGGCGCAGGGCAGGAGAGGAGGCGCCCGGGACCCCAGGAGGCGAACAGAGCTCACCCGGGGAACACAGAGCTGCTGCTGAGGTAGCAATGGGCAGGTGACCTCGAGACTTGAGAAAAAAAGCCCAAACTGGACTTGAAATTGAGATAGGAAATTGTAATAGTAACTAGAATGAAACATACACAAAAAGTGGGTATGTGTGTCTACTTTTGTTATTTTGCATGTGTGTATATAGATGAGCATGTCCGTAATTTGTCTGGATTGAAATACAGAGCTAGTATAAAGCAGGAAGTCGCATGAGCTAGTTATTTTCTTAGTAACTTTATTAGGCGAGTGATTCCCCAACCGGGAACATGAGCCCCGTTTAATATGTTGGATAATCTCCTCCAAGCGCACCCCACCTCCTGGCTCCTTTGTAGGGCTTTGGTATCCACGAAGGCAGCGTGCTGCGGGGCAGCTCCCCCGTGCAGAACGAGTCGGAATCAGGTCCTTTCATTCTAAGATATCTGCTTGACGTTCCGTGACGCAAAATGTACCCCAGAGAGGTGTCACTGAGAATGAGGGGCTCTTACTTCAGCGACTGCTTCCTGGCGTTAAATACTGAGTGGCGGGGGGAGGGAGGAAGACGGATGGAAACAGAACAGAAATCCATCAACTGCTTTGTTTCCTAAGTAAACTTAAAGTTGGAACGGATTTCAGGAAAACAGAAAGAAAAACCTTACCTATTTCTATTTCTTATCTAATTCAAACACTGCACTCATCCTAAATAATTTTTAACTCCTTTTGAACAAAATGTATGCATAGCCTCTTGGAAAATTTGCAAATGTTCAAAACATATTACTATAAATTAATTCTTCCTAAAAGTTACCACATTCCCCTGTTTAAGCATGTATTTATCTATGTATCGTACAGTGTCATGTATGAGACATAGGCCCTGTCATAGTCATTTGATTTGTGTCCTCCTTTAAAATAATTAAACCCATGTCCATGTCTCAAATATCATTATCCTTCTCATCTATTACCTGTCAACAGTTCCAGCAAAATGCCCAAATTTTGGCATTAACAAAGTTATTTACATAATAAAAGAAAAATTCTGCGTGTTCCCATTTGATGTGAGGAAGGGAACTCATCATTTAATGTCCATCAATACACGAAGAGGAATTTCATTTCTGGTAGTCTGAAGTGGGTGTGTGCAGTTTCTAGCCCTCTGTCCCTCTCCAGGCAGCTCTGCCACTTGGACGGTCTGGCACCAGTGTCCTCCTCCCTGTTCTGCTCATGCTCACCCCATTTTTTATTTCTGCTGTCATGCTCTGAGACAGTCCCCTGTCATCTCACAGTGAGATTCCAACCACAGAGCCCTAGCAAGTTCTTTGGCTTCATTTTCCTCCCCGTTTATCCTTGCTCACATTACACCAACTGCTATAATCTGTGCGGAATTTACGTTAAGTGATATTTCTGCCCGTGTACCATAAAAGCCTCACAGGGTTTGAGGAGATCAGTTTCTGAGGAGCAGAGGAATGGCTGAGGAGATTCTCCCCAGGCGCTGCAGCTTGGGCAGTGTCTTTCTTCAGAGCTACTAGAATTCGCTCGGGACCGTACTCCAGAGAACAGCAGTCCTATGAGCAAGGTCTGAACGTCCACAGCCTTTCTGAGCCATGGTGAGCAAACTGACATCAAAGCCCTCTCATTTGTAGGAGATAAAGTCTTTGAGAAACTGATTTATATTGCTCAGGGAAAGACCTGTTGTGTCATAGTGGAATCATTTTCTGAGCCATGGACAGCAGAATAAGGAATGGATCCATTAATTAGCACTGTTTCCGTTTCTGGTGATGGAAACTACTCAAATCTAGGTTCCACGGTTCACAAGGCAGAAAAGCTTATGGGTATCTTCAGGATTAGGCTGTGCTGAGCTAAAAAGGCTGCATGAGAACATTCAAAGTCCAGCTCTCCCTTTCTTTGCTTTGTTGACTCTTCCCCGTGTGCCCCAGGAAGTTTGTGCCCTTTGTGCTGAAGGATATGATGCTATTGTTCCAGGAGAACTCCTGGGGTTGCCGTTGGTGGGATCTACAGGACATGGAGCTCCAGTGGTGCTGTGGACCCGACCTCCACACTGCACTAGATTCCAGCCGTGTCAGTCAGGTGGAAGGAACAGCACTGCACTCCCCAAAGGAAAAGGCTCCATTGTCAGAGAGCAGTGGGGGCTGTTGGAGTTGACAGAGTCTTTTCAGCTTCTCAGCTGAATCCTGCAAATAGCCCTTATTAACTGACTTAAGCAAATTTAGCCACATAGTTATATTCTTTTAATGAATTTCTGTAGCCTGTACTGGTTAGAAAGAAATAAGTTGTACACTCCTAGCCCCATAACTTTGCGACTGCAACCAGTGAGTCTGTAAGAGGAAGTAAAACCCATATGAGATTCTTCTACACTACAGATGTGCATTGTCAAGTCCTCATGAAATTCCCCTGCAGCCCATTCTCATGGCTCAAGGACCGCTACCCTCTCGAAGTCAGCCACTGACAGTTTTCTCTGCCACAGGTGCCATGATATTGTTGGAGCAGCATTAATAACCCTTCCAGTGGATCCACGTGGCAACTTCATTGTTGAAGTAGAAAGAAGTTGGAATCACAGGGCTCAGGACCTTAGTCCTGGAGTCGTTATTCTTTGCAAAGGTTCCAGGTCATTCTGAACAACTACTTACAGTGAATACCACTTACTTTACCAATGAAATATTTTTGTATCCCTACGACTCTGGTGGAGACTTTGATTGTGACATCTGGCTTTCTTAGTCCACTGCACTAGGGGTTTATTCTTGTTCCAGGATATCTGCTTTCCCTGGGGTGCACTCCACCCTGCCTTGTCTCCATGTCTCCTCTACTCTGTGTCTGCCTGGTTCACTGGAACTCTGAGTTTTGGAATTATAGGTAAAAACGAAAAGATAAGATCAGGGAGCATAAAGGATCAGAAGCAAGTTGTGCTGTTAATAGTTCTGCAGAGAGCAAATAGCGGCTTAGGGCTGTGCCTGTTGAAATACCAGCCTGGCATCTCTCACTGGCCACAGGACCCAGCGATGACCCCCAAGTCAGTTCAGGGCAGAGGGCACAGCCAGGATGACGAACGCTGGCTTTTGTTGTTTGTTCGCAGTTGAGCTTGCTCTCCAATAGCTCTTTTTTGTTGGGTGCTGTCAGTGGTATCAGAAAGAGAATGTGATCTTTCATCTCGCAGTTCTCATCTTTCTTTCACTTGCTGCCAAGCAGCTCTCATATGTTTACGAGTCCCAGTCAGTTCCTTTTTTTCCTAACTAAAGATAGAAGTGTTTTAGAATCGCACCCCTCCACCGCAAATGTAAATACTTTTGTTCAGGGTGACCTTTTTAATAAAAATACAGACCTATATTCTGAAAAGGTCTACAAGAAGTATGGTGGGTGGATCTTTCGTTCAGGAGGTGGGTGAGCATGGAAGACATCCTTTAAGCCTGAGGAGCGCAGCCTGACCCGAGGACAGGGATAGGAGAGAAACGGCAGGTGCCAAGCACTTCCAGGGACTCAGAACTAATCCCACCATGAGGCGGTGGAGAAGCCCAGCTCAAGGGAGTGCCTGACAAGGAGCTGTGGCTGCATGTTTGCTTGCATGCGTGTTTATGCAGACTCACGCTGATCACCTCCTTCTTCAGGAGCCATTCAGTAGTTCAAAAATGGGTCAAGCTTTAAACGTCATGTTTGTCACCCTGAGAAGTGACCTTGACAAATGGCTACTGTGGAAACTGAAGACACGGTAAACCGACACTTGACCAGCTGCAGCGGGTAGGCTGGCTCCTGCTGCCGAGGCGGAGAGTAGCAAGGTTGTTCCTTGCATGGAATCTGGGAGGACAGAAGCCAATACGTGTCACTGTAATAAATGAGTGCTGCCAACAGCGGCGGCTCTTCTCGGAGAGGAGGCGGTCAGGCTCTTAGCCGGGATGGGGCTGTGCGTCATGAGGCTTTTCGTATCTCTGTGTGGGACAGTGAAGTTCACAGGAGAACTAGAAATGAAGTTCGTGAATTTTCAATATGCAGATTAATCTCTATCTTCACAAATTTATACTGAGCAGCTGTGATGTGGAAATACAACCTTTGGTCTTTCCGTTCCCTCGGTTTGATTTGAGGTATTTCTTCCTCATCCTGAACTTTCACTGCGAGTCACTCTTGGTCCCCCTCTCTCCCCTGTTCTCCGTCCCTCTCGGTCTCCCTCTCTTCCCTTGCATCTGTGCTCTCTGCCTCTGTGTCAGGCTCTGCCTCGCTGTCTTCATGTGTGTCTCTCACTCTTTCTCCTGTCTCTGAACAGGAAGGCTGCCAGTTCCGTCATTCTGCTCTCTCGCTGTCGCATATTTTCATTTGCTATTGGGAGCTTGTGTTTTGCAAACATGAGTGGTAAGCAGGCAAGCACAGATTATTCCATTCTAAGGCAGCTTCTGAGTCTGCTTCATTGCTTGTCCTACAAGGACTTGGCCTTCGCTTTGTAAAGGCAGGGCACTATGGCTGAGTCGCAGCTCCCAGGGACCCTCGGCTTTGTCCCTTCACGCCCACAGCACCTTCCACCTCTGCCTCAGCCTGGAGACTGGCAGAGTCTCCTTGCTGCCCACATGCGTCTGTTTGGCTAGCTCTGCACACACTTGCACGCTTGCCTTCAGACCACTGAGAACGGAAGTACTCTTCCTGACTCTAGTCACTTTATGTGTGGACTTTTCTGATCCTAAATTCAGTGTTTTGTTCATCATAAAATAAATATTAACTGCACTGTGGATGAATTTGGCGTGTGTGGGGGGCTGAGTAGGGGTTCACAGTATTCCTTCAGCAGTTCTCAGAACATATCCATGTGTTACCTGTGCACACACACACATACATGCGTGTGCACGTGAGCCTTTGCCTGTGAATCTTGCACTCTGTTTGTTTTGCTCACAACCATTGGTGTGCCTTACGCCATAAGTGCGTGTGAGGTAAGAGTCAGGTAAGCCATCTGTGTGCCTGTCTGTGTCCGTGGCTTGAAGGCAGAATCACACTATCCCCAGGACTCTTCGTTACACACGCCCCTGCTAGTGTTGTCTAATGATAGTCTTTAAAGTGTAACCTTGGACCTTCTGGGGAGTCTGGAAGGCCCGAACTCTTTTCCTAGTGACACAGCATCAGGATTACCTCTCTGAGCTCCTGGATGTTTGCACTGATAGTGCAAAGACAGGCGTGAGTACAGGGTGACGGTAACCTCGTAGGCATTGGTTCTCACCGCCAAGGGTGCCCAGTGTGAAAAAGGGCGGCTAAAGCAGAAGCTTCACTCTCATTTCGTGATGGAAAGTGAATTTTGTTTTATCCTCACAGTCCAGTAGACATCCTTTCACTATTTTGTGTGATAGCACTTAAGCTGCGTGACGCTGGTCTAGAAAAATGCTGGTGCAATTATTTGAGTTGTGAACGGGACAGGACAATTCTTTTTTTTTTTTCATGAAACTTCATTTTTACTTGAAAAAATGTATAGGCCTTCTGTGACTACTTAGACTTGATACTTAAGACATTTTCCTGAAATTTAAAGTATGTCAGTGACTTCAAGAAGACAAGTAACAATAATAGTTGCTGTCAATACGGAAATTTGAGTTTTCGGTTTTTTCCATGGTGGGAAATTTACATCTGCCGTTGCGATGTTGATTGCTTCTCAGTTCTTGAAGACTTTTGCTCATGAAATTGAGGGTGATGTTAATCAGTGTGACTTTTGAATGAGTATTTTTTTAGTGACATGGGCTAGCATTTGGAATATCTGCTTTAATCAGCGCATGGTGTTTTTCAAATTACCAGTGCAGGGTGTGATAAATTATTCAAGGACAAAAAGGCCACTCGAATTTCATGATGCATCCATTGATGTTGGTGTCACAAAATATAAAAATTTTGGTACAGTTTCAGATCTTACATTACAATTTAACTCTAGCATTTTAAACTTTGATGTAGTATCAAAGTATATAAAAAATCTGTTGAAATACTGCTTTATCTCGCTGCTACTTGGGTGAAACTATTTTATACATATGCAGTCGTCTATTAGTATGTGCAAGGGAATAGCTCTAGGACCCTCTGTGAATACCTAAATCCATGGAAATTCAAGTCCTTTATATGAAATAAGAAAGTATTTGTATATTACCTATGCACAGCTTCCTGTGTACGTATAATTGCTTTTGGATTAATTTACAATACCCGAGACAATGTAAGTATTCTACAAGTAATTGTTATACCATATTTTTAGAGAATAACTCTGTGCACGCTTTAGTAGTTTCAGTCTGAGGTCCATTGACTGCATGAGGAGGAACTGTTAGATATGGAAGACATACGGCGCTTCAACCAAAGTGACATATTTGCATGACAGAAGCAAATATTCAAACAAGTCCTTCTGTCACTAAAGCCTGCTATTTAGAAAATACAAAAGGAAGATGACAGTTGCTTACCATTTAATTTTGAAAAGTAGTTAGTTTTACAGAAGTATTTTAACATCTAATGGGTTTATTTTTATTTTGAAAAGAAATGCACATGTATACTTTTCTTATTGCTATCAATAAATATAACTTTTATAAACTTAATTTGGATCCTCAGTAATCTCTTAAAATGTAAAAGGGTTCTAAGTCCAAATAACTTTAAGAACAACTGGTCTAATATCTTCATTTTGAAGTAGTCATTTTTTAAAACATAAAATTAAGAATGTTCAGTCTGGAAATTAAACCATGCACAAAGAAATTAACAGTCACATATGAAGTCAGGTAGCTGTGGAGAGTAACAGCTCTGCCATTGTCTAACTATGCAAAGATCCCTCCAAAAACAAGCCTGTCATTATCCTGCCTGGAGCTTTTGCCGTTGTTTCTGCTTCTTTCCAATGCCAATTATGCCAGAGGGACGAGGCCGGTATTTGAAGGACACTGTGATCCTGCTTTGAAATGACTCTCCAAAGTTTTGATTAAGCTTTTCACAGGACCTACGCTGCAAAATGTGTTCCCTTCCAGTTTAAAGGAAGTGCAGTTTCTTTGGTGAGAGACAGACATTTCCCCCTGAATTGGAGTGGACGCCTCCATTTTCTAATTAAGACATTGCTCTCTCAGAATTGAAGGAATCCATGGGACTTTGTGATGTGGCCTTACACCTGCCTGAGCTTAGGACAGAGTAGCCCTTGGGCACTTTTTAACTGTCAAGGGTTTATTGTACTCTTGCTGCTGGTGGTCTCTTAAAGGGAACACGTGTGAGAGTAATTGCACCACCATTACCTCATAACTCTGCCAAAGGTGAATTTCATACTTTTCTTATTGGGTAATTGAATAGCATAGAAAATGTAAACATTTTAAGCTTCCATTGGAAATTTAGAAGAGAATCTCAAGGACGTATTACTGAAAAAGTTTAGTATAGATACTAGATTTTTCCCGTCATTGTTATTTTCTAGAGCAACAGGTACTTGTGTGGTTGTAATTGTGTGTATGCTGAGTCTAACACTGCTGAGCCACTGGTAAGCACTGAAGCTTCTTCACCACTTTACCTTCTTTTCCTTCACTTTTAATACGGTGATAATAAAAGTTTTGCCACCTTGTGGACTTTTTAAAGATTAAGTGTGTTCATGTGTGTGCACACATGTGTGTGCATGCTAAGAATAGTCACTGAAACATAAAAAATATTCAGCCAAAAAAGCTATACAGAATGTATGTGCTGTGGTGGTGACATTTGTTTTAAGAAGTTTTTAACCTAAAAATTTTGATTTTCTTTTTTTGTTACTGGTAATCGAACTCAGGACCTTACACTTGCCAGGCAAACACTTATGCCACTGAGCTATACCTGCAGCCCCCTGATTTTCTTAATAAAATAGGAAAATGAATGGGATATGGTTTTTTCTTTCATATGCATCACCATTTTTAGTTTCCATGATGATAGAGATCACAATCTCTATCCTGACCTTATAATTTTTATTGATCCAGCTACTAATAAATTTTGAACTATTCCCTAATCACTATCACACTTTTTTCTTAACACTAATTTGTAAGTTAAACTCTTTTTGATGAGGCTCTACTCATGAGGTTCTGTATCAGTTGCTTTCACTGAAGTTCTTCATATGAACCTCTTTGCTGGCTCCAAAATAAACTTTGACTTTGCTTCCAGCCATTGGCTCCCTTCTGGCTATTTATATATATATATATATATATATATATATATATATATATAAAATGAAAAATATATATAATGGAATATATATAATGGAATATTATATATAATTATATATAATATATAATAATATATAATATGTAATTACATATATAATGGAATATTACTCAGCTATAAAGAAAGATAAACTCAAGGCCTTTATCGGTAAATGGTTGCAACTAGAAACCATACTCATAAGTGAAATAAATCAGACCTGCATGTGTAAGCAACATATTGTCTCACTAGTGTGAGAACCTTAAACAGTGAATAAAAACTGGGAAGTGTGACAGACATTGTGAAACGAAAGGAAAATGCTCAAAAGTAAATGGTCATTGTTAATGGGTTAGTATTCACATTGCTGGGGAAAACCTTCCAGGCACTCAGTTTAAAGGAGGAGAGACTTAATGTGACTCTTGGTTTAGGGAGTTTCACTACGTCATTGGCTTGCTGCAAAGTAGACAGGATGGTGGTAGAAAGCTGCATATCACGTGGTGTCCGCGAAGCAGAGCATGTTGGGAAAAGCCTAAGAAGTAGACAAGGACCAGTTAGGTAACCCACTGATGAGGACAGTGCTGTCACACCCAGACACCCCTCCAGGGTCTCTTAAGGCAGTCAATTTGACAATCAATTAATCCGTGCAGTTCATAGTTCCTTTCTTCTCCTAGTCTTCCTTCGTCAGGCTGGATTCATTCATTTTCTCCGCTTCCATCCCAGCCTCCACCCTTGATGATGTTTTCTGGAAGTAACCTTTTGTTTCTGTCTTACATACTCTACCTGAGTGTTAACACCCCTCCATCCTTTCATCTTGAACTGTCACAGTGCTTTACTTTCCAGTCTGCATTTTTCTGTCCTCTCTTGTTTTGGACAGCTCTGGACGTGTATTTCCACACAACTGTCAATCTCCACCTGAATATCGCTCAGGCACATCAGAGTCCAAACTTAAAACCTGAACAAATATTTTTCTTCCCAAACGTTGCCTTTTGAAATCCATCCTTGCACTTCAGTCTTGGAGGCAACACAGAGCTTCACAAACTTGGTTCCTCTTTTATCTAACGCTCTCCAAATGCCTTCACATTTAAAAGGTCATCGATTTTCACAGAATGACTCTTCGTATTTTACAGTTATATCTCAAATTGGTTTCCTCTTCTATTTTTTAAAATCAGTTTTGCTTAGTTTAAGTCTTTATTACATGTTACAGAGCCACAGGATCCCTTTGACTGTTTTATTCAGCCACTAGATTCCGGTGGTTCGAGTTTATCCAGGTGTGCTCCTTTGTGTCCTGACCAAGCCACTCCCAAGTTTACCAGTCTTAATCATAGGTCAGGATCCATGTCTGTAATAACATGGAAGGCATCTGAGCTTCTCTGGCTGAGTCACCTAGAATCCTTACTCTTCATGTGAGCAACCTTTCTCTGCTTTTTAGTTTACTGAGGCATAACTGACATAAAATAAAATAAGTAAAGTATATAATTTGATAAGTTTAGACATGTGTTCAAGCGTGAAATCAACCATAACCCTAGACACGAAAAGGAACATACTCAGCACCCCAACAAGTTCCCTTCTGCCCCTTTCTATTACTGCTTTGCCCCGCAGTCCCTGTCTCTAGATAATGACTCATGCTTTCTGCCACTACATATCAGTTGTAACTGTCTAGGACTTTATACATAAATGGAATCATATAGTATGTACTCATATTTCTCTGGTTTCTTTCACTCATCATGATCAGGAGAAGAAACATTGTCTATATTGCCTTGGAATATATCACAACTTGTTTATCTTTTTGCCTCTTGACAGGGCAGAGTTGGGTTGTTTTCAGTTTGGGAATATAACAGTATAATCCATGCAGTGCTGCTTAAAACTCTTTGTAGAAGTGGCGCTCCTGTCTGTTCAGTAAATACTGATGAGTAGAAGACTGAGTCATAAGGAAGATGTGTGTTCTAAAGCAACTGCCACACTCTCTTCTAAAGTGATGTAACATTTTCCATTTCCATCTGCAGTGCAATTAGGTTGGCAGTATAGCTCAGGGGAATTGTGCCTGCCTGCTAAGCATGAGGTCCTGAGTTCAACTCCTGGCACCAAAAAAAAAAAAAAAAAATTAATTAATTAAAAAAATAAAGAAAATAGCAATCCATCTGCAGTTCAAGATTTCCATTTACCCTGTCTCCCATCCCACATTTGCTGTGTTTGGTCCTCTTGCATTAGCCGTTGGTGTGGGCATACACAGGTGTTACACTGTGGTTTCATCTGCACTTCTCTACTCACTAATGATGTTGCATGTATTTTATGTTTTACACAGTATAATTCACACTTTCTGGTGAGTCGTTTACTGAAATAATTTGTCCATTTTAATTCGATATTATATTGTATTATTCTACAATTTTAAATATTCCTCATATATACTGGATATAATTCTTCACCAAATGTGCTTGTAAATGATACCTCTACATCTATTTGTTTATTGTCAGAATAATAAATAGCTGTTTATGAAAAACAGCTATTTAATTTGATTAAATACAATTTAATCAACATTTTCTTACATATATATTTTTGTACTATTTAGGGAATCTTTCATTTACTTAAGGTCACAAAGAATTTATCCCATATTGTCAGATTGTCAGTTAGAATTAAAATTTATACAATACAATACAGAAGTATAATTGTTTTGTCATACACACACACACACACACACACACACACACACATACCTTCTGCCAAAAATGTATACATAATTCAGGAAAAGAAAAACTAGTATAAATGTTTTAATACTAAATTTATTGAGACTTCATGAGATTCGTACAAGTTATCTTTGTCCTTGTTATTGTCCTTGTTATTGTCCTCTACAATAACAAGAGGTGCTCAGAGTGGTGGCCATGAGCTTCCAGACATTTATTAGTATGACAAAACGCTGCCTGGGTAACCTTGGTCTTGGGTTTGTGGCACATGCATTTTCAGTTTCTTCTCTAAGGGTTGGCAGTGCAGTGAGTTTTCTGTGATACACAACATCTTCCAGTCCCATATGAGGGTAACACCATCTGTTTAAAAAACACCATACTATTTTTCTTTTTCTCAAGTGTGTATATACACGTTTTTGGTGGACACCCTCATGAGAAGTATAAGGTATGGCAGTGTAAGGAATTAATTTAAGGTTCATCACTACAGACCATTTTTAGAATAAGCACTCATGATCATTCTTGAGGTAAGCAGAGTGATGACCCACCCCATCCACGCCCCCTCCTTGGAACTGGTACAAACATTACCTTACATGACTTAAAAACTCAGCAGAAGTGATTAAAATCCTGGCACCTGAGATGAGAAGATGATCCACATGGGCCCAGTTGAATCATGAGCATTTCAAAGGAGAGAACGTTTCCCTGCTAAAGTCTGAGAAAAGCACAGTCATAGCAAAAGGGTTGAAAGGATAGGACCACTCTGGTTCTGAAGATGGAAGAAGGTCCATGTGTTGGTTATTTTTCTCTTCTTGCTGAGACAAAGTACCTGACACCCATAATTAAGGAAGGAAAGGTTTATTTAACTCACAGTTTGTGGAGGTTTCAGTCTGTAATCAGCTGACTCCAAGGCAGGGTGGCCTGGCACAGACGCAACAATTCAAGGCTGCAGAAGACAGCAAAATCAGCAGGAGCAAAAGCAGGGAGAGACAAACCTCTTTCCCTCCCTCATATTGTATGCCAGGTATCCACCCACGCCCACACTCTCTCCATGCCCTCTTCTTCCATAAGTGGAGAACCTCTACAAATTAAGCACCCTGGCTCCCTGCTGAGCCACATAGTTAACCTTCTAAACTTCCCAAGTTGACACAATGAACAACATCCTAGAGCGGTAAGGGCGCTTCCTTCTCACCCCAGGATGTAGAACTGCTGAGTTACTTAGTTAAGACTCTAGACTCCTCATACTGACACAGTATATCAACCATAAGAGTCCACAAGCCGCTGAATGCAGGCAGCTTTAGGAGCTAGAAAACGAGAAAAAAGCATTGCATTCTATAGTCTCCAGAGAGGAACACTTCCCTGTCTAAACCACGAGGTTGATATTTAATATTGATACTGATATTCAGTAGGAAACTAGTATAATTTCCATGTGAGGGTTTTGAGTTGTTTCTTCCATTAAAATAAAAAAAATTACTTTGTTTAGCAAATTTTTGAATGAATAAAGAAAACTTAAAATATTACATGTATGAAAATTAAAGGTAAGGTTAAAAATTTAATGTAATACATCCCATTGATATGTACTAGAGATATACTTCCCTTTTTTAATAGGAACAATGAAAATAAAGTATTGTAACTTTTTCTTTGCAATCAGTATACGATCGTCTTTATTGGCCAATGAGCATGTCTACAAGGTAATTTGACTTCTTCTTTTTTTTTTTTTTACTATGTTTGTATTGCAGTTTCCGCCCAAAAAAGAATTCTAATATGTCATTGCATTGATAGTTTTTCCAATATTTTGATGTTTCCAGTATATGCTGCTATCAAAAAGGTATATGAACACATTGAGTATAATATGCAGAAGTCTATCTTATTTATTAAAATAAAGATAGGTATAATATAAAAGAAAATAACAGTTACCTTTAACTGTCAACACTTTGGTGCCAGATATCTTAATGTATTGTTTTAGTTTGTATATTTTCCTACAAAGACATTTTAGCATGATTCGTTGACAAGTTACCATCAATATTCTTATAAGTTATTGTTTGAAAGACTCTATATTATTAAGGCAGGTAAACATTCCATTATTTGTTCAACATTCTCTGTAGATAGGCCCTTCTCCTTTTTTGGTGTTATAAATATTCCTGAAATATTTGGTCTTATATGTATAACTTTCTACATTTTATTTGCTTATTTTCTTCTGATGAATTCTTTAGAAGTCAGTTTGCTCCTCCAAAAGTACAGGATTCGTATTCACACGACCAAATTTTCTTGAAGAAAATTTTAATTCTCATCATGAGCAGCAGAATAGGAAGGGCAGACGCTCCTTCTCAGTGTGAATATCATTTTCTCCCAGTTTCTTTGCCTATAGAAGATTTAGTGCACGTCTGCTTCCACGGCCCGAGGCGAAAGATGCTTGCGCTTTGTTGGAGAGACATTCTGATTGATGTCAGCGTGCTGTGCTGAGTCACGCTCCTTTGTCAAGGAACATTTTAGACTTGGAAGATAACCCTGTGTTGGCTACAGTCTTCTACAAATGACTTCTTCGCTGTTAAATAGAGCTGTGGAGTCTCCTCTTTGGCTCTGCCAAATTATATTTATCCATACTTTTGATATTTTTTATAAGTCTTTTGAGTCTTAATTCTTCATTCTCTTGCATTTTCCATTTGCGTCCTGGCCTCCTGAATCCCATCACTCTGAAGTCACACAGCATGCCTCATGCTTCAGCGTATTTTATTGGATCATTTCATAGTTCATTAAAAGAAGCACATTTTGAATAGTTCAGCTGAGAATAAAAACACCACGAGGTGCTGCAAAGCTGTTCTGGAAGTTTAGCGTAACTGCTCAGGTCTCTGGTCAGCCATAAAACCATTAGCTGTGACTGGGTCATTAGTAATGATAACACCTCCTTTGAAACAGATGTACGTCAGTCCACAGAAGTTGTTAGCTTTTACTCTGTGCATTTAATATAAGAGTTATTGTACTTAAGAATTGTTCAAATAGTTTTCCTTCTTCTTGAGAAAGTCCTAAATTATTCTTAAAGTACTTCATCATCCATGGTAACTGGGGCGTGTTGCACTATCTGTGGTGACCAGCGCCATGAACCGAGCATTGACTGAATTTATTTCGTGGATTGCACCTCCAGCCCCCCTCTTCCAAACGCCTCTCCCTCACTGCCACCTACATGGCTGAAGTTTCCCTCGCCTACATTACACATCTATTTTCCTCTCACACCTTTCAGATTTCTTCTTTTAATGGAATTAAAAAACATTATTCTTAGCTTTGATCAGTGGATTTAGGGACCAATTTAGAGAACAAGATGCTAATTTCAAAACCAATCTGCATGATCAGTAGTAGATCATGTCCATATTCCACTTTTCAAAGCATAGATTTAGAGGATATGACTTCCCTATTATGAAGTAAAAATTGCTAGTATCAGAACTCCCTTAGGAAAAGTTACATGCAGAAAGAATAGGAAATGTTAGCTTTCTCTTACTTTTACAAATACTTGAGATAAATCAAAGGGAAATGTTTCACCTCAGGGTCAAAGAGGAAGGGAGGGGCAGGTTGGGAGAGAGAGAGAGACAGACAGATACTAATGGAACTGCTCATGCTCACTTTATGGTCAAGGAAAGAGACAGAGACCCCAGGGTCCCACCGTCCCCTTTCAGGGTACAGCCCTGTGACCCCGATCAGTACCCTCCCACCAGGACCCTTCCATGCACCAAACTGGGACCAAGCCTGAGACACATGGACCTTAAGGTGATAGTTGAGCTCTTCACTTCAGCACTGTGCAACCTTTTGTTAATTAAAGGCCAAGAAACCACCGGCAGATTTTATTTTTGTGTTTTCAAAGTAAAAACTGTTGAAGATATTCCTTAATGCCTCAGGCAATTATACTGTCAAAAGCTAGTTAATCATAAATTTAATAATTTAAATTGCTCCTTTTTTCAAAATGCATTCACATGCAACACCTGATGTACCTTGATTCACTTGGTAGGTTAGTGCGTGCTTTCCCCCACAGGGTTGATCAGTTTTTGCTCAAAATAGATTGAGGTGCTCTGTACATTCATGCCCTGGTCCACAACGCTACTCAGTTTTGAAGAAGCTGGGTTTGTGCTTTTAACTTGGATTTTAAATAAAATGTCTTTGTCTAGAATTCTTCCCTCAGGTAACTTCACTTGCCCTGAGCCCACTTACCTGAACCACAGGCCGAATTAACTCCGGGATAAGCAAGAGCAACAACCGTCACCCGACGGGAGGGACCACCCGATGACCATTTATTTTCTTCCGGACACAGATTTGAATCTTTCTCATACATTTTCTCTTACAGTCCCTGCATAGCATGTGTGTGAGCTGCTTCTTCTATCTTTTCCATTTTACCAGGAAATATCCAGAGTCCGGGAATTTAAGCTCATTCACCTCCCTAAGATGTGTTGGGAACAGTGTGTGGATGCGGGTCTGTGGTGTTGCGCATGCCCAGTGACGTGTCCAGGGCGTCAGGAGCTGCTGTCTTCATGTCTGTCACAGCGCACCTGTTCTGCAGCTCTGGACAGCTCTGGACCATAGTGTAACCACACAGTGATGCTTTTGTTCACGCGTCTACTATCCTGCGCAATTCTTCAAGTACACTGGTTTAAGATGACATTGCCTTGACTGAACTGTTCAAAGCATAATTTCCTGCCTCGTTCAATAAGGTATTTAGAAAGAACAGTGCTGAAATAAATTAATTTGGAATTTGAATCATAAGTCCATGATTTTTTTTGTTATACAAGCCTTTGATCTTGCATTTAATGTAAGTTAAATCAGGCTCAAAACAGAACATTTTTTTCTAACTCCTTATGAGTGTCTTTCTAGAATAAGAAACTCTTCTTGCTTACCTGATCCTAATGTCATTCTTTTTTGTAGGAAACAAAGGGATATCCTACTAACATCATAATAAATACATAGGTCATTTTCTAGAAAATGTAACTGTTGTAAATCAATTTCAATGGAAAGATGTCTATATGTGGCAGCTGTATATCTCAGGTATACAAATTTAATCTTTCCCCGTCTTCACTGAGATAACTTAATGCATTAATAGAATGTAACCTGAAACTCTGTCCTTGGTGTGTCTCACTAGAGGACCCGCCCTCTCCTCCTGACCCTATTGGGAATAACTACTCTTTTCCATTGTACCTACATTACTTTTTTTGACATGACAAATATTATATTTAGAAATTTATTCTGATGGAAAAAACAATCTTCCAAAGGAGCCATTAAAATATAACTGATTCATGGTTAGTCTTATTAATAAACTTGAAATCTATGTCGTGGAAGATTGGCATTCTGTGGCTTATTCATTCATTCTCTCAAATTCTATTGTTAACTTCAGCCCGAAATCCTATTACGCGAGTGATCTTTCTCTTGATGATACTCAGGCAGAGAAACCAGCAGGCCGCGGACTCCTTTGCTTCCCGAGACCCTCTGAAGTGAGCACCTGTATGTAGCTGTCTCTGCCATCCTGAGAAAGGCTCATTAATTTATTTGGCAAAGGAGAAATATTCTTCCTGCCAAAATTTATGGTAACAAATCAGTCACACCATTGATCAGTGTCCTTTTCATATTAATAGCACAGCAGAGTTTTGAGCCGTTTTCCAGAGAATTGGAACCGTTCGCTTTGTCTCATTTGCTCTTGTGCAGCTTCCTCAGAAGTGGATATCAGGGACAGTGCTCCTTCCTGTTCTAACTTTCGTATTTGTACCATTTACGTATTTTCAGGCTATCATAAAAGCAACATAAAATCTGAGTTTTCTTTCCCAAATTCTCCATGTTTGAGAAAGGGCTTGTTAGTGCAGCCAACAGAAAAGAAAACTAATCTTTAGAAGCAAAATATAGACTCACATATGTTAAATAACACAAGGGAGAATGTATTTTATACTGAAATAAATTAAGGAGAGAAATACAAAGTTAAGAAATTTGTAGCAAAAAAAAATTTTTTTTGTTACAGCCTGGATTTTTATTGTATCTTTCTTAGGACACCAAGTTACTAAATAGGAGGAAACTGAGGTAGTAAATTTCATTTTGCTCTTAAGTGTGTTCAGAGATTAAGTCCTTTACAAAGTGACATACATATAAAGTTTAAGAAAAAGAGAAACAAAAAGACCTTTCCTGAAACCTTAAAGAAGTAAAGAATGATCAAAACCCAGCTATTGTTAGTGTGTGTGTGTGTGTGTGTGTGTGTGTGTGTGGCTGAGCACTCACTTCCACCAGTCTCTCCCCCAGATATCTAGATCTATTTGTCCTAACTGAAGAGTTTGTCGTCATTGATCAGAACAGCTGTTCAGTCATTTAAGTTTGGTCAAATGGCTTCTTTACTGTATACTGTTTTAAAAAGAAGGAGAGACAAGGCTATATAGCATCTGTAACCATCACAAGAATTTATTTTCACAGTTATCTATTGAATATGATATACTGCAATTAAAATTAAGTAAAAGACCAATTCCTTGTCATCCAATGTCTTATTCACTTATTTTAACTTATCTACTGTAGAGTTTTTCAATAGATGTAAGCCTTATTCTATGATTAAATATGCATATATTAAAAATTTTGGGGTGAATAAGTATGCATATATGTGTATACATAGTACATTTATGTATGTCTGTGAAGCAGTTTTGTATAATTTTAATTTTTTAACATAAGGGCAGTGTTTAGTTTTGAAGGAAGACAAAAACCATGGTGACTTTCATTCAGGTTATGTTGACTGTTTGATGTACAAGTGAATCAGGTACTCATTCCACAGATACCATGAACCTACTATATTCTGGATATTTACCATGTAAATCTCAGTAGTAAAATGGTAGGCATTAAAAATAAAAGCACAGATGAAAATATCTCCTCTAATAGTTACTCTGCAATAATTACCAATAATTTAGTAATACTTAGTAAACAACTTTATTAATAATTATTATCTGTATTGTCATTTATGTTGAGTTTCACACTGCTTTTATTATATCTTTTAATATTTCAATATTACAGTGAATAGTACCTTCTCATCAGACTTTTTCCATCCAAAAGTGATCCATGGAAAAGGCAGGTTTTATATTCTTTTGTTCTACATTTTTAGAGATGTTTATTACCTTAAAAAGTAAATAAGGTTTTTAAATCTCTATGTTTGCCTATAGGTGTGTATATAATATACACATACATGCATGCAGTACTGCATATTGTATGCCTCCATACACTTTATTAAGGTTTCCCCTCCTCCTCCCCATTTTTACTGCTTTAATGATATTATCTAGGCTTGAGAATTGTTTAGAAGTTAATTGAACTCTTGTAAAATCTAATCATTTGTTGATCATAATCTTTAACTAGGTGGATAGGAAATGGAGTTCCTCCTCCAGTGTGCCTAGAAAGTTTTGACCATTTATTTGGCTTTTCTAGATGAAATAAAAAGAAAATAAATGCTAGCTTATTCCATTCTCTTCTAATTACAAGCAAGGGTTAGAAAAGCCAGATTCCATCAGCTAAAGATGAGTTATCTACGAATGAGTCTACTTGGAAACAGATTAGCAATTTAAATGACTAAGTTAATAAGATCCAATTATAGCTAATTTGCCTGTCCTTTCTTTCTCTCGCCCTCCCACGGCTTCTGAGTGTGAGTGCTGGTATGAGGTCCTAGGAGCAGAGGGAGGCTGGAGGAGCCACATCCCTGGGCCACCTGCTGGGCTGAGCTGGGCTCTGCCCCCATGCACAGGGGGCGCGAGCACAGCCCTGTGCTCTGTGTTCTGCATCTTTCAGTTGAAGAATAAATATACTTGTGTGTGCAAATGTATGTGTCTGTGTCTTTATGTATCTGTGTGTGCTGTGTACATCTGAGGGAGTGTGTGTCTGTGTGTATATGTACACACATGTGCACTTAGTCATGCTCACTCACAATGTCCAGATGATGTTTGTGTGTACAAGAAGAAAGAAAGCAAGCTTCAAATTTGATGACTTTTAGCATTGATATCTCACTTGTTTCAGTGGGTAGACTTTGTTTCTCCAATTCAGGAAGAATGCATCATTTATTGTATATGTCCAGTCTAGCCTGTCAGGTTCACACCCAATATTTTACATACTAGGATCATTCATATTTTAAAATTATTCAGTGGTTTTAAGAAAAGGATTTGTAATGAACTGGAAGCCTAAAGATTGAATTGTAGATAAACCTAGCTGCTGAATGTAGAAATCTCCCTTGGCTAAGTTATGTCAAAACAAGTGCTCACACGTTGGAGAACATATTTTTAAAAAATCAATGGAAGATTCAGCAAAATTAATATTTGATAAATTAATCTAAAGATACATATGAAATAACCTGTTCACCTATTTAATGTACACTCAGTTACTTTTTCTGTGTAAATTATCAGTTTTAGATAAAGCAGACGTCAAGATTATCAGTTGTTTATGCCACCTTATCTATGACTTTCAGACAAGACTCGTACACACTGGAGGAAAAACTAAGAAAATCTCAGCTCAGCTACTGCAACAGATTATTTCCTAGTTGAATTATCCAAGGCTTTGTATAAGCTGTCTTCTAAGCATGGGTGTAGTTGATCTAGAGTACAGGGAAACACCTCTTGTTTTAACCACTCAGTTAGTTGGTGTGGATACTGTACCCAACTCTAATGCACACCCATTTTTTTTTTTTTTTTTTTTGGTTTTTCTCCGGTACCGGGAACTGAACTCACCACCTTGCGCTTGCCAGGCAGGCGCTTTGCCGCTGAGCTAAATCCCCAGCCCCTGCACACCCATTTTTCTCTTTATCACTTTGGTTTTGAAGCTAGAGATTTGAGGTAGCTACTTTTTTTCTAATGCTCAACTCCCAGTATGTACCAGTAGCCCGGGATAGGCAGTAAGAGACTTAGACCCATGATCCAAGGGGTTCTATCCTTGTCACAACACAGAAGACTTCCACCTGTAAATTAGCTTTATTTCATCATTACACAGTGTGCATGTGTATCAGAAATCACATACTGAGCAACAGTCAGGAAGACAATGCCTTGGTATTCACATCTGTGTTTTGCTGATATTGTCATAACCAACTTAGGGAGTCCTGGGAATTCTACTTCCATTGTAACTCAAGTGACTCTTGGGGAAGGTTGTCTTGTTCTTCAGTTCCCCTTTCCTTTAAAAATAATCTGTAATATTTACTCACATTTCTAGTGCTAGAGAGCACCTGTGAGTAACGCTGCACATCTGACGTGAGCACGGCAAGGCCAGGACAGCCGTGGTGCCGTTTCCCTCTCCTCCTTGGTGGACGCTCCTTGTTGACCGTTGTTTCCTCCACTGTACTGCTCAGGCATCACAGTGGTTCTTGACCTTGCATTTAGACAACTACTACTGAGCGATCAGTGTTAGCACAGAAAACAGAACTTGTCTTCCTTCCCTTTTCTGTAGATGCTTCAACTTTCCTATCTTAAAATAAAACCCCGTCTGACCCCAAGTCACACTTCAGTGACTGTCCCTCACTCGCTTCCTTCCCTGGCTGAGCGATGACAGTGTCTTCCTGGCTGTCCTTTTGCTCCTTTCATGCCCGCAGCTCAGCCCACTGCAGTCCTGCTACTGCTCCATTGAAACTGCGATTGTCAAGTCAGGGCCCAGCTCCTCTGGCGCCTGCCTGCTGCTCAGCCTGCTGCTGCTACCCCGTGGAGCTCCCATCTCCTCCCCCTGAGTACCTCCTACAGTCATGGCTAGTTTTCCTCCTGCCTGTGTCCTGACAGCTCGTGGGCTGTCCCTTTCTTCACAGTTGTTTTTTCAGGGATGCCTTTCTCAATACCTGTCATCCCAGAGGTTTAATTATCATTCACAGTTTAAAGATACTCAGAAGTACACCCCCACCCAAGCCTCCTCACTGACATTTCTTTACTCTTACCTATCAAAATTCTTGGTGCTCCTGTCTTCTCAGTAGCCTACTTGTGTGTGCCATGTATGTTTCCTAAGTCACCCTCTGAGAGGGATCTCATCATCAGCCACTCACACCTGGTTGTCTGGACAGAAGCATTGTACATCACTCTCTGACGTAAGCCCTTGACTTAGCTGAACGGAAGTCAAGTTCCGAATTCACACTTACAGTTCTTGGTTCTGTCCTTCTTTTCCAATTCTCACCACCATTAACTCCAAACCAGTACCTCCCGACTCTCCTCTCAACTCCTCACTCTGTTTCCCATGTAACTATTCTTTAGAGACAAATAAATCTCTCTTAAATAAAAATCCTACCATGCACTCACCTAATCTTTAAATGTCCAGCACATATAGAATAAAGGCCAATCTCCTTAACATAGGACACCAACCCCCACAAACAAAATTTTACCTAGACATACCTTTGGATTTTATGCTGTATTGACAGGGGAAGATATGTGGTTCTCTGAGCAAACTGTGGTGTTTCATGACTCCCCATTAGATCTACCTAGAATTCCGTTTATTTCTTTCATTGTTTGTCTAATTCTTATCCATCGTTTAGGACTCTACAGGTGAGTTATCCACTTCATTAAATCACTCAAGGCTCAGAGTACTTTAAAGTTCTCTTCTCTCAACCTCAGTAGCATTTTGTTTTTTAATTGTGGCCTACAGTGGTCATCATCTCCCCATGTCACTACAGGCTCTAACTGTGGGACGTGGTCCCTTTGCCCAGTGAACAAGGCCTAGTCCCAAGCACAATGGTCAAAAACCTGAACAGGAAGGCAAGGGACAGGGCTATGGTCACTGACGCCAGTTTATGAAGGCAGGGAAACTAACTGCGCAGCTTTTCTCTGTCCTTTTCAAAGCTGTAGACCTGGTAAAGAGTCAGATCAAGTCCAGCAAATGTTTAATCGTATCTACTATGTATCAGATCTTAAATTTGTTAGTCTCATATAAGATTTCTTTTTGGTTTTTGAGGTACAGTGTTTAATAGCAAAATTAAACAGTCATAAGAGACCTTTAAATTGTGCTGTACTGTTTACCTCATTCACTTGATAATTTAATAATTATAAACAGACAAATTTGACCATCCAGTTATTTTTTTTTTATATTCTGCTGTCCTACCTAATTTAGTCTTTGCAGCAATCACACTGTCCAATGCAAGATCATTAGACAGCAATACTCTTTCCTGGATTCCATGGCTTATTTAAGCAATGGACAAGAAAAATTTTCTCTGTCTGTGCCAAATATGATTGCTTTAGAGGTGACTTCACTTAAGCTGTGATGTCAGGAAGGTGATATAGCTGAGTATAGAGTGCTTGCCTGTCGTTCTAAGGTTCTGGGTTCCATCCTGAGCATTCGCAAACAGGGATGTAGAACCTGAGGCTTCAGAACCATTTCTATGGACAATTCACAGTTAGCACTCCTGGAGTGCATGAACATAGTATCATACATTTTCATAGCTTCCAATCCCAGTTCAGTGTCTAGGATAAAATTACTAGTAAATCAGCGTTGAACTAAACTGCAGATTGAGAATCACAGGATCCAACATAGAGAGAAGAATGCTCCCCCTTACTGTAGCCAAATGGTGAATCTCTCAGGGTTTTGTATTCCTCCTGAAGCACCAACCCACTTTTCTGGTGTGTGGGCAGGCAGAGCTGGCAGAGGGCCTGCCTGAGCAGCAGCAGCCCTTTCCAAATCATTTTCTGGAAGAAAGCAAAAACAAACAAAAGGATGAATCTGAAATGTGTATGGGCGTGGTGGTGGTTGGTTGGTTCAAAATAAAAAGGAGCAGACACTGCTGGAATAGAAATATGTCAGATATTTAGGATGCTAGAGGACCAATTCACCTTATTGATGTTTATGTTTTTGCATGACAGGAGCTGCCCAGGGAGGAATCGTTCCACTGTGCTCTTCACTAATCCATCTTTAAATAAACTTTTGAATCCATCCTCTTACAGGCCCTCAAAACACAGCGATGATTATCTGTCTGTGGAGTTTGGAACTTCTTGTGAAAGTAATGTCTCCCTGTATACCTGGCATATTGTTGCTGTCATGTGTCATTTGTACTATTTTCTGATAAATAAGTAAGTCGACAGATAACTAAATCCTATTGGGACGTGGTCTGGGGGGAAAAGACAACCTTGAACTGAAGCTCAGAGACTCCAAAGTAAAGGAAAAACATGGCCAGTAGTGCTATTTTAGGATAGTAGTGAGATAACATTTTCTAATATAGTTGGATTTTTCCTAATTAAAAATAATAGATACTTCAAAAATAAAATATTAAAAGGCAAGTTTTTGTTCTTGAAATATATACTGGTTAACTCTTTCTTCATTATATTATCATCAATGTAAAACCGTAAGTTTGGTGTAGCAATAGTACGATATTTGCTTTCGTGTGATGTTTGCCTGGTGTCCTGATTTGTATATAACACTCTATGTGTGAGTATGTTCTCTAGAGAAAAATCAATAAAGTGCCATTGATTAACAACGCCCAGCCTACATGTAAATAAACTGAACCACTTTGCCCATTGCTAGCATGATAGGCAGTCTTTGATGTAAAATGCTGAACCAGAGGGAACCAAGCTAGTTTATCTTTTTAACAAAAACACAGAACAGAGAAATAAATGAGTCACAGTGTAAGTAATTAGACAGCATTAAAAATCACTCATAGAATTAGCCAGTTATAACCACACAGGACTAACAGCTTGTCTGGTTCTCAGGGCCTCAAAAGAGGGAAATTAGTGTCCTAGTATGTAGTTAAATGTGTCACATTAATATCTTAAAATAGCTTGCACGATGCTATAGAAACCGGCTTTTAAATACCTGTTAGAAATCATCTCAGTAAAGATAATTTCTCTCTGCTCTTACCAGCTATAACACTTAAAAGATATTTAAGATAAATTAATGATATACAAAGAAGGGAAGAAAACTGAACCATTGTGTTCAAGTGGCGGTTTATACAGAGCCCTTGGACATCAATTAGATCTCCCGGTTATAAATGTGCCATTTAAGTAGCACCCAATGCAAAATAATTTGAGAACTGTTTAACGAAGGTTCACTCACAGTTGGGATATTGAAAGGAAAATTGATGAACAGATTGTGAATGGGCGATTCCATTCTCACTGAGAGGACATCATCCCACAGAAGGGAAGGCCTTTGCATTATTAAAAGCCTGTTCTGCAACACTGTTGGGAATTTGGGTGGATCATGAGTGCTGGCAGGTTGTCAGGGAAACAGAAATAATGCAGCTAAATGCACAGTCTTCTTAGTGAACGGGTCTAACATTGCTCCTTTTGATATTCTAATAGCTGAGCTGGAATTTCTAGTAGTAACATTCATGGAGAAAAACATATTTCCTAGTTTAATTACATATACCTCTCTGTTTGTACAGTGGTAATAAAAGAATTATTTTCTTTATGTGCGGGGTATTGTGCATGTAATTCAAAAGCAATGTGGCTTTTCAGAACTAAAGCTTAAGATTTGTGTTTTGATAACTGTTCATTTTTTTCATAATGGTGCTACTACTGGCCCCTTATTAGTATAGTGCTTAGCCTTTCCGGTGGAATGTTTGGAGGGTTATTGTTAAAGTCGGCCACATTATACTGTAGGTTAAATAAAAAGTGTCCCTCAAATCCTCATGTGTTTGAGGGTGACTGGGTCGTGGGGTGCTATGCTCATCCGTGGATTCGTCCATTGAGGAGTTTGTAGCTAACTGTGCCCTTGGGTGGTGGGACCTGGTTGTACCTGGGTGAGTGGCAAGGCTGTGTTCTGGCTCCCGACCCTCCTTCCCCTCTGCTTCCTGGCTGCCACGGGCTGAGCGGCTCACCTTGGCCTTGCCATCCTGCCTGATGTATTTGCCTTGAAGCCAGATGACCACCATGGACTGGAACCATGAACCGAAAAGGTCTCTCCTCCTGTACACTGTAGGTGTCAGGTGTTTTGTCTCAGCATTGAGAACGTAACAAAGGCACATATTGTGACCTATCCCTTTAACCATCACTGTTTAGAAAATCTTCTGGCAGAATCTGTTTCTGGTGGATTTCCTCTAATAAAAGATGACTTTCTGATAGCGTGATTGGTCCCCCATTGTAACTGCAGCATGAAGGGAGACCATCTAAAAATGCTTTGATTAGACACATTTATAACTAAAATCTTTGGATGTGCAAGAAAATAAACATCCTGGGCCTTCCTGCATAAGCTGCTAAAGAAAAAATATCTTAAGTGGGCGAGGGAATAGAATGATTGTACATAGTTTGACTTTCCTGAAACAAAACCAATCGTTGGACCATAAATGGTTAGAATTAGCGCTCTACCAGTATTACACAGATGTTAAGAACACTTTGATATTAAATTACAGAATATTTTATGGATATGGCAGTTTGGTCTTAAGGATTACCTTTCTTCTCAGTTTGCTTAAACAAACCAATAATACCTCTTCAGTAGTTACAGAGTGAAAGTATTATCCTCATCTGAACGTTCAGGACCCTGCCTGAACTTGTCATTCTCAGCCACTCTCCTCTAGTTTCCAAGAGTTTTCTTTCTTCTGCTGCTCAGTGCTGTTTTCCAACTGTGCGACTTGCCACGCAATTCTGTATAACGTAGGTCAAAACTAGTCGCAATTTTATCTATGACCTAGTATAAGTAATGGGGACCGGTGCTCAAAATTGCCGAGTACCTAACTAGTCTTTGTTGTTTAAACATCATTCCACGCGATGTGATGGATTCATGCTGCTTCTGCCCAAATCTCGCCATCCCTCTTGGCGTCATTCAGGCTCTGTCATATCTGTGCTGTGTCATATTCAAAGTGTTTTCTTTAACACTCTCGGTGGGTAGGAAATCCAAGGCACAGTCGCTATATTTTTAGCACTGCTCTTGAGCTGGGAAGGATGTGTGGAGATTCCCGTGATAGCAGAAAGGGCAGTTCTCAGAGAAACATGTGAACCAGGAGGACTGGATAACAATGTGGGGGTGGAAATGACAAGATGCTAGAGAAAGAAAAAGTGCTTGGAATACCTGATATTAAAAGAATAAATAACACATATTGTCTGTTCCTTAAGACTGATGTCATGCGAATGCTGTGTAATTAGGAATTCTCTGTTATACTTCAGCCCAAGTGTTAAATCCATAAGGCCATTGATTCCACAACCACAAAACCCACACTGCACTTGGCAGGCAGAACTTCTCTCCAGGCCAGATTTTCAAGTAGGAAATCTCTCAGAGTAGAGTTGTTAGGGTCATGAAACTGCCTTTTACCCATTCTACTGCTTGCAAAACTGTATGGTTTCTGTGCTGTGTATTTTGGGCTGAAACACAAATTACTTCCGGTGTGGGAGGTAGCTGCCCTCGTTCGCTCAGCACTTGCCGAAGTTTCAGGCAGAGAGAGTCTCGGTTCTCCTGGTTGCCGTTCTCCTTGCCACTTTTCTCTCGTCTAGTCCAAATATTTGTATCCAGTGTTTGTTTAAAAGTGAAAATGCTGCCTGTACAGTCAGCCTTAGGGAATAATTCCTTCAGAAAGAAGAACCTTTCATCTCCTCTTTCACTCTGAGTATAAAAGATACTTATCTTTTATGGAGGAAAAGAAATGAAGAGTTCACCAGCTAATCTCTCTCATGTATATCTGTGTTCATTCCTTTACCAACAGAATAGTTCATAAACCTAGCAGCAGTAAAATAAACCCCCGACCTCGCCTATTTTCGGAAGACTGAAAAGTTAAACTACACCCCATACCAATTAGTCCTCAAAATCATTTCTGTTCTACTTCAAAAGTGTGCATGTGTGTCTTTTTTTTTTTTTTTTTTAACTGCTAATGAAAGGATTACAAAGATTAGCTTTTGAAGTGAGGAGCAGCTTTCATTTATTTTCCTTCTGGTATTCCCTCTGCCTCCAGCTAAAATTTAGAACCTTAAAAAACGTTGCACTCCGCTACTAAATTCAGTTGGTGTTTTATCAAAGTGCATTTGGATTATCAAAGCTTCATTCTTATCTTGCAGCTTGGCATCCCTGGGAGAATGCTAGTCAGGTTAGAACTGACAAGCCAGCAGGTGTCTGCTGCTTGCAAACCAGCCCCCGCTCCTTCCCTGTGGGGCCTGCCTACCTGGGCTGGGGAGCTCTGTCCTGCTGCCTGTGGGGAGGCGACCAGAGGAAGGGCACTCTTTGGGATCGCAGAGGAGCAGCTCAGCCCTTAACAAGGGGAGAGTCACCCGGGAGCTCCCATCAGGAAGGGGGCCCTGATGAGTTTAACAGCTTCAAGAAGTCAGGCCACTTGGAATATCCTTTTTCCCCCATCTCATATTCTAATCCAAAAATATCAGGTTTTATTTTTTGATTCCTTTAATGAATTCCTACAGGGGGAGATTTGGACAATACTGATTTCAGGGATGATTTTATATCCATAGTCTCTCTTCTTGGATATCATAAATTAACACCAGTAAAATAAGTTTCCTAATATTTCCCAGAGTCCCTATAGTTCTTGACTCCTGAAAACTTATATCGTTTGGAAGTTCCCTAGAATTTTTTTTTCAGTTTAAAATATATAACAAATGAAATTGAACTGTAGAGAAAAATCACGTTAAACCAGCGATGACAGTTAAGCTTGGTGGTGTCAACTTGATTGTCTTGGGAATGACCCTGGGGATTGGCAGAAGACACTATTGGGTGCATCTGTGTGGGTCATGCGAGCCTAATCTTAGGTACTATATGCGGCCCCTGGCTTCTTCTCCTCTGCCACTGTCTCCTGTTCTGTTTCTGGCCACCACAAACTCAGCGTCTTTGTTCTGCAACGCCCTCTGCCCTGGTGTTTCTGCCTGGAAGCCAGCAGACCATGGACTGAATTCACTGAAACCTGGAACCAAACTGGACCTGTTCTCATTATGTTGTGGGTGTCAAGAATCTCGTCCCCATGCAGGAAAATTGACTGATATACTATTATCATCCAGATATGCTGGGTAGCTTTGTGAAGCATATATGGTAATCTCTAATCTTATTTGTGATTTTTTTTGAATCTTAAGTACCATGTTACAGTAACATTTATCCAGAGAGTAGAACTAGCCCATGACATTTAAAATTCTACACTTTTTTAAGATTATGAGACAGCTAGTAAGTTTTTTAGCGTGATGGAAGCCAACAGTCAGTTTTCACAACTAGAAACAGATTTGCAGTGTAAGAAACTGAAGCTCTGGTCAGAATATTGAAGATGTTCAGGAAGCCTGTCACTCAGTGTCACTGAGGCGGGACAGGCAGTGCACATGGATGAGCTTCAAAGTAGAGCTGCTTTGTGAGGGCCAGGATCGTGTGATTTCTGGAACTGGCTGCACCATGGAGGACTGTGTCCTCTGACAGGGTCCTGTACTTGCCTCAGTTGTGGACAGTGAATGTGGGTTTTAAGAACTCCCTTGCCATTGGGATCTTTAAATCAACTCAGCTGACCACAGATCTCAGGGTAATTTAGATGAGGCAAAATATGGCAGGTAATTTAGTGAAATGGCCCATAATTCAGCTTCTGTTAAAGTCTCATTTTTGCTTGGTTGTTGATTATTTTAGTGCCAACTTTCATCTGGAACTGACCTGGACACTGAAGCTACTTTCTCTCAAGTAGAATTGCAAGAAGTTAAGTGTTGATGCCTTAAATGACTTTATCTTTTCACTTTATATAGAGTTTGAGTAAAACCTACAATAGATAGCACTGATGGACGCAGAATCCTGATTTCCAGTGCAACAAGTCGATGAAGATCGCCCGCAGTGCCTCCTTCTCCTCCCACACTGTCTGCCTCCCGTTTTCCTTTCAAACCTGTATGAGAGCCTCCCGTGTACATGTAGTGCAGATCCCACGACTGTCTCAGGCAAGCATAGATCTGAAGTCAGTGTCTTGGTACATAACTCTGATGAAATGCATCCTAGAAATGTCATTCTAAGAGGCGTGTCCTTAAGATCTTGGCACTTTTGTTGGAACTAGACACACTGATGCTTTTGACTCTTATCAGAAGCAAATGAATAAGAAAGTTCAATGTTGTATAGGGCTCTGTACTCAGAGTCAGGGCTGTTTAACCAGCAGTGTCTTCCCTCCCTCAGATTTCTGACAGCTTTGACAGCTTCACATCAAAGTTCACTTTCAGGTAAGTGTTCATCGACATGGGTAATAGTTGGGGTGTTCTTAGCTCTCACGTGCATGCTGCATTTCACATGTCACAGGGACACTCTCACAAGAGTTCATTTAACATCTGTTTACACAGTATTCACCTAACTGATGTATGTCTATTTTAAGAACAGATTGCTAAATGTTACCAGTAAAAAAAATAATAATAATATGTGAGACAAGACCTACAGATAGCTCCGTAATAAAACAGTTCATAGATCTGCTGGGCACAAACTTCCTCTGATTCAGGTATGTGCCGCGAAGCCCCTAGCAATCCTAGCTTTCAAACATCAGGGCTGACATCAAGTGTTGTGAGAATTACAGAAGGGACAATTCATCTGTGATTACAAGAGACTGTAACTATACTATATATATTTATAAAATATATTTGTATATTTACTTACTATTTATATTTATTACTATATATATTTATGTAATATTTAAATCTTGAACTGATACATAAAACCTGCATTTTAGACATATTAATGTTGCACATGTGATGTTTAGATACATACATACATACACACACAGTGTTTCTATCAGTTTAAATATGTCCATTTCTTCAAACATTTATCATTTCTTTATCTTGAAATATTTAAGGTCCTTTCTTCTAGCTTGTTGAAATATGCAGTACACAGTTATTATCTACAGCCACCCAACTATGTGCTGGCATCAGAGCTGGTGACACCTGTCTTTTTGTTTTTGTTCTTGTTTTGTTTTGAGGTAGGGTCTTGCTATGTAGCCCATGTTGGCCTTGAACTCACTGTGTAACTGAGGGTGGCTTAGAACTCATAGTGATCCTCCTGCCTCAGCCTCCTGGGTGCTGGGTTTGCAGGTGTGCAGTCCCATGCCCAGGTTGGTGACTCCTGTCTAACTGTGACTCAGCACCCAGTAGTCAGTCCTTCCTCTCCTCCCCTCCTTGTCATATTGTATAATGGTCAAAGTGGTCATTCACTCATTTTATTATTCTCTTACACTTCCAGACACACTAGACACATTCTTTTCTTGACACTACATACCTTATGCTTTTGTTGTTAAAATTATTTTTTTGTTTTTGAATACATTCATTCATTTGGAAATTATTCATTTTTTAAATTAATATCTATTGAGTACTTTCTAGAAATAGATTATTTAATTGTAGAAAGTCATAGTTGACTTTAGGAAAGTGATTGCTGTTGTATAGGAATTGTATGACCTGGTTTGTTTGGGTTTTTTGTTTATTTGTTTTCTGGTACTGGGAATCAAACTCATGACCTTGCACTTGCCAGGCAGGTGCTATGCCACTGAGCTAAATCCCCAGTCCCCTGTATGACCTATTTTTGATGAAGATACTATATTTTTGAAATGGAATTTTGGTTATATTTCTTAAGCTTTGCATTTTTTTTTGTTTACTAAAAATACACTCACATTTTCTACTAAATCTGAAAATTTTGTGATGCTCCATTATCTTTATATTTCTTTATGTTATTGTATTGCAAAGACTAATCATTTCAAAATAACATTAATTATAGTGGACCTACCTTTTTTTTTCAGTGCTAAAGATTGAACCCAAAGCCTTCAGCTTCATACTTACCTATGTCTTCAGCTAGCTTATCTATTTATTTATTATTAAATTTTGAGAGAAGGTGTTTCCAAGTGGCTGAGTTGCCATATCTGCCCCCAGCACACACACACATAGCACATGCTTGTGCTAATGATGTGGACCAAGGATCGCTTTGCTCCTGTATTATAAGAGATTTGTTTATTTCCCTGAGATTTGGCAGGGAACCAACCTATGATTACATGACATTTAGTAACACAAGTTCTAATGGAGTATTCATCTTCAAGATTTTGCAGTGAACCTCATTTGATCCCATTTGTTCTGTCAATATACTATATGATTATATTTGTTAATATTTCATTTATTAATTTCATTATTATGCATAAATGTGATTTATTTATAATTTTAAAATTCCTTACCCTCTGCTTTTACCTTCATTATATGTTTTTTCTGCTTACCCTAATCTCTTTTACACATCTTTATAAAACCCTCAAGATAGAGTTATTTTAATTGTTTGTTGCTTTGAAAATTTGCATAAGACTATGAATTTTCCTCTATATACTGGTTTAGGCATATCTTAGAGGTTTTTCTGTTGAAGTGTTTTTTAAAATTTTCTTTGCAGGTTATATTAGGAATAATTTTTATTTTGTGCATCTTTGATTTTTGTTGCTTTTGACGTGTTCTGATTTATTTATTAATTAATAATAATTACATTTAACAGGATGCATTTATAATTCCAAGCTGAGGCTTTGCTTGATGGTATCATTGAATGTTGACCAGAAAACTGTGATGTGAGTGCTACTCAATATGGACTCTGACACTTAGATGGCTTTTGTGTTTAACCTGTGGCATTATTTAGGCAGAAACCTCCTGAGTTCAAATCTTTAAAGCTATATTTTCATCAATAAATTACTAATAACTTTGATCTCTTCCTCCACTATAGAAGTGGAATAATAAAAAGTGGTACTTCATTTAATGGCATGAAAATTTGTAATGCGAGTAATTTCTAGGGAAGAATTATTATTACTAATATTAAGTAAATAGTTGGATAGTCAAGTCAATGAGTGACAGAGAAAGAGAAGAGCCTGATTCCAGTGTTCAGGGTCTTATTCTCCATGCTGTACTACTGTTGCTGAACCCCACACCCCGTCTGCCAATTTGCATCCTTTTGTTATTTGTATAGGTCACAGGTTGGGAGAGGAATTTGTAAGTTGGATGAACAAGGCCACATTTTAGGGTTATCGTATGAATTCATTCTTGAGTGACCTATTTTTATAAGTTAAAGTGATGTGACTTTCACTTTGGTACAAAACAAAGTAGATATTTTGTGTCTACTTTATCATTACTATACTGTATTGATTAATTTTACCTTGGATTCATGAGGAGAAGAACCGCCCTGTTCATATCATCATCACCATCATCATTGTGATCGGCTTATGCTTTGATAATTATCTGGGGTGATGTTGTGAGAACACTGCTGCCTCATGGCTATAGAAAGTAGGATAACAAAGCACACGTCTGCCTTTCAAAACTGTGTCTAAGGAGAAATCCTGAAAGCTGAGGACCAAATTGAGTTCATTCAAGAGAAATGCAAATGTTTGCATTTCCCTAATTTTATTCTAGTGATGTTTTTAAAGTTTGTTATCCGGCTTTTTAGCCCTGCTCTCCTGCTTTGAAATGCAAACATTATTTCAAATAGATTCTTCTCATATCAGCTAAAATGAAATACAATTTTATTATAGTCCAGAGGCTGAAAATTCCTATATTTGAGTTTGTTCATATTATTAATGCTTTGCTGTGAAATATTTATCCTGGACAATGAAAAATAAGTCTTTGCCATTAAGGAAGTAGAATGGGGCTTTCATATCTGTGTACAGAATGAATAAAATGAGCAAGAAAACAGTTTATGAATCTGTCCATGTGCTTTCAGTTTCTTTTAAAATGAGAAGATGGAATCACTGAAGTATGTTTTTTTAAATTGCTCGTTGAAACTAAGTTATTCTTTGATACCTAATTGTTCCTCTGATAACTTATTTGTTTTCTAACAATTGGCAGTTATGGTTGATTAAATCATTTTCAAGCAAAAAAATAAAGTGGAGAAAATGGAAAAAGAAATCTAGGTACTTTTCAATTCTAAATGAAATGTGACAATTGAAAAGATCCCTTGGTTTCATCGTTTGAATGATGCTTGAGAGATACCACGGTGGTATGCATGTGACTAGTTTGATTACACTTGGGTTGGCACTGAGAATGAAGTCTGGATTAAAATTGCAGCCTAATGAATGATAGGGCAAGGTTTTTCTTAAATGAAATAGAACAGAACTTCACTTGTCCTTCCCCCATTCTTAGTTTTTTTTTGTATGTGTGTTTTGTAGCACCATAAACCCTACTCATTTGCCTGTTACCATAGTGTTTGAAACTAGAATAGAAAGACATGTTCGAAGAACAAGTGTGGCTTTAGGTGGTGGCACTGATAGCTCTCTCAACCACACACAGCAGTTCCTGAACAAGTGCATATAGAACCACAAGTCTAGAGCAAGTGCATATAGAGCCGCGTCAATGACTTCAAAACCTTACTGCATTAATTAGGAAATATAAAGCAGTTACCTCAGATTGCTTCAGTTTTTTGGTGTTATGCTGGGAAATATAAATTAATTTCAACATTGGCTAACTCTAACCCTAACTAATATGAAGAAAAGATCCATACATCAAACTCTGAAGAGCTTATTAACTACCTGCCCTTACCTTCAAATTTTGTGGTGGATACAGAGACCTTGTGTTAATCCTGCAACCTAAAAGCTCACAGAAAGTTGAAAGGAACAGTGTTAGTCCACAGAAATCTTGCAGGCAGATGAATACATGGTATGGAGCTAGTTAACAAGAATAATAGAAAACAGTATAAATTTTTAAAATTTAGGAAACTAGGAGCCAGGGATATAGCTCAGCGGTGCAGCATCTGCCTGGCAAGTGCAAGGTTTTGAGTTTGATTTCTGCTACCCTCTACTCCCTAAAAAGAAAGTTTGGAAACTATTAGAATCAGATTAATTTCAAAAGTGAACTGTAATACCAAGGTTCCCAAGCAAAAGCTATATACTCTGGTTTCTTTTCAGATCGTATAAATCTTTTGTCTTTTACCAAGTAAAAGCTATATTTTAATAAAAGCTTTTATATTCATACCCATAAAAATTAGCTTTTTCTTTGTAAAAGATGCATTCTTCATATTTTCTTAGTATGAATAGGTAAAGCCCGTGAAGTTAATTTCAAGTGGAATAACTTGCATTAATATATTTAATATGTATAAAAACTCATATTTTGATGGAGAATTAAGTAATTTTACTAGAAAAAAGTTTCCTCCATTCCTACTAAATATATAAAGGATATTTGTTTGATGAGGTATTATAACCTTCTCAGCTTTGTGACAACCACTAACTTAAAGTTTTTATCTTTTGTATGTATCAAAGCTCCTTTGAAAAGAGAAAACGTTCAAAGTTGCTTATAAAATCGCAGTCCTATATCCTTCTGGCAGTCAGATACATTTTGAGAATTTTAAAATAATACCTCTTTAAACAGAACTGTCAGAGCAACCAACCACAGAGTAGCTAAGGTCATATCTTTTTAAATTATGGCTTTCAAATCATTGACTTTGAAGAGAATTTGGAAGATTATTTAACCAGTTTCAGAGAATTTTTTCCTCTGATTACTATTTTTAAACAAGTTTTATATATTTTTGTAGTTTCCAAATGATATTATAGTATTCAATAGTGAGAGTAAAGTGGTTGTTATAGAGAGCCAATCTAATATATCCTCTCATGCACTTTTGTAAAAGCAACTAAGATCTTCGTGTTAAAAATCCCTAAAGCAGTACAATTTTAATGACAGTCCTCAACTCTGCATTAGTTTGCTGCATGTAAGCTAGTTTGCATCCTGTGAATGCCCTTTTTCTGTAGTCTGCTCTCTTTACAGGTAGCCTCTATTTATCCTCCATCTCTGCATATCTGACCTTTTATTTTGTTTTTCTTTTTGTGTCTGGCTTTTGTTACTTAGCATAATATCCTCCAGTTCCCTCAGAATCTACCCGTGTTGTGGCAAAAGGCAGCTAATTGGTATTCCCTTGCATATGTACAACGTTTTATGGACCATCTGTCCATCACTGCATACTTAGTTTGCTCCCCTCTCTGGCTTATTATGAATAGGTGTCGTTGTTTTTACCAGGCAGTGATCTCCTCTTCGGATATACAGTTTACGCAGAAGAGAGAGTACTGGGTGCTATGGTCATACTATTTTCAGTTTCTTTAGGAAACTCCTCCTTGTTTTGCATAATGCCTGCACCAATTTGCATCAACAGTGTGCTAGGGCTCCTTTGTCATTCATACTCCTCGCCCAAATTGATCTCATCTTTTTGATGAGGGTCATTCTAATGTGAGGTGATAGCCTAGGGAATTTGCATTTGCACTTCCCCAATGACTAATGGTTTTGAAAACCTTTTCATATACCCGTTTGCCAATTTTATGTTTTTGTGAGTGTGTGTCTGTTAGTTCCTTTGTCCATTTTTAAATGAGGTTGTTTTCCTGCTATTGAGTTATAAGTGTTCTGTGTAAGTTTTGGATATTAGCAGCTTATTAGACTTGTGGTTTGCAATGTTTTTTTCCCAGTCTTCAGGTCACTGTTTAATTTTGCTGTTTCCTTTCCAAGGCAGAAGCTTTTTATTTAATAGTGTCATTTCTTTATATTTGCTTTTATAACCTGAAATTCTCATGTGATATAAAAATCAATACCAAGGCCAAGATCAAGAAAAGTTTCACCTATATTCTCCTCTGGGAATTTTATAGTTTCAGGTCTTATATTCAGATATTTTATCTTAAATGTGAGTGGTGTAGGGTAAGGGTCCAGTTTCATTCTTTTGCGTGTAGAAATCCAGTTTCCCCAGCACCGTTTCTTGAAGAGAACATTCTTTACCCATTGTGTGCTCTTAATGCTTCTCATATAAGCTTTTCCATTGCTAGGACAAAAAACCTGATGCCCACAGTTAAAGACAGAGAAGTTTGTTTGGCTTAAAGTTTCCAGTGGGCTCAGTCCATGGTTGGCTGACTTTGAGGTAGAAAAGGCATGGCAGAAGGGCCTGGCAGAAGATAACTGCTCATCCCATGGCACCTAGGAAGTGGGGAGCTACGGACGAGAGTACACCCTTCCAAATCACACCTCCACTGACTACCTTCTCCAACCATGCCCTACCTCCTGACAGTACACCCAGCTACTGAACTCATCAGTGGATCTGTTAAGTGATAGCATGGTGCCTCTGAGATCCAGTCATCCTCCAAGCACATGAACCTTCTGGGAATGTTACAGATCTAAACTATAACAATGCCCTGTGGACGTGCAGTTGACCGTCTGTTTTGTACTTATTTCTGGGTCTCTAATTTGCTCCATTCGTCTGTGTGTCTGTTTGTACGCCACGAATGTGTGGATCACTGCAGGTCTGTTGGGGTATGATTTTAAATAGCCATTGCTGTGGCTATTTTTTGTTGGTATATTGTGATTCTGTGTGAATTTGAAGACTATGTTTTTCCTATTTCTGTGGAAATTGTCATTGGAATTTTTGTAGGCATTGCATCAATCCTGTATATTTCTTTGTACACTATAGGCCTTCTAAAAATATTAACTTGAATTTGGAATATCATTCCATTTATTTGTGTTTTCTCCAGTATCTTTCATTAGGGTTTTATAGTTTCCAGTCTAGAAAACTTTCAATTTCTTGATTAACTTTATTCTTATTTAAAATTTTATACTATTGTAAAACAGATTTTTTTTTTTCATCTTTTTGAGACAGGGTCTCACTGTGCAATTCAGGCTGGCCTTGAGCTCACTTTGGACTTTGAGCTCACAAGACATAGGCTGGTGTTGAACAACAATGATCCTCCTGCCTCAGCCTCCTGAGTGCTGGGATTACAGGTGTGCACCACCACACCCAGCCGTAAAACAGATTTTTGTCTTGATTTCTTTTTCAACTAGGTTACTATTGCTGTATAGAAATGCTACTGAGTTTGAGGTATTCATTCCTATATCCTGCAGTGTTATTGAATTGATCTGTTAATTGTAACACTTTTTGTGGAGTCAAACTATTTTTCATGTTATGTACAAGACCTAGTAGTGAGCGCTGAGAAAGAAGGAGGACTGTGGTGTCCTTCATGGAAGACATCATGTGCCCGGTGACTGGCCATCTAACACTCACATGGATCATTAAGCACTGACTTTCTTAGGGAATGGAAATCAAGATATCCTACAATTTATGTGAAGATAAATACCAGTTTATTGTTATCTAGGCAAGTATTCTAGACATAAAACATTTACTTAGGTGAATCAGTGAATTAGTATGGCAAGAGACTTGGACTGGCCATCATGACCCTGCTTTCAGAACTCCACTAGCTACCGGTACCTCTTAGTGAATCACTTAATGTTTACACAGCTGGTCGTGGTGGGACACATCTGTAATCCCAGCACTCGGGAGGCTGAGGCAGGAGGATCCCTGCGAGTTCCAGGCCAGCCTGGGCTACAAAGGGAGCTCAAGCCCAGCCTGTGCTGCATAGTGAGATCCTGTGTCAAAAAGACAAAACAAAACAAAACAAAAACATTTTCACATATTTTACCTTACAGAGGAAGACCATATTTCTTGTGAAATACATGTGTTCTGTTTTTTTTTCCTACTTCATAATTACAATAGCCAGCAACTTTGAAATTCCTTATAAGAACATCATTGGGTATAAGATAGTGTAGGTATTGTGTGTTGCCACCATTAATGATAAATGAGTTTTGCAACCAAATCAAAAGTAGCAATCTCAACCATAAGCAAAACTCTGAGGCTTTTGCAAAGGAAGCCAGTAAATTTCCTCAACTATAAGAAATTCTGTATCACTTGTATTGTTTTTGTGTTGTTTTGTTTTGTGTTGGTTGTTGGTTTTTTTTGTTTTCTTTTCTCTTTAAAATTAAAAAAATGTGGAACTGGTTTCTGCAGACATCATTTGGTGATATTTGTAAACCACATGCTCATTGCTCTCCCATCTCAGAAATTGTCATTGTCACTGCAGGACTCTGAGGGGGGGCTCTCCTCCCCTCAGTAGTGGTTGCTTCTGGGGCACAGATGTTTCTTTGCCTGCAGACTGGAAATAAAGGGTCCTGCAGACTGGATGTTTCTTCAGAGGGTTCCACCCACTCATCCACTGTTGTTTGTTTGTATTTTTCTAGTGCACAGTGTGTTGTGATCCAGCCCTGAGCAGGACAGGGTTCTTTCACCATTCTGGGTGCATTAAGCCTGGCCATTCCTCTACTTTGTAGGTCAGTTGCTTTTGCAGAACACGAACCTTTCTTCTGAGCATTGATCAGTTACCTATGTGTTCTGCAACATCTTCAAATTATTACAGAAAGATTTTAAGCACGAAGTTTTCTTACTTGGAATAGATTAATGCAATCTGAAAAAACTCCTTTTTAATCAGTAGACCTAAAGTTGAATATATATTTAAGCTCGTAAGTTGAATATGAAAAAAACAATACTGCACTCACTCTTCAGTACACCTTGACTCTCACTGGCCCTCTCCACTGAGCTCTGTGATACTTTGGAAAGGTGCAAAGCTTAGTTTTGTGTCTAGAGCTACCCAGGTGAGTTAATATTTGTGGTCATCAAAAATGGTCTCTCCTTAATGAAGCCTTCCTTTATGTCATCAATCAATTTTATATACAGTTATTTCCTTCTATGTCTAAATTATCCAGCTAGAAGAAGATAGATAGAGAGAGAGATAAAGAAATAGATAGATAGATGAATGCATAGATGGGCGCATGGATGGATAAATGGATAGATGGATGGATGGATGGATGATTGGATAGATGGATAGGTAGCTAGATGATAGATAGAATGAACTTTGAGTTGAATAAATATCAATTGAAATAATCATCAAATGAATGAAAGCATATCTGTCATCTTTAACAGCTGTGCAGAACTTATGTAATGCCATACAAGAAGTAACAACTGGTCTATTTCACACTTCTGATTCATATTAAACACATTCATAGAGAAAGTCTTTCCAGATGTGGTCATAAGTACACAGCTTTACCCTCTTGTTTAGAAAACAATTGTGTTTGCCCGTGCGTAAGAGATCAGTGGAATCCTCAGAATTAAGCACTTAATGCTCATCAAGCAGAAAACAAGATCTGCAGCCCAGTAAACTTTGTCTGCAGTGGAGGATTGAAAAGGAGGCTAAACGGTGATTCATGGAGATTTCAGCTTCTTCTCAGGTATAAAGGACATTTAAACCATGTTCTGTAATTTGAAATTGATACATTATGGTTTTAAAAGGTTACTAACAATAGTCCTTATCAATCTTTCACCTTTTCAGGAAATATCCAGCATTGAACTCAATAGCTTAATAATCTTTTGAGAAATTACTAGAGGGGCATGTGTGAGTTTAAATTGAAATCATTATAAAATTCACAAATTTGATCTAAGCCTTGGGTTTATCTAGAAATTGAAACTTGTAAGTCTTTTGTGAGCCTCTAACAGAACCATGAACTACAGAATAAATTAACTAATTAGCAGACATTCTAATAATAATTAGCTGGTTCAAAAGATGAGAAAGAACTATGATTTTTCCTTTTTCGTAGTTTCCAGTAGTTTTAGTTTTATAATAATTTAATGAAATCTGACTTCAATTGTGTTCTTACATTTATTGGAATGAACTTAATATCTGAAAAACCAATCAATCCTTTTGCATATATATGTACAATGTCTCTTTCATAAATACCTTTATCATTGAAATAACTTAAAAGAAAAACTATCTTACACAATTTCAGTCAACCATTTACATGAGTCTTTGGAGAAGATGATACTATTTCATGTATTATTCCCAGGGCATATTTCACCAGAAAAGACCCAAGTACCACACTGAAAGAATTCTATAAATACCAATCCCGTTACTACTTGGAAATTCCCTGTGCACACTTGCTCATCCAGCATTGTAACAAGTTCCCCATGTTGTGGTTGGGAGCAATCAGCTCATGTTTTCAAATGTGGGGCTTTTGAAGATGATTGAATTGTAGGGAGACTGAACTCATCACTGGCTCAGTCTACCAATGAGACAGTAGCTGAATGTGCTATTAAAAAGTCTCTCTGCTTTCACCTGCACGACGTGAGCGGCTCTCCCCCTCCATTCCCCTCTGCTGTGATGTATTTAGTTGAAGCCAGCCGACTCTGCACTGTAGCCTGTGTGCCAAAATAAATCCTTCCTCCTTCAAACTGCAGGTGTCAGGTAGTTTCTCCCAGCACTGGAAAGCTGTCTGATAGATCAAATAAATAAGCTAATTTAAACTCTGCTTAACTTCAAACTCCTAAAGTCTGTTGGCCATAGGCCTAACCCCTTTAACACTTCTTAATGTAATTTCTCAATATAAATTCCAGAGGAGCAGAGTTGGAATTCAATGGTAAACAGTTCATCTTCAGTGGTTTCGTTTTCTTTATTCTTTTTTTTTTTTTTTTTTTTTGGTTTTTCTCCAGTACCAGGAATGGAACTCACAACCTTGCGCTTGCCAGGCAGGTGCTTTGCCGCTGAGCTAAATCTCCAGCCCCTTAGTTTTCTTTTTTCTTTCAATGCTTTTTTCTATGCTTTTTGGAAAAGAACAAGGTTTCTTCAAATTTAAGAAGGAGGTGCTCATCTGGGAAGTTTGATACTCTATCAACTGTTTCATGAGCACAGCTTACAAATAAAATATGTTTTAGGGAAAGTGGAAAGAAGGGAGAGAAAGGAATGGAGTGAGGGAAACTGTACATTAGCCACTCTCTAAGTGGGGATATACATTTCAAAGTGCTGCCCCTTAGCAATGCTTTGCAAGATGTGAACCCTGAATCACCTGGGGTCCTATAAAAATGCAAAAATCCTAAACTCACTGAATAAGAAGCTCTAGGGTTGTTGAACAGCTAGCTGAGTTTTAACAAATTGTTCAGGTTCTTCTGATGAATGCTACATGCTGGAAATGACCAGTGGGCAGGTGTGATACTATGAGAGGACACTCTGCTGCCTGAGCATTCAAATGCAGGCCTGAGCGCTCAGCTCTCGCCTGTGTAAGGAGCGGGCTCCAAATCCTGCTCTCTGCAGTGCTTGCTGAAAGCTGCAGAGCCTCAGCGTAGGAGCTGTGTGGTGTTTGTCTACCGGGATGACAAAGGGTGTATCAAGCTATCAAGAATGCCATCCTTGCTTTATAAAAAGCTCATCCTGGGTGTCAGGGCAGATCTTTTATGTCCAATCTCAGCCCTGGAACAGAAGGCTTATACCTGCTTCCAGTTCCTCCTGATGTATTTTCATCTTAACTCTTTACAGTCTGATTCCTTTCCTGGAAAACCTTAGGTAAGTACAACTGGTGGGGCGGAAGGTCTTTGAATGTACTCGATGACACATTTTCCTTCACAGGACCACAGTTGTCCTAGACTGAAACTGAACTTCTGCTGCTCCCTCAGATCTTGGCCTGACCCTAGCATAAAAGCTGTGTTTGCAACAACCGCCCGTACATATTACCTGAGAATCCCATGTGTTCATCCTCTAGTTGAAAGAAAATGTGTTTGCTTTTCAGATATCTATAAAATGTAGCAAGAATAAAATACTGAGTAGATTAAAAAATAATACATAAATAAATTATCGAGTAGAATAAGTAAGTGGAGAGAGTTTGCTCTGTCAGTGTGAAGGAAGGGAACACAGTCCAGGATCTTAATGAGTCTGAATGGCGTTGTGGGCTCCAGAGCATCACATCAAATTCAGCAACACGGAGTAGATCTTCTCCCTTACTTCCGCATCCTTACTGTCTCAGAGGCTGGAAATGCAGACACCCGTTTGTCATCCCCTTCAGCGACGCCGTGAACAATGCCAGCTCTGGTGCCCAGAGTATTTTGGGCAGTGACTATTTGCTACCTTAAGCAGAGGGCAAGGGCAGTATGTGTCATACCAGGCTGATTCTTCACACTGACTTTAACTGTGATTAAGAGAGTGAAGACCTTCGGTCGGTTTCACTCAGCATCCGGCAGTTTTCTTCTATTGCTATATAAATTATCCAAAGAGTAGCATGCCTGGAAAGGTATGTTATTTCTCATATTGGCAGACCTGAAAAAATTCCTCCCATGTCTCAGAGTCCTGGGCATATGAATCAAACACTAACTAGGTCCAGCTGGACCGAAAATTGCTTTTCAGATGTATTTGAACACTTGACAGGTGATATAGTGATAGGTCCTCAGATATCAGTACCAATTATATTGCTTCAGTCTTAGACATCTTTGATGCCTCTGTAGAGCTGAACACCAGACTTCTGACACATCTGTCGTTCTAGCTTACAGTGCCTCTTGTGACCCTCCCAGAATACTTCCACACCCCTATTGGAGTGCTTTATAGTAACACACTCCTGAATACAGATATGTCCCAAGGTACACAAAGATTATTAAGCTACTCTCTAATTGAAGGAAGCCACCTAGTTTTGTAGTCCATAAAAAGTTCTTGTTTGGGAATTTTTATTTTTCTTCTTCTTCTTCTTCTTCTTCTTCTTATTATTATTATTATTATTATCATTATTGTTTTGTCTTTTTGAGACAGGGTCTCACTATGCAGTTCATGTTGGCCTTGAGCTCACTTTGTAGCCCAGGCTTGTCTCAAACTCACAATCCTTCTGCCTCAGCCTCCCGAGTGCTGGGATTACAGGCATATGCCACCTTGCCTGGCCACTGGAATTTTTAATAAACAAATCTGATGCTTAAATCACTTCTTTTGCAGATATCAATGAATTTTTTTCATAGACTGTCCTTCCGTTACCTGGAAATTACTAATGTCTTAGTCACCTTCACATTACTGTAATGAAATACGTGAAGTAATTAGCTTATAGAGAACAAAGGCTTATTTTGGCTCCTAGATGTAGGTTCCAGTTGATAATTGGTTGTAGTGTTGGGAGCTTGTGATGGCACAGTGCACGGTGGTAGAGGTAAAAGGTAGAGTGGAACTGTTCACATCATGTGCAGGAAGGAAATATGGGCAAATGAGGAAACCAGGGCCTGCAGACCCATTCAAGAGCCGGCATTCTGTGCCCTAAAGAGCTCCCACCTCATAGGCCATCTCGGAAGCTTCCACGTCCTGCTGGCGGGACCGCCTTGGGGAGCAAAGCTTAACACATGGACCTTAGGGATTGCTTATCCATCTACAGTTATACTTACTTGCTGTTATCTTCCTTTCTTTTCTGTCCACATAAATGCACTTTATATGTGTAGATATGATGTTTCACTTGTTATTCTACTTTTTCTGCTTAACATGCATGGCCTGTTTTCTAATATATTACATCATCTTGGTGGGTTAGAGGTGTAGCTGCATGGTACAAAGCATGCTTAGCATATATGAGGCCCTGGGTTTGATCCTGGGACTGCACACAAGTGGAAAGCTTTGATAGATTTTAATGCCCTCATCATTTTCACCATGTGAGTCCCTTTACTGATGCTCATAGCAGCGTCACCAAGGGGCTGTATCACTTTACAAACCTCATGAATCATCAAAGAAGGATTAGATTATGCTTACTAATTGCATTTAAAATTTATGTCTTCCTAAACTACCAATTTATACCTGCATGTAAGTTCAACATAATATATTAAATTGCACATTTAAATAGCATATTTGATAATTAAACTTTGAGACAATATTAAATTAGAGACATGGCAGAATCAGCAATTTCCATTAATTTTTAAGGCATCTTGTAGATGTATGCAGGTTTGATGATTGCTTGGATTCTAAACATTTCCAAGATAAATATTTAACCAACAATAATGACACCAGTTATTTTCTTTAAAAGACACTAAGCACATTTTCTAAATACTGTAATTTAAGAAAATGAAGTTATGTTGAGGAAAATAAGATTTGGGGAAACTATATGAGGAATGAGAAAATATCTAAGATATTTCAAGGAAACCTTACAGAGCAGTTCTTTGCATTGATTCTTACAGACAAGGAAAAGACTCAGTCTGTAATTGTAGCAAGTGTATAATTCCCTGTAACTCAGAAGAAACAAAAAACAGGACAGCTAACCATGTGTGTACAGTTAAATGCAGCTATTCTGTAATAAATCAATGGCAGTATTAGATCTTTATTAGGTGCTGCAGAACAAGGCATAGAGGGAGAATGTGCAGTGTTCAGATGGTAGCAAAACCCCAGGGACTGTGAAGTCTAAAACAGGAGACCTTCAGAAGAAGAATCAGAATGGTCATGATACCTATTCAGAATAGGCTTCCATGCATTTCTGATGTTGAAGAGTAAAATTTGCAAAGAAACAAGGCTGTTCTAGTCTGTGCATGCCTGAGTGACATTTCTAAGTTGGAGAAACTATATTGGAATGGTCATGGTCATTCCAAATAATATAACGAGGAAACGACCCACAGGTGGAGGACTCCAGTTTGGGTGAGGAGTGGGATAATCCTATTGTCACTCCGTACACACATGTTCAATTGTAATGGGCTCCACTTTGGTAGTCACCTTGTTTCCAAGCCCCTTTCATTCAGGGCAGTTTCAAATTCTCTGATGACTATAGAGAGCATGTGAAAAAGATGCAGGAAGGAAGAGAGAAAGGAGTGCAGCTGAGGATGTACCTTCTGAGATGCAGGAAAGCAAAAGTGAAGGCAAGAGGGCCTCAGGCAGGATGTGTGATGAATGAAAATGCTTCTGTCAGAGGAGTATTCTGTGTCTTGATAAGGAAATATAAAAGGAAAACTGTCTATCCGGGTTACTGATACTATCTTGATGCTATTCTAGGCGGCGGTCTCTCCTGAGAAGAGGAGATGATTCCTGAGAGCAGTTAGGAGTTGGGTGGTGAGAGGGCACACTGCAGGCTGGAAGACTGTGTGAGAGAAGCACAGAGTCAAAAGCAGGCTGGGTTGACAGAGGGCGAAATAATTAGAACACTTAGAGAAATCCTAAGTATAAAGGCAGAACACAGGAATTGACTGCAGGAAAGAAACTGGGAGGTAGATCTCTCGCAAAGGGGAAGGGAACCAAGAAATGGAGAGCGGGGAGGGGACAGGGACATCAGAAGGATGAAGGTGTGTCCTGTACATGCACCAGCTCCCCGCAGTGAAATGGATCATTGTGTGTTGCAAACCTCAAGTCAAAACAGATGAGGAAATGGGGTCTAGAGACAGAGGGAAGGAAGAAGGAGGGGAGGGGAATTAAAAAATCAGCATATGGTCAGTACATGTACCCACTCCCTAAAATGAATGTAAACATCATACATAGCAAACACGTGCTAATAAAAATAATTTAAACTTGCACCCGGAGTTGGGAATGTGAGGTAAGCACAGTAGTGACTTCAGCAGAAAAACCTGAACTCTGTAACACAATGTGGAGTTTAGATTCACTCCACCTTCAGTGGGGCGACACTGAAATACTGTTTATAGGAAAAAATAAGAGATGTGTGTTTTCCAGAAAATTACTCTGTTAGAGTTATAGAGGGAAGGGAGAGCTCGGAGTTAGTCACAGTGCAGAAGGGATCATCCTACAGATGGTGGAGGAGCCCATCAAGGTGTGGAGAGGTTGTAATGTACTAAATGAATGTACGAAATGAAAAGAGAGGCCCGACAGAGCCCAGGAAACCATGCTCTTTGTGTGTGTGTACAGTTAGCCAGGCTGCTATAAAACATACAGGGAACAAGGAAGAATTTTCTGCACTGAAATCTGTTAAGACAGTGAGCTCATATTCCTTTCTGACTGACTAATCTCCTTGTGGAGAAGATAGCAGCCTCTACCTCAGACCAACAGGTACTTTGAAAACACACAAGAGACAAAAATGCCTTGTGGGCTTTAAATTCTTGGGGATATTTTTTAATTGCTCCACTGTTCATCAATTGACTGGAAGTAATTTTCATTTTGAAATGCAGAGTTATTGTAAAGTTCAGCTGTCAGCAGCAAAGTAAACAAAGGGGAAAGGAATATTCACAGCACAGCTGCTGAATGCCGTTGCAATAATTTTCCTAAGTGCAAGCCTCAGTCATACTAGGTCCGTCTTCTGGACTCTATCGATTATTAGATGCTGGAACACTACATAAATCAAACATGATTTACAGTAGGAGTTATTCAAATGTTCTTATAGAGAGTGTGTAGGGGCTCAGAAACGTGTGTCATTTTGTATGCATATTGCTTAGGCTCTGGTTCTTTTATCACATCATGCAACTTTATTTTTTTTTTGTTTTTCTCCGGTACCGGGAACCGAACTCACGACCTTGCGCTTGCCAGGCAGGCGCTTTTGCCGCTGAGCTAAATCCCCAGCCCTTACATCATGCAACTTTAAATATTTTCTGTATTGCAGTCCAAGCGGATTTTGAGCTACATTTTCCTTAGGAAATGTTGGTTCAGTTCTCTGTATTATTTTTTTGTAATGGTAGAAATTCTCATATCTAAAAGTTATAAAGAAAGACTTGTGCATGTAGCTGCTTTGGGGTCATAGACCTGTTTGTGCATGACGCAGGACAGTTTCTACCTATAGTAAGTGATGAAGAGAATGAATAGGGAATGAAGATAGAAAGCAGATCCTACGTATTCTCAGGTGAATTGGATACAGCGTATAAAAATGTCCCCAGATATATACTGTAAGATGCTTCAAATGTTCTGGAAGTACTGTGAGCTCCTCTCCTTCACCTCTGGACTGTGTAGATTTCCCCAAGACAGAAACAGCTCCACAGGGCTTGTGAGGGGAACGAGAAGGTAAGGAAACTAATGTAGGTACTTCATCTTTCTATCCAGCAAAACCCCCATCAGCAGCCTCCTTCAGTGAGACTGAAGTAGTTTCTATGCTGAACCTCGTGCTGGCTGGGACCTGAAATGTGAAACGTCCTCCTGCACCCTGTTAAATGTATATTTTTGTGGGGTTCTAATACACTGAAGGAGCCTCAGAAGTATTGGAAGGCTGAAGAATCTTGCAAAAGAAGAAATGAGCGGTAGTACTTTTCTAATGGAACATATCCCAAGGGCATGATGTGTACTCCTACTGATCTGTGCATGGATGAGGTGTCTACAAAGGAAGTGAAATACATAACCTTGCATTCAGTAAGATTCAAAAAGGAGACCTGGGGCATCCTCTGGCTGCTCAACTTTGTAGGACCAGAGTCTGCCTTGCTCCTTTCCTGTCCTGATGTATTTGCTACAGTCCTGGGAAGGATGGGCCAGCAGGAGCGAAGCCTGGCTGGGAGACCTCAGTGGGTTTCCTTGGAAAACTATCCTACAAAGAGACTGGCAAATGAAGTTGGCTTTGTGTTCTTTGTCCTGAATTTCCCATTCTGTGGTAACTAAGGAAGAATATGGTCCATTTGATCCCCAGCCCATACACAGAAGATCAGCTACATCTATTTCTTACAATTGTCTTTATTTCTAAGTTTAGGTAGAGCTATTCATTCACTTCAATGCAATGCATTTTAAATTTGATTCAGTTAAGAATATTTTGTTTTCAAAACTTGAGTGTTTCAAATGACACAGCCTCTAAAAATTAGGACCAAGATTGCATAGAATTTAGTGTCGTCTGTTTATTAAAGCAATATGTGATTCTAGAAAGTTTGCAGATAATTAAGATCTTTAAGAACTTGATTTTTTCACTGTTTTCCAGTTAGATAAACAGGTATGAATCAAAATAACTCAAATATCAAGAAGAATATATTTGGAGTGATTTGTCTTAATAGGTTTGGTTTATAACACATAATAGTTGTGAATAGTAATCCATTTTATTTTACAAGCTCTTTAGATTATTTTAAGTGAATTCCTGTGGCTAAAGTATGCATTTTGTAGATGCATTTGAACAGATAACATTTTAATGATAGCCATGGTGAATTTTATAGATCATTTTTGTCCTCCTAAACATCTTCTGAGATCCTCTCTGCATGTATTAATATTAATTAGGTAATGACTCCCAGGTGCTGTGAGGTTTTTGGAGACAAAAAAAGAAGCATTCAGTTAAAGTGGCTATTACTGACTTCAAAGACAGAGTTCAAAAATAACAATATTTTTATTAATCATGACTGATAAATGCTATTGAGAAACAGCATTCTATGATATTACAAATGGTCGTTTATCCTGGTAAGACACTCATAGCCTTTTTTCTCCTTCCTTTCTCCCTTCCTTCCTTCCTTTCTTGTTACCTTCTCTCTTTTCTTAATTAAACATTCTGAGAGAGAAATTAAGAATTTTGGTACCATTTTTCATAATGGGGATAAGAAAGGGGAGCAAAGTAACTCGACTGATTGGTTACATTCACTTAAAGGGCATGAAATGATTTTCATCTTGGCCTCAATGGAAGCACTGAGTCCATAGTAACCAATAAAAGACTGAAACAGATAAAAGTTACAGAATTTAGCTTCTGAGAGCTTGAGGCAGGATGGACAGATGGAAGTGATATTAGCAATGGAGGAGAGTCAGAAATTGGCAGAGGACAATTAAGCATTTCCAACTCCTCCTGACATCTTGAAAGGAGCAGGAGGCTGGGAAACAGACTGTCAGGTGGAATATGACAGTCCATCTCTCTAAGGCATATCAAAAATGTGGTAATAATAATTTGACCATGACTTCTTTCATTAGAACTTTGATTTTTATATAATTTTTTACATATAATTTTACATATATTATTAAATCCTCAAAACTACTCTGTGAGGTAGATACTATTATACTCATTTAAATGTTGGAGAATTAAAGGCTTAAACATTTACTAATCTTCCTAGAAATATACAACTTATAGAGGACACAGGAGAGAGATTGGATAATACAGACTTAGTACATTTATAAAGTAATGACTATGGGTAGTTAAATTGAGGATGGAGAAATAAAGTTGGATTAAGCCTCTTTCTTTGTGACTGAGACACGGTACCTTACACCCACAACTGAAAAGAGGAAAGGTTTATTTTGGCTTGTGGTATGCAGAGATTTCTGTCCGTAGTCTGCTGGCTTCATGGCAGGAAGGGCGTGGTGAAAAGGTTTTTGGAGGATGCTGCTCACATCATGGCCACCAGGATGCAGAGAGTGAAGGGAGGGGAGACAAACCCTTCCAGGTCATGACTCCAGTGACCCGCCTCTTCCTGCCAGGCCTCACCTCCTAACAGCAAGTTAATCCTGTCCCCTTCCACAGCCCCCATCTCTGAGCCAATGAGGCTTTTAGGACACAACAGAAGTCCCTATTTTAACACAGGAAAGTATTGCATAACTCACTGAGGTTTCTATTGGATCAAGTTAGTGCACTCTCGTGCACATAATTTGTGGGAAATACTCCAAATTTAAACATAAATACTTGCTGCAGAAAACAGTGAGAACAAGTCCATGGAACCATTCTTTGGGGCACTAGAGTAATGATTTTCATTGTACTCTTTTGAACAAGAGTTCCTATCAGAAGGTCACATGGATATACTGATCTCAGGGGAGAAATAGTACTAGGATTACCTGCTAACACTTTATGCCTAATCTGAAGAGAAGCCACTTTATTTATGTGCTCTATGGTGAACTGACACATATATAGAACTTTGAAATAGTATTTCACAAGTGTGGGAAAGCCTGCCCAGCTGGAAAACAATGTGGTGGAACAGAGGTCTCACATGTGCACACATATAGATGTTTCTAAGCATTTCACTTGGATATCTTTTCACGCAAAATTCCTGGACAGCATAAAATAATTTGACATTGTATTTTTATTAAGAGGATATACTAAAGAATTTACAGTATTTAACAAAGGGAAGCCTAATTCAAGTTATAGAACTTAATAAAACATAAAAATTAAGTAAACATTTTCCCCCAAAATTAAGCTTTACAAAATAAACTGAACATACAGGATTTGGTATTTGCAAAAGGGGTTGGAACAGATGGCAAAGTACGATGAGTGTCCTACGTTATAAATGTACTCAATGGTGTTCTGTTGGTTAAGATCATTTCCTGCTAACAGGAGAAGGAGGTTTTATTGATATAAAAGCCTTGATCCGTCCTAACTTCTCTGCCTCCAGGGGTCTGAATGTAGGTAACAGGAAAGGACAGAGTGGGAAGGCTCAGAAATTAGAATGGAGGCAAACTGTGAAGGCAGAGAGGACTGACGGCTGGAGAGAAGACAAGGAGGCAGGGAAAAGGGGAGAGAGAACGTGAGGGAGCGGGGAAGCAGGAGTGGAGAAGAGGGAAGAGTGCAGTGCGCAGCATGAGGGAAGCAGCAAAATGAACTTTTTAATGTGACGGCAAGCGCAGACCAGCGTGTGTGTGATACACAGTCCATGAGCAACAGTGCTGGACTAGAGAAGAAAACATGCAGCTCAGAAAGTACAGCAGAAGAATGTTTGAAAGTAAAGAACTACTGAATATATTTGTTGTCATACTCATCTCTCTTCTGTTTCTGAATTCATCATTTTGTTCTGCATAAATGCCACCCGTCTTAGACCTTGGCACAGGGCTGCTTGTGACGCCTTTCCTCAAGTCCTTGACACGGTAATTTATGACCCTGGCAATCCCTCAGGAGCGGCGGTTCGTTAATCTTGTTTGAACAGTGCTCACCGGTTCGTCCTTTCTGCGCTTCTCATGTTTTTCTCGTTGCTCCAGTTTTGCGTTTGGTCCACTGAGTTATTAGATCATCTTTCCCCATAGAAATGGTCTCTGTTATGTCTGGTCAGATTTGAAATGGGCCCAGGGATGGAAATATTAGAACATTTCTAAAACCTTGAGAAGAAATCCATAATATTCAAGCATTGTGAAACTTTGAATCTGGAGTAGCCTGGCCATTATGAGGTTGTAGGAATGATGAGATCATTAGGAAGGTTACCCACATATTTCCAAAGTCCCCAAGGTTAGAAAGGACAAAAGTAAGATGGATGTTTTGAAATTTAAAAGTATTGGAAGATAGGACAGTGTGATTATAAGGGAGGGAAGAAAGTACTTTAATAAAAAGCATGGCGTGATAGAAATAACTGATACTGATGTTTGGTGGAGCTTTTTAGATGTTTTATCTATGATATCTTCACCTTGAGACTCCACAAAGAAGTCGAGAAGGCCACTGGGCTTTGGATAGAGTCATACCTGGGGAAGAGAGAGATTCCGGACTGAAGTGTTCTGATGAAAGCCTAGCTTCTTCCACTTTGCCTGGCCCCTTAAGAAAGCTTCTAAAAGGAAATAGCTGAGAGATGAAGTGAGTAGTTTCTACCGTGACACTCCTGGCCTGTGGGGAGGACACAGGAAGGCATGAAATAGGGTGGTGCTAGATGGAAAGAAGGTGCTGGATACAGTGGGCTTTGTTCCAAAGGCTGTAACCACAGACGCTGCGACTCAGCCTTGGAATCAGACACAGGGATTTGCACTGGAGGAGGCATGTGCTCAAGCAACCAGGTTTTAGTCTTACGAAGAGGGCAGGAGTTAAAAATGAGTGTGTATGTTGGGGAAGTATTCCTGGGGCCTTCCGGTCACATTCACAATGTTACTGGAAGAGATGGCCACACTGGGGGTGACCCTCCTCCTTCTGGCCGAGCTCCTTGCTTCACTGCGCCCCCGCCAGCCACAGGGCAGGACTGAGGGCTCTGCTTGTGTCCTGAGCCTGGCTGCCTGTCCACACGGGTGGGTGCAGGGACGGGCGCCTGTGCCGCAGCATGCTGGCTCTCTCTCAGAAAGACACACTGTTTCCTCTCAGGTTTGGGAGGAGGGTGAGGGAGGAGGGAGAGGGTCCTCCCTGCATGCTGGGCATCCTCTGGGTTGACTGTATCACTGTCCTTCCTTGTGGCTTTGGTAAAGGAGTCAACAGCCTTCTCTTTTTTCTGTTTGATTTCTGTCACTTTTGACTTAAAGTGCCTGGCTAATTTAATGACCAAAGAATTTCAGGAAGAATATTCCCATATAATTCAATAGTAAATAGTCTTTATTTCTTTGTTATCAGACCCCTATTTTTCAGTAGAACTCATACTTTACAAATTTAATTTAAATTCAGGTGAAAAGTATTGCAATACTATTTCACCCAGATTGTCTCATATCTTGCCCATATAAAAATTATTATGAAAAGAATCATATATGCTCAGATAAAATATCTGCCTCCTGAACAGACTTACGGTTTTCTTTTACCACAGAGAAGTTAGAGCAACAATTTGTATTCTAAATTCTGCAACTATTTCTCCTAAAATAAATACCACTGCATTTAGTTGCTTTTGCTTGAAAATTTGGAAAGGAACCATAAAGAGAAAGTATAATTTAAAATATGACAACAATGTGTCTCTGTCAAATGAGTACTGTTTTCTTCTCAGATGCTGGTATCCTGAGGATCTTTTAAATAAGAAAAGTAAATTTATCAAAGATGAAGAAGTATATTAGTTTTACAAGTCTGAAATTAAAAATGGTGATTTGAGTACATGCAGCGTGTTCAGTTTCTTCCTTCTTCTGATCACCCGCTGCTGTTGTAAACTCAGCAAGTCGATTCACCTTTGCATGAACTCTTCCTCTCCACCCTCAGGGATGAGCCATTTAGGAAAACTGGGTACGAGGGTCCCCTTAGTGAAGTCGTTACAGCTCTGGGTGGAATCGCTGATTATCAGGTAGTTGTGAGACTCTAACCCAGCACAGTTAATCACTAGGACTATAAAATACAAGAGAGAATCTTAGCAGAAAGCAGGGGGCATGTTCTCTCCTTTGCACTGACTGTAAAATTTACATTGCTTGCCTGCCGTCTGTTGAATTAGCAAAAATGTACATCGTTTTCACCAGTCTGGCAACATAAATGCTAGGAAATGTGGTACTCAAAAAGGACAGGCGTGGGAATTGCCTCAACTGTCTTCAGGTATAAGATCTAATGTGTTGGGGGTTGTCCATTAGGATTGCATTTGTCTTTCATTTTGTATAAACTCTTTTCCTGGCCAGCACCTGTCCTCCTATCTCCACAAGGCAGGAAACAAAGAACCCCCTTAGCTGTGCTCTGACTTCGTGTCCTTGCCCACCTGACCCCAGGTGAGCTCCTCCATTGCCCACCGTTCTGCGAGGACCTCGGCCTGAACACCACCTTCCAGTAGACTTGGCTCAGCAAGGCAGGGTAATAAAAGTAAGGAGGCCACTGGAATCCCTTTCACTTTGTGCTGATGCCTGGAAACTGCCATTTATTCTGCAGTGCCTTTAATGGCAAGGGTTTTTGTTTTGCCTTCATATTCTGCATAGTAATTGATAGTACATATTTTTCTCATATTAAGAAAAAGCTGGAGATCTGGCTTCTTGATTTTTACCACGCACTGGTCATGACAGCTTTATATAAGGTTTTATTGTCATTCATTTATTTTGGCACTGTTGCCATCAAAAAAAAAAAAAGAAAAAAAAAGACTTGAAGATTTTTAGTATAGTCTGAAAAGAGAAAGGCCAATTCTATGACATTTGTAAAACTGAGAGTGCACCTCTTCAACTCAGGGTGTTTCTTCCCCTCCTTGCCGTGCATAATACAGACTCTCTAAATATAGGTGAATAATAAATGCGCCTCATTAATAATTAACGAATGGTAACAGAACACAGTATCAGCATAAACCTCCAAGACACTGATGGCTGCACGTCGCCAATTTAAATAATGGCAGGAAAGGCGGCCGTGTGCTCTGATATGGATTTGCCAGAGTAAATGAGTCTGTGTTACTGTATACATTTTGTTCTACATACCCAGTTATCAATAATCATCTTCATGCCCCTCCTGCAGTAGCACAAGCAGGAAAAGAATAATTGCCACCCTCGCTGGAGCCGGCTTATTGATGAGGTGGACACAAAGAGTATTTTTAGCCTGCTGGCTGTCCATCGGTGAGCAGTTTCCTGGGCCTGTCACTTCTCCTTTCTTTGGAAACTGTTATGGCTTTGTCTGCCCAAGAAAAATAATGAGATCCATCTATCAGAAAAAAAAAAAATAAACAATAAACTCTATACCTTCCAGTTAATTTGTTTTCACCTATGTTTACCCATGTGCATTCAGTTAACTATCCATCAAGTTAGATGCATGTAAAGAAGTGCATTTTTCAAAAGGTGGAATCCATTAACCCTTTTGCTAGCAGAATATATGGGCACCCGTTGGAGTTAAATCAAGGACTTGTAAGAATCAGTCCTTTTGGAGAGCTCATAAACTCTCCCTCTGTCTATGCCTCCAGAGCCCAGGGTTGATAAATCTGTAAGCTTCGTTTCAACCAAACAGTTGTGCTCACTCTCCCCTCCAAATCATGTGTTTCCCTTAAATTCATTTTTGATTTTAATACCACTCTAACATTTTCAGAAATCAATATGGAATGAGCAACTGAAGTCAACAGCTTCCTCCTGATTTTTACAATTTGTTAGCAGCAATCCAGTGGGAAATGGTGATGCATATCTATCATCAAGTGGTGTTTTTCTCTTTTCTGTTAAAAAGTACATGTTTTGTCAAATCAAAGACACTAAAAAAATGACTTTGGCAGTAATTTGTTCCTAGGATTTTGCTGATATTTCTAAGCTATTTGAGCTTTACTACTGCTCTTTGCTGGCGAGAAACTTCAGTACTGGAAGTGGTCCTGAAATTAAATACCCCCCTCTTTTTTTCTTATCCATCTGCCGTATCAAAATAGACAGGCACTGCTAAATACACTCTTGTCAAAACCTTTAAAACCGTGAATGATTGTGGCAAAGCATGCTGAAAGCTCTCAATTTAAAAAACAACCTGTGTTCCAAGACTTTATTTGTAAAGAGAATTATTTGAAACACAGGACCTAAAGTCCTGAAAATAGTGATACAATTTCCAGTTCACTGTACTAAGCTTCAAGAGCATCCTAGATTTAAGAAAGTGAAGTAACTTACCCAGTTCTTAACTTGACGCCATTTTTTTCACAAACAAGGAAAGTGAGAATTAAGTATTTTTACTCACAAGAAATTGCAAAGAAAACAATTGTTTTGTCACTGATGGTTAAAAGTACACAATGATGTTAGCAATAGGTACATTTATACCTAGAGTGGGTATTTAGAGAGAAAATGGGTTTAATCTGAGGAATAATATATTTAAGAATTTCAAAGAAAATTTTATGACATTTTAAGTGAGTATAAGGTTGATGGCACTGATTATTTTGTGTCATTTACTTTTTGTCATTGGTTTTTATTTATTTTTGGTACTGTGCATATAAGTGCATTATAAATGTAATTTTGTAAAGGATAAGGAAAGGATAATGCTTTAAAAAACAGGAGGCAATAATGAGGAAAGAAAGGAAAAATGAAATTATGCAATAATTAGAAAAAAAGGACGTGAAGGAAGAATACCAGTGGAGGTTGAGGATGAAAGTACAATGTGAGATGTGGTCATTTAGCTAGACTCTTTCTGGCTGATATTTCTTCTCTGAAAAGAAACCTAATCCGAGTCTGCAGTTCTTACACTTGTGTTCAGGATTTCTGGGCACACAGTAAGCCCTCCAGAAAGGTCAATTATTGTAAGGATCACTCTCTAACTTATAAGTGGGAGGTTCACCAACTACAGCAGAAAGACCAAACCCAATCACCAGGTTGTGTATGGCCCATGAGCAAAGAATGGTCTTACACTTGAAGTGATGGAGGAAAAACATCAAAAGCAAAATAGTATTTCATGATGCATTAAAATTATGTGAAGTTCAATTTCACTCTTCATTAATAAATTTAATTGGAGTAAATCAATGCTTATTAACTTACATATTGTCCATAGCTACTGTCTTGCTGCAGTGATAAAGTTTAGTTGCTTTTCCTTTGGGCTTTAATGAAAATGTTTGACTAAACCCTTGACTAAATCAGAACACATTTGAGGGTCATTGAGAGTGCTATTAAGAAATTAGGATGCAAAGCATAAACTGAGAATGTTTTGCAAATGTTAGCTAGTCCTCTGTGTGTCATGGATAAGAAAAAAATAAACATATCGGAATTGAGAAAGGAGAAAAAACTGATGGAAAGAGAAACATTCTTTCCAATGTCTGCGGTTAGGGTGACTTATGAAAGTGTGCAGATTACCCATTCTCTTCTTGCGTTTAATCCACCAACTACTCCAATACCGGTAGAGTAATAGCCAAACTCGCCGTGTATAAGCCCCTGTGTAACCAGCTCCTACAGCCCCTGAGCACCTTCTCTAACTGCTTTCTTCTTTGTTCAGTCTGCTGGTTCCAGTCACACCCGCTTGGTTTTTCCAATAATTTACCAAGTCCCTCTGTGAACGTGAAGGTTGTAGTCGTCTGTCTCGGGTGCTCTTTCCTAGACTTAAAAATCCAGTTCTTAACGTTTTGCATCGTCCTCAACTCCATTCTGCGATTTTATTTTCTCCCTAGTGCTGCCACAGCTTCTCAGCAACCTAGAACCACAACAGCAGGGAGTTTTCTGCAGTCCTTGTTTTTGTGCCTCCAGTGCCTGCCGTGCTTCCTGGGACCGTGTGGATGCCGGGTGTATGTGAAGGTCCCCTCCCGACTGCTGTCACCCTAGCTCTGGACTGCCATCCCTTCCTTTAAAAAAATCATTCATTTTTATTGTTCATGTTTGCAGTATATAACACCTGTATTCATGGTAGGGAGTCAGGACATGCGCACAATGCATCTTATCTATTAGGTTTTTTTTTTTTATTTTAAGGAGAAAAGAGATAAATAAACAATGAAATGGGTCCCTAGGACATGTTTTCCCTCCCTTCCCTTTTTCCCTTCCTCCACTGCTCGGTCCCCTTCCCTTCTGGAAAAGCTCTATCTCCCAGTTTCCTTTTATCTGTCTCTTATTTTACTCTTTAACTGATTTATACTTCGGGTTTCTCATGTAATACAATCTACGAGAGATTTAAACTTGTGAATCTGGCTTATTTCACTTCACACTATGGTTTTGAGGTGCATCCACTTTCCTACAAATAGCTCAGATATACCCTCTCCACAGCGGAGTAGGGCCGCCACTTTCATATTGTGGTTCTACCCACTGGTTTGCTTCGGCTCTAGATCAGCAGAGTTTTAGAAACTCAAATTTTACTCTTGCTCTCCGCTCTAGTTGGGCAGTCTGGGTAGAGAGTGTCTTTTTGATCTTGTTCCTCCCATTTCCGTAGTTTGCTCATCTGATACATGCTTATTTGCACAGCAGCCTAAGCAGCATTTCATCATCATGATGTATTCCTTTAGATCTCTCGTAGGAGAAAGGACGCAGCACCTTGCGAAAGTTTGTTTTTAGCTCACCCTGCATTATTTTCAATGCCTGGGTCTGACAGTCTCCAAGGTTAGGGTCTGAAGTACATGTGGGCAGAGGCTATCTTTTTCACAGTACTTCAGAGTATCTCTTCGTGCCAAGCACAGTGTTGAATTAGGCAAGGACACACTCTCAAGGAATGTACTTGAATAAAAGTGTGAATGACTCCACACTTTCTAACTCCATTAGCCTGGGCATGGTCGTAAACTGGACATGTTGGTGCACATCTTTAACCCCACCGCTGTGGGAGGCTGAGGCAAGAGGATTCGAAGTTCAGGCCCATTCTGGGCAACTTAGTCACTTAGTGACACTCTGTCTCAACTTTTAAAAGGTTCCAAAATGTAGCTCAGTATGATTGCCCTGGATTCAATCTCCAGTACCTCCCCCAAGAAGAAAAATAACTAGAACAGGCAATATTAAAGTCATTTGCTTTCACAGCCAACTTAGCGTCTTATCACCCCATCGCCTATGCTAGCCACAGGTGTCTCTCATTTGCATTTCTGGCAGCTTGTCAAATGATGTACGCTCATAGCACATAGCAGTCAGACCATCACAGGAGCCTCTGTGCGGTTGTTAGCAATTGACTACAGAGCTTGAGAAAATCAGAAAAGATTCCTCCTCCCCCCCTCCCCCATCCTTCCAGGAGCAGAGCTCCAGAGAGAATGTGGGAAAAGCAGGCAGAAGTGCAGGTTGGCACATCGAAGTTTCCTCCAAGCTTAGCAGAGTCAGAAGGAAAGCCTGTGTTCCAGTTTGTGTACACGCGGAGGTCCATCTGACCTCAGGGCTTCCCCAAAAGAGCTGAGTCATCATTCACCAAAATGTAAGCTGCATGAGTTGAAGCGAGTCTGCCTTCTTAAACGTAGGTTTAATGTAAATTCCCTGCCCAGGACAGTATAAAGTGAATGCATATTTTTGCCTGAAATAATCATTTTACTTTCATTTTCCTGATCAAATATACATCCGGTAAAGTTTAGCGGAAGATATAGATAAAACTGAAAATCACCTTCATCTATAGTGTTTAATTTAAAAACTTTTCAAGAACAGCTTTTAAAGCTATAAAACTTAATGGGAGAATTAAAAATTTTATAACACAAGACTCTCCCTGGGATGCTGTTGTCCAATGCTTAGGCATGAAAATATTCATCTACTGAAAATAAAATGCCATCTAGCAATGGAAAATACTACAATTCTGAAAAATATGAGTTGGAAAAAGAGCATTCTGTAATGATTAATGAAAATGTGGCTTTTATTGTAAGTACATGCCTTTTGGAAGAAAGCTTTCAGCATGTATAACATATTGAAAATAAGCATTCATGTGATTTGATCCAAGAGCTCCAATCTTTGAGAGATAGAAAATAATACAGTATTTAGAAAATTGCTTTAAATATTTATTTCTCTGATTGGCTAAGATTGCTCACAAATTGCCACACATTTCAGCACTGAAAAAGCAAGTCTGAATAAAACATGCGTCTTGAAGATACGCTGGGAGCTAAGACTGTATATGTGCTAGAGATAGAAATATTCTTAATAGTAATGACATGCTTGAAGCTGTTTATGATTGACTCCTAAGCAGTTGAGAATGTTCTTACAGAATTTTTTTATTAACCTTCTTTGCTATGTTTTGAGAAAGAAACCTCTTCAACTTTCTCAGAAAATGCTCAGTCATTCCCTCTTTTTGTCAAAAGTTAGGTAATGCGTGTGACTCTGTGGTACGGATTCAACTACTACTGTACCTCGGTTTACGAACTTAATTTGTTTTAAGATGGCTGTGTTTATGTCTGCGTGGGGAAGATGGGCTGTGGTCATGTTTGTCATCCGATGAGTTGGTGAACAGGAGGAAACGTTTGCTGAACGCTTTTACTGGCAAACCAAATTGTTTGCAAACAGAAGCATTTGAGAACTGAGGTATTCCTCTAACTGATAAACAACGTAAATGATAGAGACCTTCTTACACTATTAGTGTATTTCATGAAAAGGTCAGCTGACATTGTATTCAAAGAGAATAAGTGGGTAATTGTTCAAATATTTCATTCCTTTCTCCCTTCATATTTTAATAATTTTTTAAAAGGTGACTTCTATGTTGGGTGGTATATTGTCCCCAAAGTGTCTACAAACTATTTATTTTGCTCATAATATTTATCAATCATAGACATACAAAACTTTTGCCACAGAAGAGGTTTAATATTTGAAAAACTTCTCAGAATTGAGTCCACAAAAACACATTAACACAGTAATCCCATCCCTTTCAGGACAATATTCTTCACTGGTTTCTCACAGCCAAGAAGAGCAAATGAGACCAAGGGTAAGGGAAAATATCACTATGTGTTTCAACATCACCCTAGGATGGAGACTGTAACACTTTTGACAATGGACACAAATACATTTCTACTAACCAAAGACAATCACTGCTATGATCTTAGACCACTTTTCACCTGTTATTCAAAGTAGCCTTTCATCAGAGCGGTACCCAAAGTGAAATCAAAATACAAGCACAAACATACAAAATTTGCTAATACTTTTTTGAGATATTGTTAACAAGATCAAGACTTTAAAATCAAGGTCACAGTCAGTTTCAATGTACCTTTCTGAACAGGAAAATACAGTTTTTTTCTTAATGACCTTAATAGCATAGGGCCTTTCTTTGCTGTTATAAACATTGTTACAATGAGCAGTTGTTTGTTTGCATTTGTGTATTTATTCAAAATATTTTGTGTATCTTTAGAATACAGTTCCAGGGATGCATGTATTTTAATGATCCCTCTATAACTTTAGATACAAGTTCCAATTTATATTACAAAATTCTAAACACAGAGAATTTTGATGTATGAAGGTAAACACAGAGTTCCTTTCATTTTTTTTTTTTTTGAAACAGGGTTTCACTATGCAGTTCAGGCTGGCCTTGAGCTCACTTTGTAGCCCAGGCTGGTCTCAAACTTGCAGTGATCCTCCTGCTTCAGCCTCCTGAGCGCTGGGATTACAGGCGTGCACCACCACCATGCCCGGCTAGCACAGAGTTTCTCTTGTGTGTAAATATTCACTGTTGTGAATGTTGTGAATGAATTTTTATGTGTTAGCACATTTAATTTTTGCAATAATTTTTAAAATAGTCATATTGATCTTGTTATAGAAAATAAGTTCAATGACTGAATTTTTTTTCTAATGATTGAATTTGAAGAAATTGAACAGTAGATGCAATAAGTAACTTGTCCAGGGACATGCAGTTAATAAGCTCTATGAGTATTCTAGTTTACATGACTTCCTTAATATTAGACAAAATACATTTACACACTGCAAAATTAGTGGACAAGTAATAGGTGTATGTTGTTTAAATGTAACTTGCTGGATTATTGATGAAATGATGAGTTTTTTTTTTTCTTTATCTAGCCTTTTTATGCTGGATTTATTGGATGGTTATGTGGAACTGTATCTATATCTCTACCATCTATATATGACAAGCTGTAAGAAACCTGGTCATAACTACTCCTTGAGCCATGCTGCTATTGCTAAGCCTGTGCTATGTTGGGTCTGAGTGTGTTTCCTCCAAACCCAGATGTCAAAACTTAGCATACTACTGTGGAAATGGGATGCTCATGCATAAGTGCTCATGTAAAATGGCTGTAAGAGAGCTGTTCCCCCTCTGCTATTTGAGCAAGTGAGGACACTTCACCCCCTTTTATACCCACTGCCCCATAGATGAGGATTCTGAATGGAGACCTTCACTTGACTCTGGACCTCTCAGCCTCCAGATGGTAATAAATGAATCCTGAGCATTTCTTAGTTAAACTGCTCTCCAGGTGTTTTGTTACGGCAGCACCAATGGGCGAAGGTGGCCTGTTTCTTCCACTGAACCTGCAGATCCCATGTTAGGTACAGTCACACATTTCTTCACTTGAAAATCTTACTTTTAAACTCTCGAATGCTCGAAGATAGCTTCTCATGAATGTACTGAAGAAAGTTTGACCGTGAATACATGTGTAACGTGATGACATGGAGACACACATAGCTGTACGTGTGCGCTGGTGACTGCATTGCTCAGATGTGAGTGAACACCCAGAGGGGAGAGACAGAGGGCCAGAAGTGGGGAGACCAGAACTCCAAGTGCCTCTGGCTTCGCTCTGTCTGATTGAGATTCCTGCACCATCCCAGCTGTTTCCCTGCTACGTCCCGGATGCAGGACCCATGAGTATGAAATATTTGCCCCATTGAGAAGGAAGAGCAGAGTGCAGCCTGGTAGTCCAACCCTACCACTTTATGCGAACTGGTTTTCAAATTATAGATATATTCTGAGTCTTCAGCAATTATGTTTATCGGTTTCCTGAGCCATGTTATTACGCGAGGCACCCTTTCCACTCTCCCCTCGTAGCCTGGCTGTGGCTCCTGATTACGCTGGCAGGAATATGCACAGCTTTAGCTAATTAATTGCTTCGGCAGCGCAGTAAAGTGTGCTTACCTGGAGTGCACTTCCAGCAGGCACTATAGCGTTATTAGGGGAGAGCTATGGATTTTGATTCACAGCTCATATATGCATATGCACATTAGAATTGGACCTGAGTCTTTATAAATAGTGTGCTAATAACCTTTCAGCAATAAACCGGCCCTGACACCATTATAAATTCCAAAACTTGAAACAGCGGGGCTTAATTGTAAAACGAAAATCATAACATATGATTTTGCCATATGTGTTTATATGTAAAAAGCTTGTTATTTAGAACAGACTTCCTTTTTTGCTGAAACCGCTTTAATAAGCAGGGAAACATATAATCCTTTTAGTGCCAGCGTATTGTAAGGGTGCTATCGCTAAACACATCAATGCAACTTGAAAGTATTTTTCAACTGTACTGCATTTTTATTTTTGCGTGTGTGTTAAAAGCAGCAAACACTCAAATTCCCAGCTTGAGACTCTCTTAAACGCAACATGCCTTTATTTGTCAATGTGAACCATGTTTCTCAGGCCAGGAGAGAGTATTTTTGCTTTGGCGGGTGCGTAAAATGTGACAAAGGCGTCTTGTCCCAGGCCTTTCCACCAGCGTCGCATGGCAGGCTTGTCCTTGTACTTTTAATCTCTTTTCCCTTCGGCTCCTTTCAGCCTCTTCCAAGTTTGTCTCTTTGGAGTCTGAGGCAGGCTGCAGAGCAGGTGGGACCTTCCTGTGACAGCTGGCACTCTTCCTAGAATGATGAGCAAGGAGCACATGATTCCTGAATCGCATCTCTGTCCTACTCAGCCCGCCTGAGGGAAAACACAGGTGTGGACAGCATGATCCCTCGTGGCTGTGGGGGCATCCTCCTGAGTCTGTCTGTGTTTGCTTCTCCTTTTGTTCCCGCCCTCCCCTTTCATTCCACATTCTTCCCTTTCTCTGACCACGTTCCGTCATGAGGATGAGTCTCAGGGTGCTTCGCTTGGAGGTCCTCGTACGGCAGCTAAACAAATGCTAGAAATAGAAGTCTGAGGATGAGACACCTAATTACCAAATTACAATAAGAATCTCCCAAATGAAACAGAACATAAAAACCCTTTGTACTGGACTGTCTTTGTGGAACATTTTCCCCAGTGAAGCTTTCATACCGTAATCTTTTGCATAGCAGAGCCTTCATGATCCTGCATCTCTGGATAGGACAGCACAAAAGCATCTGTGTGACTGTCTGTTACTTGACTTTCCAGTCTCCCTTCTGCAGATGAGCTGGATGTGTCCTTGAAGATCCATGTCCAGTTATCCTCCAAGAATAACGATGGCTACTTTACAGGCCGTGTACATATTAAATTCAGTCTATCTGGTTAGCAGATATTTTGAGGGTACCTATTTTGGAGCTGGTGTGCACGTCCTAGAGGGAAGAGTAAAGAAGAAACACAATACTTGTAGAAATAGACATGTAGAGAGATGACAGCAGCAATGTGTGCCCTGTACTCATCTACAAGCTTTACTTGAACAAACACATCTAATCCATAGTAGTGATTTGAGGTTGTATGTCAGTAAATGCAGGACCTAGAATACAGGTCTAAGCAGAACACTCTATAAATAGTCTTTATGCTGGAACAACACGAGTGACGCTAGATGAGGTAGTACACTCCTGTAATTCCAGTTTCTCGGGGGTCTGAGGCAGGAGGGTCACAATTTCAAGGCTTCTCTAAGCACCTTAGTAAGACGCTGTCACTAAGCAAAACACTCCAAGGACTGAGGGTATAGGAGGTGTGACTGAAAAATGCACTGAACATTTAAATTTTTAAAATATATTGCATAAAAGACACAGTGCCGTTATTCCCCCTCAAAATACCCTCACACCGACACACCTACCCCACTGTGCTTGCCACTTCTGCACTGGTTCTGGGAGGTTCTTTCTCCCCTATGGCTTTCGTTGTGCTGTCCTGACTACCCCAAAGTCCTGAATTGATTCAAAACATTTAGCTTTCACTGACCTTTTGACTTTGAAGAAGAGTCAGATTTGCAGTGCTGGATCTGGTGAATAAGGTGGACGGGGACCCACCGTACTGTTTTTCGAGCCCGACTTTCTGTCGGACGGCAGTCGGCAGAAGTGTTCACCATATTTCTGATCAAAACTAGTGAAGTCGCTCAGTGGTGTCGGGAAGTGTGAAACAACATTTTTCAACCTGAGAAAGATACTTTCTTGCCCACTGAGCTTCTGAAAATATTTTTATGATGATTTTGTTTATTTATAAAAATCTTAGGAAGAGAACCACTGTAACCGAGTCATTGTCTTTTGAGGTGCAAAGCCCAGGTATTCCAGGAAGAGAAAGAGCGGGCTTCCTTGGGCAGCGGCCTCCTGGAAGATGCAGAGTGGTGCTGGCTCTGGAACCCTTTCCTCCCACTCGCCTTGCATTGCCTCAGGTTCTAGAATGCCTGCTCAGAATCCTTTTAGCTTTTGTCCATAGAGAGGACAACCGTTTCTCCCTTTGCCTTTTAAATGCCGTTAACAAAGAGCCACTGCCTTTCACAAGCACATTCAGTGGTCTTTCACTTTCCAGTCCTGCAGAGCCAACTCTGCAAACATAGCTGACCAACACCGCAGGTGTCTGTATTTCACTCATTTCATCTTTATTGCTTGGGTTCTGTTAAATTTTATTACCTGCTTTTACCGTTTTCTCCTGGAAATCGTTCACAGTCAGCTCAATGCCAGGGAGCAGTGGTGTAGCACAATTTTCACGTGTGGGCATATCTTCATTAGAGTTGCCAGCTGAAATCCCTGCGCTCAGGAAAATTCTAAGGGAGAGGCTGGCACGGTGGCTGCCTTGAGGACGAGAGTCGTCTACTCTCAGCAACCGGCCAGGCAGTCTGGCTGCTGCACTCGGCTCATTCAGGACAGCAACCTCCTTCTGTCCTGGTAATTCGGTAAGAGTTTTTAGTTGTGAGGTCCCGAGGTGCAGGGCGGGGGACAGACCGGTGCACAGAGCAGCTCCTGGTGTCTGATTGCACAGGTGAGCTGCAGCACAGTCCAGACTGGGTCTGCGGGGTGCTCGGCCCCTGCTACCCCCCTAGATATGGGTCAAGTGTGGACGAGCGCGTGAGGCCCAGCCGAGAAGTGCTGCTGCTATTTTTACTCTCCACATCCTGCTACCAGGGAACAACTGCCTCACCCCAGGGCATCACTCGTGGCTGCTGCAGCTCAGCTTCCAACCCAGACGTACCCCCCGCCATCGCGCTTCCAGAGCTTGCGCCGCGTTCCAGATGGTCCCCTCAAAGCACTGTCTGGTTTTCCGTGCCAGGTGAGCTGTGACCGGTCGTGATGGCGCCTGTTGTTTACGACACTGCACACGCTGAAGGTTGTCAATTTCCTGGGACAAAGTGGCATTACGCCTTGGTGTAGGGACCAGGAGAGCTATCACCACCATGTTATTGATCCCCACTTAGATTTTCCATTCAGCCACACTGTCAGCCCGTGTCTTTCTTTTACGACTCAAAGTCTTCATCTCGGGGCTGGGGATTTAGCTCCGCGGCACAGCGCCTGCCTGGCAAGCTCAAGGTCGTGAGTACAATTCCTAGTACCGGAAAAAGAAAAAGTCTTCATCTCTTCTATTTTTTTTCCTTGTTTATTTGTGAGACTGGGATTTGAATCTAGAACCTTTACACCGAACTACATCCCAATACCTTTTTTTGAAGTTTCATTTTGAGACTGGGTCTTACTAAATCATTACTTTGCTCAGGCTGGGCTTGAAATTACCATCCTCCTGACTCAGCGTCCCAGATGCTGGAATCGTGGGCATCTGCTATCCTGCCTGCCTGCAAAAGCCTTCGTCATCTTTTTATATCTTCTCGCCTGTAACAGCCACAGCACTGTGCTTCCCCCCCGCTGGGCCCCTTCTGCTGACCTTGTGTACCGTGTACATAACTAGTGAACCTGTGTGTCCGCCGCATGACTCTCCCAGCTCTCTCAGCTGTGGTTTCTATTCTGGCCGTGCTTGGCCTCCAACAGGGAGGCCCACACAGGCTGTGTCTCATTCTTGACAGAAGACCTTGACTTCTAACCTGCCCCTCAGCACCTTGAACCTGTTTTTCTTTGCTTTATGTTGTTCACAGGCAGCTGTGTTCCACACCCAGGTGTACATCGATGGCAATGGCCCATCATGGTGGACTGGGTCTTTGTCGCATGCCTCCCCGCAGTCCACTTGGGCAGTCCGAGAGCCCTTGGTGTTTAGCGCCTGGTTTCCATCCCTAGAGGAGTGATTAGTCCTGGGGAAGGCTGTGGCGCCATCTTGCTGGAGTTTGGCTTCCAACTGCGTCCATCCCCCAGTGTCCGTGGATCTGTCACACTTACGTTCCAGCTCCTGTGAATAACTAGTGCTGCTCATTAGAAATTTTGTCCAGCACTATAACCCTCTATATTTGGCCAATGACTGGTAACTTCCTTCTCAGTCATATGGACCATTTATCTGCTCCGTCTGGTCTATATTACAGACCTCCAGGCCACTGCTTTTGTTCCACTCATCCTCCTGCCTGAATGAGAGACCTGCACTACCATGTCAATAATTTCTAGACTTCAGAGAAATGCTTCAGAAGTCTGCCTTCTCCGTGAAGCACCTTTTCATTCACTCAGCCCATTGTTTCTTCCCCTGCGTAGCTCCGTCGTTGCATTCACCACTGTACACCTTTACCTTGCTATCCATTTAGCTTTTCATCACTTCCTGCATCCCTGGCACGCGTGTTCCTGCCCTTCCGGGAACGCAGGAGAAGTGAAGGACTAAGAGTGTTGCGTCGTTTTGGCCCCCTTGTCCTGAGTGCACTAGGTCGTTTTCCCCAGGATATGAACTCTGAAACAGCAATTTGCGTGGAAGTGGATTACTGACTGTCCTGTTGGAAACAGTGGCTGCAAGGAAGGGAGGAAGAAGCAGGACTGGGTGGGAGAAGAAACAGGTTAATGAGTCACGAGCCCAAGGCAAAGGCGCAGGCATCTCACAGGGAGCTGAATGCCGCTTCCTATCCCCAGACGCAGACAAGGAGCTGGGCCTCTCTCCCCCCTCTTCACCAGGCCTGGATGCAGCAGGCCCCAGGAAGGGGTGCTCACTTTAGAGTAGCTTTAGCTCCCTTTGACTCGGGCAAGTCCTAGGAAAATCTGAGCTCGTAGCTGCCATCAGCTAACACCCCCTGCAAGTGGGGGCGGGTGTTTCAGCCCCGGGAATGCCACGAGGTGGGGGCGCTGCACACCACAGCCTTACTAAACTAGCACAGACTCTTTTTTTTTTTTTTTTTTTTCAATGGTTTTTCTCCGGTACCGGGAACCGAACTCACGACCTTGTGCTTGCCAGGCAGGCGCTTTGCCACTGAGCTAAATCCCCAGCCCCCTAGCACAGATTCTTACACATGGCCCAAGCTCTGTAAATATTTGCCAACATGTATTTAAAGCAGCTCATCGATGTCTTCCAACCCCTAATAAAGTATATCTAAATATCGGAGAAGCCTTAATGTACTAATTAGTGGTAGGAACGATTTGCTGAGCTGTGACTTTTCTCGGCTGGACTCCCTGGGAGTGCCCTGCGAGGAGCCACACAGCTCTCTGCCAGCCGGAAGCCACGCTGAGCGACGCTGGGGGCCTTCACCTTCCTGCCGCAGGTGTTCCCGTGCCTAGCGTTTGCAAATGCAAGTCGTTAATACCACCCACACCACTTAGCTCCACAGGGCTCTGCCCTTAGAACTGATTTTCAAGGCCATTGCTGTAATGCTGATGACAAAGATAAATACCCCTGAACGTCATAGCCTCAGGGTCACTAACACTTTAGGAAGCTAACTTACACACGCATCTGGCCATTGCTTGTACAGGCCACAAAAACTTCCCGCATCTCCCTGTGCACCTGTATGGCAGTTATTTTCCATGGGAAGTAGCCTATGCTTTTTAATAAAACAGCATCAATTCTTTCATTTCTAACTTATGACCAAAATAATATAGTTATACTTAAAAATACTTAAAAATAGTTGTCTACTGTATCTTTTGACCTTTGCAGTGGCTGTTCTGCTGTCGATCTCTCCGCTCACACCACTGCCCTCCCGTTTGTCCGCCTGTCCTCCCAGGCAGGGAGGACGCAGATCTTGTGGGCTTACAAGGCCGGATGACTTGGGCTCCCTTTCTAAGAACGGGAATGTAAAAGTGTGATATTTGGGAGGTCTGTGGAGCATGTCCCATGAGAGTGTCTCCAGTACCCCAGGTATGAAGATACTGGGCCCAGGAGTCTGCCTTCCATTGTACACGCAGCACCACAAGTGTTATTCATCACAGTAAAGTGAGAAGAGGAAGAATCAGCAGAGGTGGGAGGTTTGTGGGGAAAAGCCCAGAGGAAGCCAGGCACACATCCTCAGGATCCTCCACCAGGGGCTCACACAGGCTGTGACTCCTTGAACTTCTCAAGCAACAAAGGGTGACAAGTAGAAAGAGCGCCCAGAAGAAAAGCTCACTAGATAGATGCAAGACATCCAGACTTTGAATTGGGAGCCAAGCATGTACAAAGCCCCAAACTCCCAAGAAGACACTGCGGGTCCGGCATCAGCCATTTTGTTTGTGCAGCGGGTATGGGCTCAGAGAGCCTGACTTGTCATTTGGAAACAGCAGGACCCTTCCTGAAGTCCACCTTTCCAAATGCTCACTGCATAATCAGGTTCTAGAAAAGAGCTAGCAAGCCTGCGGGTACCACTGGGGGGCTATTATGTTCTTCTTTGTGCACGTAGAGATGCTGGGAGCCACTGCTAGGGTTCCTCTCCAGACTCTAAAAGGGATTCATGCAAGAGAATGGCCCAGAGCTGAAGCTTCTTGAGTTCAGCAGCGTGGACTTCCCTGGGCCCGGCCCTCCTGAGGCAGGTCACTGCCTGCTTCTTGCATGGCGTGCGCTTGTCTCTTACCCTGCCGCACTCTCGCTGCCTGCTTCCCGGATGCTCACTGTGTGTTCACGTTCAGCGTGGAAGTCTCATCCTCTTTCCATCTGTGGACCTGGCATCACGCACTCCCTGTGTCTTCTGCTGTGAACCCGGGGACTGATGTGTCTCTCTTTACCGCACTCTGCACACTCAACCTTTGTTCACTCACACTGGTGCCTCATGGAGTTGGAGCTCCTTCAGAGCACATCCCATTAACTCCGTACACTTGTATATCTTGTGCTCAGCATATAGCACATTATTTTAACATTTTTGACTGTTACAAGATGAACCTACTTACTAGCATTGACTGAGAGTAGGACAGCACTATAAGTAGTCCTCCAAGAGAGACTAATTAACTAGCTTGGATTAAATTTTAAACGTGTTAATTATCAGCATTGATAGAGTAGTAGCATCAGAAAAATCCTTTTATTGTCCTCAAGACTTTAAACCTATTGGAAAACCTCTAGGCAGTCTCTTGTAGTGGCAAATAATCAATTAAAAGCTAAATAAAAACACTGTCACAGGGGAATTTTATGACCCATATTGACTTGATATTGAAAGCTTGAGTAGATTTTCACATAACTCTGGAGGCCATAAAAAAGCACCTACTTCTCGCATTCTCCATTTTGGTAACACCGGTTCATGTTCTTTTTCTTCTCTGTGCATAGAGAAACATGATGTTTTAATTGACATTCATCTGAGTTAGATGAATTTTATTAAATTTTGAGCAAGTAGTGGAACCTGTTACTGAGATAAGCAGTATTGATCCTGTCATCATAGTTTTAAGATGCGTTTCAGAATCCGCTATCGCTGAGGCTGTCCTGAGAATCCTGTGGCTTTGTGATATGTCGTGTATCACTTCTGTAAAACTTGAGGGCTGCGGCCCGGTCTGACATAGGAAATATGTGTACACGTGGGTGAGTTTTTCGATTCAGCCGTGTGCGCAGAAGGGGAAGGAGGACCAGGGAATGGAGGCAGGCTCCACGCAGGGCGAACATTTCAGCAGCCTGGGCGGGCTCTCTGTAACTCCCATGCTGGCTCTCAGCAAAAGTGTTTCGAATCCAGTGGTTAGATGTTGGTGGGGGATCAGCCATTCTCAAGTCGTTTCTAACTGTGAAGGGATGTTAGGGGAAGGGGGACTGAGGAGCAACAAGAAGAAAAATTCGCAGGGGAAACTGTATTAGAAAGGAGGCAGGATGTGGACTGTGTGCCCTGGAAGTAGTAATAAGAAGCTCAGCTGGAGAGCAGTGGGAGAGCGAGCTGAGGTGACTGGCATCCCCCAAGGGCCCTCTTCATTTGTGTCTGCTTGAAAGGCCTTTGCTATGGCATCGATAATTACTGGATGGAAGGTCTCTGTCTTGCTAGGCTGTTCATGAGCAGATTACCAAACAAAAGGCAGGAGAAAGTCAACAGGAGGTGGAGGAAGGCAGCATGCTCTCGCCCCTGCTGTCCGCTTTGCAGAGAACCTCTGAACATGAAGCCTGGATCTTGATGGAGCTGAGGTTTATAATCAAGGAATATCAGGTTATTTTCCTTTACAAAATTTTTTGAACTGCATGAAGATTTACTGCGGGGTTGTTCTTGGGTGTGAAATGGCTCACATGAGCTGGTGGTCAAGAAAACCGAGGCTTCTCTGTTCTTGCTTAACCCTTGACAATCCCCGCACATGTAAGTGGGATAGATCTAGAGTCCCAGCACACAGATCTAGAGTCCCAGCTCTGCTCTCCTGCTTCCCAGCTTTGTGTTGTTGCATTGGTTTTCGCCCCCTGGCCCATGAGCAACTCTGTGGTAATGGCAGATGTGAGCTCTGTCTCTGAACAGGAGCACCATGGTCTTCAGTGAGCACCTTATAATTATGTAATAAGCTAATATGTATAAAGTATTTAGCACCTAAGGTACTTAGTAAGTACTGAATACCGGCAGTTGTCATTTGCCTTGTCCAATGAAATATACTTGGACCATCTTGAACTTTCTCCTGATAATCCAAGGCCATGATTCTAAGTATTAGTGACTGTTTATACTGAAACACAATTATGCACCTATTATATTGCTGAAATTCATTAGGAGAATTTATAGATAAACATAAACAGTGCACATGCTTGTATATACCCAGTGAATGTCTAGATCTGTCAATTGTTATTTGAGCTTTCATGCCTGAATTTTCTTTTGTTGATGCTGTTGTATCCATCTTTTTTGTGCATGGTATTGGAGATTAAACCCAGTGCTTTTGTAGAGAACTGCTTCCCCACACCTCTTTTAATTTTTAAAATTTTTTAATTTTTACATTTTGCAACAGAGTCTTGCTAAGTTCCCCAGACAGGACTTGAACTTGCGATCATCCTGCTTCAGCTTCCCGGTGTGTTGGAATTACCGACTGTGTCACTGTGCCCAGCTTGTATCTATCTTCTTCTTCCTCTGTTGGACTATGTGTAACCTCTGCTAACTCAGAAACCAAAATGAAATCAAAGGCTTCATGCAAACATGAATAACGTAAGATAAATAGCTTCACTTGAAGAGGGTAGGATATTGTGCACAGTCCACAAAACATCAGGTGATAGTTCTCTGTGGCCTGTTAAGACGATAACAACATGTAATATAACAACCATTGTTGATTTCCTATCATCTTGTTTAGAAATTCTGTATCTTTTTCTGTATATGTTTTTGTGTTGTTTTGTTTTTGTTCTTGTTGTTATTTTGCTTTTATTTCCTCTTTAAAATAAAAAAAAAATTCCTCATGGGGAATTTAAAACTTTTCATCAGTGTATACCAAAAAAAAAAAAAAATTATTATTTTTTTTTACTGGTGAGATGGTAGATTTCACATGCCACATTTTAAAATTCTTATCTCTTTTACTTACTATGAAAAACAAAACTTTAACAAATTGTGGAAAATATTTTGCCCTTGAGGTTAATTTCTCTTCTATTTTGCATTTTACTTGAGGTGGACACTAACTTACACTTCTGCCTGAGTGCTCTCAATTTTATTTCCATTCAGGACTTACATGGTGTGAACAGAGTGTAGTTCTCTGTCAGGTTTGGGGAGCCGCACCTTTCGAAGTGCGGCTGAGGGGTAGATCCGAAAGGTGTGAATTAATCAGTGTCCGTGTAGGAAGTTAAGCTTTTGCTATGCAACTTTTCTCCATGAATGGACTGTTGTCTGTAGTTTTAGCTTTTTACTGTTCCTGCTCTGGATTCAGCTTTGACCTAGCTGAAAATAATCCAAGAATTCTTTGGCCAATGGCAAAAGTTAAGTCTACTTTTAAATAAAAAATTAAATCTATTTTAAAATCAATAAGTATATATGCCAGCTCCACTTGACAGGTGGAAAAACTGCAGCAGAAAGAGATGAGGTAATCTGATCAACATCACACAGCTCATAAATGGCAGAGCAGGGTTTAAATCCAGGCTAACAGACAGTCCGTACACTTACTCCTACCTGGAAGTTGTATTTATCAAGGAGCAAATTGAAGGCTTATCAGAGTCTACACATGGGATCCTCATCTAAAGAACCTGTTTGATTTTCTTTTTTGATTCTTAGGACATTAAATACTTTCACTGGTTTTGAAGATAGGGTGTGTATTGTACTTCACCCATAGTAGGTAAATGAGCCAGAGAGGGCTGCATGTGATCTCTATGTGTGTCCAATTAGAAATCACGTAAAGTAGGATTTTATTTTTCAAGTCACAAATAATGAGTTTGAATCTTGTATTCCTAGTGTAAGTATTTCACCATTTCCTAAATTAGTAAAAATGTTGAACTGGTTTATATTAGCAACTTTTTAACCAAAATGTACTCAAGATTGCATTCCTTCTTCTGCTATGTGTGTTATTTGCTTTTTAGCTATATCTGCCTTTACCAGCCATTATTGATGGGGAAAAGAAAATATCAACAATCCAATTAGTCACTTGAGACAAAATCTACTGGAATTGGTAAAAGAATCTTCAACAGGCAGTTGAACTCATAACAAAACACTATTTGGGGTTATATTTCCTTCGGTTCTGTCCTCCTGATGGAGTATAAATGACGTTTTATTGTGTTGCTCCTCTGTGTGTGGGGTGTGAGGAAGGTAGATAAATACTAACTTGGAAGGTAGTTTCAGCCCTGGATCGTCATGTGATCACGTGAAGGAACTCAGGATTTGAGCTTTTCATTTACTGGCTTGTTCCGCTCCTGCATCTTTCACTCACCGCTTAGCAGCGCAGCTGAGTTGGCGTGGGAACAGCTGACAGACAGCATCAGTTTTAAACTTCTCGCTCTGGGCATGCTGCTTATTTTGCTAAGCCTGTAGCACTAGGGAGCATTAGCAAAAGCATCACTTACCCTGCCGCAAGCGGCTCTGGAGACCCGGGAAAGCTGCCTTCCTCATGTCACTGAGGAGGGAAGAAAATTCTCAAGGCAAAATGAAGGTGTTGGACACAGTGACAAGAACTGATGTTTGGGTGAAAAGAAATGGGATAAAACTTTGTCCTCTGAGACAAATGGTGGGTGGGATGGGATTACAGGCCTGGAAGGGAATAGAAGCTTGAACATCCAAGCATTAAGGAAGAGTGGAAAAGGGATTAATTGATTGCCCCCCATCTTTCCTATAGCATGGCCGGGAGGAGAGGTCTAGCTCAGCAGTCTTGGGGAGCGGGCTTCCAGGATGTCTTCCTGGATTGGGTGTCATAGCTGACTCAACCCTGGCTGCTGTCCCTCTCCTAGGGGTTCTGATCTGTGAGTGGAAACAAGACACTGTAGAGGCAGCCAGAGACATTAGCTGAGGGCTCCAGGTGGGCCCAAGAAAGGCTGCCTTCTTGCTAGAAGGTTACTTGGTCTTTTTTGTCTTAAAAAAACCTCACATTTCTTCTAGATCTCTCAGGCTAACTACATTTGTGTTACATTGCTTTCTTAATTTAAATAATTCTGACAATCAGTAATATTTTTTTTAATTTTTTAATGTTATATCACTCTTTCTAATTTGCTAAGTTTTCCCTCTGTCTCTGTCTTGGTTACTTTTCTCTCATTGCTGAGACAAAATACCTGACACCCAAAATTAAGGAAGGAAAGGTTTATTTAGCTCACAGTTTGTGGAGGTTTCAGTCTATACTTGGTTGGCTCCAAGGCACGGAGGCACATGGCAGAGGGCAACAGTTCATGGAGGAAGAAGACAGCAAAAACAAGAGCAAAAAGTAAGAGAGCAGGTGGGGAGAGCAACCTTCTTTCCCTCCCTTACATTGTGAGCAAACTACCTGCCCCAGGGTGGGTGTAGCACTCACACCCGTCATTCCAACATTGGACCATGAATCAATTATAACTCTAGAAGCCCACTCCATGACCACATGAGGCTTTAGGGGGGCATCCAGATACAAACTATGACAGTCTCTTAAATATTGGTTTTATGAGTGTTCCTTGTGTATATAATTGGTAGATAGACAGTTGCTATGGTCGTTTGTAATAATGTCCAAAGAGCTAGTGTATTACTTTCTTTGAGTTTATATTAGGCCAAAAGGAAAAATATCATTACAATTAAATTTCTCAATAAAAAAGGAAGCAGCAAATAAAGGAAAAAAAATAAATAGACTGAAGAAAATTAGCCTTTTAATTTAATGACTTTTCTTGAATTTTTTTTTTTTTTTTTTTTTTTTGAGACAGGCACTTTTATGCAGTTCATGCTGGCCTTGAGCTCACTTTGTAGCCCAGGCTGGCCTCAAATTCCCAGTGATCCTCCTGCCTCAGCCTCCCAAGTGCTGGAATTACAGGCGTGTGACGTCACATCCTGTTTCACCCTCCTAGTTTGAATCTAGTTCTGCACAGTAACAATGACTAACAGGAAAACTTTTTCCTACTCTTTAACATCCTCTTCATCACTTCTCTTAATTTTTGTTAGTTTATTGCTGAATATTTAACTTAGGGCCTCACACAAGCTAACCATGCACTTTGTGGCTGGGCTATACACAAGCGAGGCCCCCCCCTTTTGGTATTTCTCCAAATGGTTAATATTTTTGAAACAAACACTCTGGAAGGACACATACATCACATTTTATCTAATCACATCAAACTACCAGAAACCTCAGAGCATTCAGGAGGCCCTGTAGACTGCATTTATAGTGATAAACTAATTTACCTATATACCTAGATACAAATATCATCATATTAAAAATAATGAATTTCAAGGAAGTTGTTCTCAAAGATTTATTTATTCACTTATGTATAATGATGTAGGCAATGTAAAGATAAAGTTCCTCGTGTTAAAAATATTCGTCGGTCTGATATTAAAGTGTTGGTATTCCATACTGATTTCCAAGTGTGCAGTCCTCACCAGGCATTTCTATTCCAAAAGTTGCTGTTTGCCACAGGGACTCTTGGACCTTTGTATTTATGAAGTAACTGCAGAGAGCATAAAGTACTATTTTTCTGTATAGTGATGTTAATTTTATGTATGGGCAGTGGAAGCAAGCAAGATATTTTCAGTTCAGTTTATATTACTAGCTTTCTAAAATTTTCATATTTCATGCACTTAGGTTTTCTATAAAATGTGTATTTACGTTTACAGGACATGTTCTGCTTTTGCTGTTTACTAGAACTGAATGGTGTTTTGTGTATTCAAACCTAAATATAGTTCTTAGGTATGGAGCTATTGCTTATAACTTCTATTTTCTTTTCCAGATACATTTTACAAAAAGAATGCAAGGGAAATAGCAAAACACTTACTTATTACTTTTAATAAAACTACTATAATTTAGTAAGCGTATGACGGGTCTTTTAGCAGATTCATAACAGAGTAAATTTTTAAATGTATCATAATGGTTATTGAAAATAAGGAGAATCCAAATCTGACTTTTAAGACCAATTTGTAATGTGAAATGATAGGCTGGTAGGGTCAGAATTTACCTCAGAAAACTCAGCCGAAACACATCCTGTCACCAGGTGAGAAAAATGAAGTGAAAAAGTTTGAATCGTTTGCTCTGTGAATCAACAACAATTATTTGTTACATGGAATATTTTTTAACAGTTATTAGATTAAAACCTGACTTCATTTATTACTTTGGTAAGCTATATTAAGACTGTGGCTGGACAGTTATTTCACAGAGAGGATGTAACCCAGCGCCTGCTCTTACAGAGGAGGTGAAATAGAAGCGGATATGGGAAAGGGGTCCTGGGGATTAGAGAGGTGGAAGATGCCGTCCTTGGACATTAGATGTAGTGTAGTGTGTCGGAAACCGTGGCCAGAAGTGAGAAGCAGGAAGGGGAAACCAGAGCTGACCTTGGGGCTTTAAATTAATGACAACAACTGGAGGTGAAGCGCAGGCCCCTCACTCAGACATTAACGCTCATTCCACATCTTCTTACCCTGAAATCCATGATAATCAGCCGATTATTTCACGAGACATTGACTGAATTGACCTAATCTATTTTTCTCAGTTATTTAACATTAGCAACTGTAAAAGTATATAGACGGCTTTTGTAAATTTTAGAGATAATTCAATGTAGACAGTTTCCACTGCATGTAAGAAATTTATTCAGAAACTCTGAGAAATGTTTCCTAGTACATACTTGTACATAACTTAAATCGATGATGCTGTGGTCCTTTAATTTGATTTGTTTTTCCCTATGGAGTCCTTTTCATTATTCATTCATTGAAAATTAGAAAATTGGATAAATTTACTGTATTGGAACTTGAAAGACTTAGGAAATGAAATAAATTATATACTTGATTCAAATATTTGCTTATAGAGAATAATATATCTATATAAATATACCTATATAAATATATCTTAATAAATAGTTTGGTAGATATTTATGTAAGCAATATTACTTAGCATTACTGTTTAATGTGAATTATTATTATTATTACTATTTTGAGACAGGGTCTCACTACGTAGTTCAGGCTATTTTCAAGTTGCTATGTAGCCCAGGTTGGCCTCCAACTCACAGCGACCTTTCTGCCTCAGCCTCCCAAGTGCTGGGATTACATGTGTGAGCCACCATGCCAGGTATATGAATTATTTTAATGAAAGATCATCATGTCTTTCATAATTATCAAATATTTTATCTTAAAGAAACATCTTTTAAATGTAAACATATATATTTTAAAGACTAGTCCCTACAATGTTTACTTATCAACCCATACTAGAAAATACAACATTTTATGAGACCTAATGTCCAAAAAGAACTTTCTATATGAGTATATAATTTTTGAATTATAATTCAACTAGAATTTGTATTTTTTATTAATCAACTATGAGCAGGTTACCATCTTGGAACGTTAGTGTATTATCTGTAAAGTGGAATGCTTATGAAACCTACTTATAGGGCTATAAGTAATCCATGCAGAATACTCAGTCACGAAGTTAGTTTGTCCATAAATGTATGATTAATATTAGCTGGTTATTGTCATTATCTGTATGCTTTAAACATTGAAAGTAAGACCAGTACATTTTACACATACAGAATATTTTTATTCTGATGGAGAATGACAGCGACTGTTTTGTCTTTATGATCTAAATTTTCCTTCATTTTTATTATATAAAATTTACATTTAAGCAATGTAACTTCAATACATCTTCCTTTTGTACTTCTTAATACTTTTGTGAGTGACAGTCGTATGATATTTAATCTTTAGTGTTTATCAGAGTGTGACTCTTCCCTCTCTATGCCAAGTCCGTTGGGAATCAATTCTCAAATGTCTATAGCAATTGGGCTAGATCTCTACAATTTTTAGAGTAATATGAAAACCCCAGTGATTTAATTGCTCCTCAACCTAAGTGGCATTGTAACAGTACTTATGGCCTTATGATCAACATGTATGTAATGGCATTTAAGCAGGCACCAAGGTTCTAATAGGGAGCATAGTACTTTCACAGTGTTCCAGATTCCACTGTGGCTAGATCCTAGAATGCAAAACAATGACTAATGAGGACCCAGATTAAAAGATAAACTCACAAAACAGAACAAGGATTTTGATTTTGATCCAAAGAGCAACAGAGACCCATAAAGACTAGACAGGGGGATAGAGGGTTGCCTCCGGCATGAAAGGGGGTAAAATAGAGGCAGGAGTTCTCAGATTGTTCCAGGTCATGGACTGAGGAAGTTGGTGAGTGTTTCCATTACAAGAGAGGGAAAACATAAAGAAAGAGGGGATTGGAGTGGATTGGGGAAAAGAATTCTTTCAATTTTGGGCGTTATGTCTTAGTGTCTGAGACCATGATAATTTATTCCCCTGTACAACTTGTGTGGGTAGTATTAGTCTTATATGTCCATACAGCCTAATAAGTTCCACAGTCTTTCATACATGCTACCTCCACTCATCCAGAAACACTCTGAGAGAAGAAGGCAAGTGTACTCTCCAGCTGCTTGGAGAAATCAAAGTAAAGAGATCAAATGCATACAGATTGGTGTGTTTAGAATGGAAGTCAAAGTGTTTGTGCTGCAATTGCACAAAAATCTTTTGGTATCTAAATGAAAGCTTAAAGAGAATGCGTTGGAATTTACAAAGATCTCCTGTCTTCATAGAAAAAATAAATAAATCTCCATGCTGAAAAATTTGTTAGTCTTGCTGAGAAACCCAAAGAGCATTTTCCTTCAAAAAAGGAGTGCACAGCAGGGAAATGCTATGATGATATTTGCACAAAGAGTTTAAAATTTGTTAAAAAGGAGGCTCACACCAGGCTGTTACATGTCAATTTACTGCATGCATTTTGTAAGTGAATTACAAATGTTGTCAATAGTGTATTTTGTAGGGAGAAACTGACACGGTGTCATCCTCAATGATGTGAAAGCAGACTCAGGAAGAGGTCTGTCTTGTAAAAATAGAGTATGAGTACATTTTAGCAAATTATGTTATGCTCACCAATTGGAATTCACATTTATGTGGCCATGGGGGCTTTTTAATGCAACTGCTGAATTGAAAATTTACAAATTTCCTACTGGTTTATTTGTGAAAGAACTTTGAGAACTATAATATATATGAAAGGAAAAGGAAATATGTGTGAATTTGACATTTCACAAAAATAAGTGGAAGGATGAGCTGAGAATCCTTGTATGAAATGCTATATATAGTATATGATATCTCTGTATATTTCTTTTGTGGAGCTGGGTGAGAAAGTAGGCACATTTGAAAAATAGGCAAGAGATGACATTACAAATGCCATTCCATTGGCATACACAGATTTAGGCTCAAATCCCAGATCTGGAGATGCTTGACTTAATTTTCTTGGCATGTGGATCCCTTTTTTTGGCCCTATTTCTTCCTGTGTAAACTGGGAATAATAATACTTCATATGATTTTATGAGTACTAAACACAATAAATTATTCATGTATGCAAAACATACATTGAGAGACAATTTTGTGCCAGGCACCGTTTTGAATGCTACTGTTCCCTAAGTGAATAAACAAGGATGCGTGCCCTCCTTGAAATTTTCTGTCAAGAGCTCTCTGAAGTGTCTTGTATGAATGTTTAATAAAATTTAATTGTGAATAAGAGGCTATGAGGACTTAGCAAATCTGCTTTAACTTATATAAAAAGAAACTTATTTTTTTAAAAAAACAATCTCATCCATTTCATATAACTCTTTTCTAAATTAATGTTGTCCAAGATTCAAGAAGAAAACTCAAGTCATCAAATTCTTCTCCATTGGCAATCTGCTTTCATACTCATCAGTATCAATGTCCTTAGCATCAAAAATGTGAAATAACTTTACATTTTTTCTGTCTTCTTATGGGAGAAGGATTTCAGTTTTTATAGGCCACTAGTGTTATATTGATCAGATAATCATATCAGATTTTTTAAAAACTTATTCTGAAAATAATTAATATTTATTTATCTCTTCCTGGTCATAGGGAATTTCACATCTGTATCAATCTTTCCCTTTTACTCTCCAGCTTCCAATTCATATAAATGTTTAATGATAGGATGATCATGATGATTAGATTTTCTCGTGTGAGATGTAACTGATTACTATATGGCGGAGTGACTTGACAGCATAAACTGTGCACTTTTCAGTATAAATTTTAATTGACATTTTCTGTATCTAATTCATGGGCTAACTTCTGGACTTTCAAGATTAACCAGTCATCACAGAGATGGCTATAAATTGCTGATGAGAGACCACTAGTTTTAAACCACAGTGTAAGCAATGGGATATTTATTTGTCATACTCACTTTGATTGTTGTTGGGGCAAAATAGACACCTCCCACAAGTTACAGGAGGAGAGGATTACTGTGACTCTTGTTTTCTAGAGTTTTCAGTTCAGAGTCATCTGGCTTCAAGGCAGGACAGCCTGGTGGAAGGGCCTGGCAGAGGAGACTCCTCCTGCAGCCGGGAAGTAGAGTTCAGAGGGAAACCAGAAGACACCCTAGCAGATCACATCCGCAGTGACCCACACCTTCTGACCAGACCCCACCTTCTAATAGCAAGCAGCTGCACCCCCACCACAACCTACTCACCTTTCAAAAGCCCACACTTGGGTCCAGGAGGCTTTAGGGGGGACATCCAAACATAAACCATAACACGATTTCCTCTTGTTTTTTTTCCTCATCTGAGTGTATTAGCAAATTTTCCCTGTTTATTGTTTTGGAAAATAACTATAACAAAAGGTGGGTAATAACATTTAAGCTCTTCAAAGAAAATACAAGAAATATAGATAAAACACAATAGTACACTACAGGTGACATGGTCATTTAAGGGATATTGCAGAAATACTATTAATAATTCTATACTCACAAAATTGATAATCTACAGGAATAGTACCAATTTCCTCAAATATAAAATCTACCAACTCACCCAAGAAGAAACAGACAAACTGAATAGGTCTAAATTTTTAAAGAAAATTAAATCTCTATTTGATAGCCTTCCAAAATGAAAAGAACTGCATCCACATATGTTCACTGGTAAATTCTGCCAAACATTTAAGAAAGTAACTGTACTAATTTTCCAATATCCCTCCCATAAAGTAGATCAAGGTGGAATACTTCCTTGTGCATTCTATGAAAATAACACTGACCTAAAACCAAAACCAGACAAAGGTGCACAAGAAAACTACAGATTAATATCACTCATAAACATAGATACAAAATGCTTCCAAATATTAGCAAATTGAGTCCAAAAATACATAAAAAGGATGAAATACCAGGACAACATAGGATTTTCCCAGAGTATATAAGCGTGTTTCAGTGCTTAAAACTCAGTTCATATGATCAATCCCATCCACAGATTAAAGAAGAAATATCACCTCATCCTAGAAAGTTATAAACAAAAGGCACTTGAAAAATCTATTTATGATGAAATGCTGAGCAAACTAGGATTTTAAGGAGTCACTCAACTTGATAAAAATTTAGGAAAAAAAAACCCTACAGTTAATATCTTATTTAATGATGAGAAACAAGACACTTTCTTTTGGTTTTGGGATTTCTTGCAGAATGAGCAGTATTGTAGTTGAATCACACAGCTTTAAGAGGAATTATAATAAAGTGTGTGAGTAATGTACAGGTACAGTAATGAAACAAAGGATCCACCTTGATCGTCGAAGGTCTGTACAGCACAAAAGTAAGTCTGGGTGAAAACCTCAGAGTGGGTGCTGTGATTGGCAGCAGAAAGGTTTTGAGATGTCTCTGACAGGGTTGAAAGTATTAACGAGTAGCTCAACATGGGGAAGTGGAACTTGACTTTGATCTTTGAGGTAGCAGCATTCACTTGTTAATACACCAATTTGCCCTTTTACTTACTAAAAACATTTTCATTGTTTCTGAAAAGTTATGTGATTCTTATCTCAATACAGTCATGTTTAGAACTACTGCTTTCTGTAGCAGGTAACTGAAAAAAAGAAAACGGTGATTTTTCAAAACTTAAATCCAAGCTGGTTGCACCTGTAATCCCAGCACTTGGGAGGCTGAAGAAGGAGGATTGCTACAAGTTTGAGGTCAGCCTGGGCTAGATAGTGAGTTCAAGGACAGCCTAAACTACATAGCAAGACCCTGTCTCCCCTCAGAAGAAACAAACAATCCAAACAACACTTGTTGAATTTAATTCATTAAGCAGATTTTACTGGAAGAAAAACAATACTAGGATTGACTGACTACAGAAGTGGGTGAGCTACTTTACATACAGTGCAATATTTATTACCATTGGGTGATTTACCATCACATCTAGGAGGATTTATGGGACGAAATCTGTTAAGGTCTCATATATTATGTTCTCAAGTCTATAAAATTCACATAAATACCTGAACATATTATTTATCCCTTTTATGACTATGTAGCAAATTATATTTTCATAATATTTCATTATAGCATAATAATGGGAAATTTTATTGTAGACATTACCTACAGGGACTTTTGTGAATACTTTAATTTAAAAAAAACTCTGCTTTCTCAAGAAATGCATAAAATATGTTGAAAAAAGTTGAAATTTATTATAATAACTTTTATGTGAAAATGTGAATCACTATGGATGATTGACTTCATTGGGGATACATATATGGAGAGACATATATAATATATTGAAAGACATATATAATATTTGGAGAGACATATATATATATAATATGTATATACTATACATAGATATTTTTTCTTCTCTAGAAAGTTAAACCCTCAGATTACTTCCAACTTAAATGATAATGTGCACCATGTTTGATTAAATGTGGATCACAGCAGGAGTCTACTTTTTCAAAATGAGCAATACATATCTATATGATTAATTTTGTCACCACTGATTGATCACACAGAGGGCAGACTTGATTTGGGCCAACATATATTGTTTCTATTTTGAAATAATGTTCTTTTGGTGAAGAATGTTAGCAGAAATGTAAGTTGTCGCATTATTCTGGTGGGGGATGTGAAACAAAGGATCCATAAGTTTTCATAGGAAATGTTAATGAATTTGTTCCCACCTCATACGTGTAGACTGCTTAAAAATTATAGCAGCATATATGTTGGTTTAATGGAAGTGTTAATTTATGTAATTCTTGTAGAATTGTAAAGTCAGTGCCAAAATTACATAAGGAGATATCACCGTGCAGTTGTTGCTTACAGGGTGGATTAGGTGGTGGGGGGAGTCTTTTACTTCGCTTCATTTCATAGTTCTTTTCAGCAAGGATTGCTGAGACTTTACTGTGAACAACGCACAGCTGTATTTAGCAAATCAGTGTGACTGCGAGCGTGCCGGAGAGCCCTCGTATCTGCCCTCAAGTTGCTGAGCATACGTATCACAGCTCAGTTGACATCCGTGAGTCCTTGCTAGCAGAGAATGTGCTTTTCTCTTAGTGTGTTCAAAGCCTGGATAATTTGTCTCTTCCCAGTGCTTTGATTTGTCTTTTAAACCTGGCTATCTTATATTAGCTTCCCTAGGCTGGGACACAACCCCTTCACAGACAGATCACGTGTTCAGTTCACTGTGCCACTGTATCCAGGAGTTTTTCCTTCCCTCCTGTCACTCTGTCTCTGTCTGTCTCTTTCTCAGTCTCTTTTCTTCCTTTTCTCTCTTCTTTCTTTCTTTCTTTCTTTCTTTCTTTCTTTCTTTCTTTCTTTCTTTCTCTCTTTTTCAATCCTTTCTTTTTTCTTTCTTTTTTTCTTTCAACTCTTACTACACTCTCCAAGCCACAGTGGAACTCCTGGACTCAGATGATTCTCCTGCTTCACTCTCTCAAGTAGCTAGAGCTACAGGTGTGCCCTACACACCCAGCCTTCTAAAGCAAAGACTAGGACTGACACTGAACTCTGCGAAGTGCTCCTGACACCAACGGCCATCCTTTCTCCCTTAGAACGGACAGCCTGCCATTTGTCTTGTTTCCCATTGTTCAGACATATTTAGAACATTTTATGATAATAATCCTGTCAGCTCATTGCTAATGGTCTCTACATTAATCTCAGCTAATTTTCAACATCACCCTGTGAGAAATGTGTAGAGCACAGTTTATGTAAGTTGTGTAGTCTCACATAGCTATTCCAGTGAAGGAATGATCCTTCAGAGTAAAAGTGTGCATGTCATAGAACGTTTTAATAATACTGTTTTGAAGCATTTATAAAAAGTGGGCCTCTGTCCTCAGTTCTTCTAACATAACATGATTTAAATATTTTCAATAAAGTCAGATTTTGGGGGAAAGTACAGAGAAAGAAGTTGGAAGGTCTTTAATATAATGGAGGAGAACTTCAGTATATTGAATCCTAAGTACAAAAATTGGCATTCATGTTTGTGCAGAAGCATAAATTTTTGACAGCAGTCATTTGGCTGTAATTGGATAATAGTGATGGGAAGTTATGCGACCTCAGTGGAATCAGTAATGAAGCTTTACCATGTTCTGGGTGGTGAGAAAATTGTTGATCTGGAGGTAAAACTCAGCTTAGGTAATGATTGCTATAACTGTTGGGAGCAAGACTTCTGAATAAGAACACCATTTCTTCACTCTGAAGTCCTTTTGTATATTCAGAGTGATACTTAACTTCTCAGAGACAGTAGCTGACTTATTAACTATATGAAACACTTAACTTTTCTCTGGCTTAATGAAACTAGAACACAGATGCAGTCTACCACAGGTATTCTTGAGACGAAGGAGACACAAGACACTCATAACACACTCAGCATGTTTCCTGGACATATTACATGCTGAACTGTTATCACTGTTTAGTGAGTTTATCTGTGATATACTTGGTGGTGGATTTGAAACAAATGATGCACGTGCCTTTATGGGAAATGATCATGAATGTTTAAGACTGTACTACAGGGCTGCCTCAGTTCATGAGCTCAGTTCTCTCCACGATTCTGGTTGGAAACCAAACTGGATGAGAACCTAATACAATTTCCCCATAAGGTCAGCGCTGAATCTGATCATTGGCTTTGATTCAGTTCTCACCCAACTCAGGCTGTGAGCAGAATCATGGGACATGTATCCTATGGAGGTATGAGAGCGACAAACACTATGCTAAGCATATAGACACCTATAAATAAATGGTAGCAATAAACTAGTACATTACCAGTAAACATCTATGAATTTTTTAATTGCACATTTTAAAATCTAAGTAAAAAATTTTAATAACCTTTTATGTTTTAAATAAATACAATTTTGAATTGGAAATTAGTATAGCATATTATCATGATGGACCCTAGCTCACAGGAAAAAAGCTGACAAATGAAATGTGGAATAAATATTAATTTGAATGTAACTTAGGCAAAGTATGCTGAGATCCAAGGGAGCTATGTGCTACATAAAACAGTGAGAGCACGTTCTATGTAGTCCACCAGGCCAGAGGAATAGCCCAAGGCTGCACATACAGGATCTGATCAGAGCAGTCACACAAACACTGCATGTGCGAAATGGAAAATGTAAGCTAGGAAGGCACAAGTCTTTCTTTAGATAGAGTATAATTAGACTGTAATCTGTCCATATGTCCACTTACATCAAAGAATGTATCCAAACAGATATGATTTCTCCAAAATAAACAGTCACTTTTGGTAGAACTATGTGCATAATAGGAAAACAGATTTAGACACATAAAGTCTCCAGTCACTATGTTTCACTAAGCACAGTGGAGTCTGAAAACTATGGGACAATATTTTCCCCATAAGTCAGCAGGGTGTTCGGTAGAGAATTCCATTATCAGGTCCTCAGTCACTTACCGCAAAGCAGCCACCTTCTATCCTAACAGAGGACACTCTTCCCCCTGAGTGTCTGCATACCACACCGGGCTGCTGCATCCCTCACATAACAGTTACACCGTGCAGCCTACTTTTAGAGCTTCCCTTTTCTTGGATATCGAACTTTATCTTTCATACCTGTTCTGAAAAACCTTTTGCACCTTCATCCTTTCACTCTCCTCTGCGTTAGCTGGATACGCCGTCCCTTCTCACCTTGGACTTTCTGCCTCCGTTAGGACAGTGTCACGTTCAGCCTCATGCAGCTTGTCTCATTGCCTTTCACTCAGTGCTGTCCGTATTTCTGCATTTTAATTCCTCCAGCAGTTATATGCTTCGATCAATTTAAACTGAATTACCTTTTGCGTTTTATATAATTTAGTTTCTCTGCTATATAATCTTTTACCAGAAATAACTTCTTAAAACCAAAAACATTTGCTTTCTCTTTGTTTTGCCATTACATACAGAGCTCAGTGCCTCCGCTTCATCATCAAACAAAGCCTGAGAAGATACATGAGTGGTTCTGGCAGGTGTCAAAATAGCATTTAAAAACCTAAAATTGTAATCGCCCATAATTTATATTTTGCGTCTTGCCCAAGGCTTGCAAAACGAATATACCCCCACTGTGTTTGGTTTTATCTCCAAATTTATTGAAAGCGTACAGAAATCATCAGAGGCTTAGGAAATATATAAGGAACACTTTATGTAAAACTATGTTAGTGATCAAAATAATTTACCATTTTTATAATACTTTTCCTGTACATTTAAAAATTAAGGGAAAACTAATTTGTTTTCTGCAGTCATTTCATTTGCGGAGCTCTCCAATTCAGAATTTTGTGTTTCATGGCCAATTCTGCCACTGCATATCTGTCTTTCTCACGTTCACATTAATCAAATTTAAAGTGACCTCACATAAGATTAATTAACCTCTTTTGGGCTCACGTTTTGATGAATTTGGATGCTATCTAGATTCTTTTCTAGCTCTCAAAATTTGAGAGTACTTGAATAAAATTACCTTTTCCTGTGGAGCTCATTTTAATCCCAGAAGTCTACGTATTTTCAACTTACCTGAGTAATTTATCAAGGGCTAGAAAAACTAAAACTACCACCAGAATAGAGCTGGTCTCCGTAGAAATAAAACTATTGACCATTTCCACATCATCAACCTCCATTGTCTTTAGCACTTGACTTGGTTACAGATCCCCTGCCACAGATTTTTATGTGTATTTAATTCACTTAAATTCACATCACTTTATGTTCTTTATCATCACTGCTTCATGTTTCCTGCCAATATGAATGTTAAAGTACCATGGTCCCTAACTCTCATCTGTTTAAATGTTGCACAGATTTTAGCTGCATGACTTCCTCTAGGGATTTCTTTAAAGCTAACGTAAAACCACTGAGCCACCCTCTTTGGAAAATCTACAATTCTAGTTTGTTCTGGCATGTATATCCCCATGAAAATCATATATATAAGTGAGTACAGTAATACACTCAGAGTCAAAAGCCAAAAGAATTTCATACCTAGTTATTTACAGAGATGCTGTAGGTTCATGTTCAGGATGCACTATTTCTAGCTGCAGAACTTAGAGCAAAATGTTTAGGTTCTCCCAATTGTTATGGGCATTAAAACTGTCTTTAAAATTGTATATATATATATATATACAATTTTATATGTATACAATTTTGGAGTAACCTCATACATAGAAAGTAGGGGAATATAGCATTCATCATGAAGATTCAAATATATGGTTTTATGTAACTCTACTAGTTTAAATAAATAGAATTTTATATAAAACCTATGGTTTTTAAAATTTTTTGTTGTTTTTGGTTTTTGGTTTTTCTCCGGTACCGGGAACCGAACTCACGACCTTGCGCTTGCCAGGCAGGCACTTTTGCCGCTGAGCTAAATCCCCAGCCCCTAAAATTTTTTAACAGAAATATTGATGGTATTATTTTCCTTGGTCTGAAAGCATCATAAAAAATAGAGATATGCAAATTACATAGAGGAGACCACTCAAGCAATTAAGATAAGAAATCTGTAGCCTTAATCCTCTTCATCCCCTAAAGTAACTTGTGAATCATAAGAAAGAATCCACCATGAGAGACAGAGTTATTGTTCAAGTCATCTATCCTCTTGAGACATTTCTGGTGTGATAGAAAAGAAGTAAAATATAAAATCAATGCTTGTGCTCTGATCTGGGAGCCGGATTTGAACTGCCAAGGAAGGCGTCTGACATTTGACATGAGGAGCTGGGTTGTTCCTTGCTCCTGCTCGCTCTGTCTCAACAAAGCTGTGGATGACCTCAGTGTGTTGTTTAGGACAGGAAAACAATGCCTTATGTTTGCCAAGTAGCGCCTCATCCACATGAAGATTTAAGAAATCATTAACTTGCCCCTTGTGTAGATATTTACAATACATACTTTTTGACACTACCAACACTCTACCACCTAAGATTCTGTGAGAGTAAAGATTTGTTCTGTGGTTGTTTCATATACTTTTGATCCACTTCCTCATGTAGATTAAAATTATTTGAATATTAAAGTCATACTGTATATGTCTTTAAACTTCTCACAGTTCTTTTCCAATTTCCAATAATTCTACCCAATATTTAATGTAAAAAAAATGACCTAATTGTTGTCAGTTTATCTTTTTCTTCTTTCTTACTGCTATTTTCATTCCTAATTCCCAATATTTTAAATTTAATATTTAATGTAAAAATCTGACCTAGTTGTCAGTTTTTTCTTACATCCCAGAAATTATGTCTTAGCACTGGATTCAGTTAAGGAAAGAAGTAGAGAGGGACCTCGGTGCTAGGTGTGCCTTTTGTTCTTTCTGAAGACTAAGAACGAGGGGACGAGAGGAAGAGGATCGCAGATCATGTTCGTGTGCTTCACTGCAGTTCCACGTTTAAGTGGAAGGATACCGGAGCTGTTCTCCAGTGGCATGGTTAAGTGTGTGATGTTGGCTCTAGCTTTGCCCTTTCATTCCTCCTGCACCATGATGCAAAGAGCCCTGGTGTCCACCAAACTACTATAGGATGCAGTCATTTACCTAAGGACATGCTTAAGAGCTCAATTTCTCTTTCAAACAGATCTAGTTCCGATTCGTACACCTTCTCACGCTGTTCCGTAACTGGTTTGAAATGAGGATCTGTGCCTTGTCGGTGTGGAATCAGTGAGCTCCCGACCCTACTGTCTCTGCAACTATGAACAATTGCATTTATTGCTCTGTAAATCTGAGAGATCAAAAGCCAAATTAATAGAATTATTATAAAACAGAAGAAAGAGTTCAGACACTCTTCTTTATTAGCAATAAGCATGATTAAACTCTGTCTTGGACCTCAACCCTTCAGTTCCAGGGAAATCTGAGTTACGGGAGAGGAACAAGTGAGCTTGAGCTTAACCGTGTTTAGATAATGTTTGCGCTGACATATAAAACTAATTAGATTTAATTCTCTAAGTATTGGAAGTTTTGTTTTGAGCATATCCTTGTCAACAAAACCTTTGCAGATCCCCTTGGAGCCTGAAGCCTATAGACGGTCTTGTGGTGCCTTCTGGATTTGTTATTAAACTTTAGCACAATTATATTAATATAAAACCTGTTGAAATAATCTTTCAGAAGTGTATATATGCCGGGCCTAATGCATACCTGAAATCACAGCACTCTGTGAGGCGAAAGCAAGAAGATAAGACCACTAAAGAGAGAGGAAGAGAGAGAGAGAGAGAGAGAGAGAGAGAGAGAGAGAGAGAGGAAGGAGGGAGGGAGGGAGGGAGGGAGACTGAAAGAGACAAAGGGGGAGTGCTGGGAATGTAGTTTGGGGAGAAGACTCTGGGTTCTACCCCATTACTGCAAAAACTAGTGTATATGTATAAAATTATTCCAGCAGAATGTGGATTTTACTCTTCTTTTGCAGCTTCATTTTACTATGCTATGTATTCATGTTATACTCAACTATGTATCTCATATTTTGCATAATACCAGGCTTAGAATTTCTCTAATGCTGCATGCACTCCTGTTAGCAGGTATAGAGGGCCCTATGAGACCAACTCGATCAATATACATTAAATATCTCCCTGAGGAGTCCTTTTCATACTTTATTACCTTGTAATATAATAGGAAATAATCATATTTTTGCACAAGCTGGTCCACATTAAACATCAAGCTTCCCCGTTCCCCAGGGTGCTGTTTAACACACTGCTACAACAGCTGGGCTGATGGCAGAGAAGTCAGAAGCGAAAGTTGCGCATCTTTGCAGCTATGAATCTGTATGACATTAGGTAGGTCCCTCTTCGTAGCTCGGAGATCTCTTTGAGCTAAGTAATTTGGGAGACTCTCTTGTTAACCTTGAAATATCAGCTAAATTATTCTTCCATGAACAACTGGAAAGCAAAACCGAGGAAACTTTGGAACAAGAAAAGCATTGATTTCATGAAGTAAATAAAGTTTTCTTGCAAATAAGTAATCGTAGCCTCTCTTGCTGCTCTGTTTTATTGGAAAAGCAAAAGTGAAATAGTTACGACTACAAGATTTTCATTGGATTTCATGCAAGAGGATATTCTCTAAAACTTTGTATTTAATGTGCTAACATTATCAACCAGCTGGATCTGTTCAAGGAAAGAAATTTCCCCTCTGGGGTGAAGTCTGGCCATTCCATGGCCTTGTCAGAGAAGTCCTGTGCAAGTGACACCCGCCTGGGAAGCCTGGTGCTTTCATGTGTGAGTGAGCAGGTCCGTGAGTCCTCCACCTTCACCCCCCATGCAGAGCCTTGATTGCTCCCAATCCTTGATTGTTCTCAGTTTCAGTAGAACGCTCTGGAGCTCTACAGCTTTGATCATGTTGCTCTTGAACATCTTTCTCACCTCCTTTTTCTGAAAAAAAAATGTATACATCCTTGAAAGCTTGCTGCATGTTATCCTTCCCAAGGAATCCTTCCCTGACCCCAGACCCAGCCGCTGTCTGTACGGCATGCTTGTGTTACTGAAATCACCTGTGGTGTGTTGGTTTCCTTTGGTAAGCTTCTACATTTCCAGTGGTTTTTTAGTCATGCTTGACTCTCCTGACATGTTTTTCAAAATAAAAATTCTTTAGGAAAGTAGATGAGTTCTTTGTCAAGAACATAATATTTAAAAAGCAAGTTGTAGCTGGGTGTGGTGGTCAAACCTTTTTACTCCCAGCACTAGCGGGGAGGCTGAGACAGGAGGATTGCCAGTTCTAACCCTGCCTGGGCAAAACAGTGACTTAATGATCCTCTGTTTCAAAATACAACATGAAAAACACCTGGGGTTGTGGCTCAGCGTGAAGGCCCTGGGTTCAATTCCCAGTACTGTAAAAGTGTTTGTTAAATATTATTTTATTTTACTAATGATAATTTACTCAATTAAATAGAAACTTTCAAAATCAAGAAAAATGAGAAATTTCAGGAAAAGTACATTTGGTTTTTCTTCTGGAAGTTAAGTTATAATTTCATATAAATTCAAACTGAAATAACTGTAAGCTTCAATTTTGGATAGCACAATGGAGATATTTTCAAATTAGATAGGCCTAGCACATGCGGCCAGCCTGCTCTTTTTGCTATTGGCTGTAGTTTAGATTATTCACAATTGGCCTGATTTCTCAGTTATTTGTCAGCTACGTGCATTACACAAGTGTGTCTGCCTAAACCAGGACTGTGGGAAGAAATGCTAGGTGAGGTCAACGGGCTGGCTTGGCTTCGGAGAAAATGAGAGACTTAGAGCTTTACATTTGGGAACACTGGCCATGGCTAACTCTTCCAAACATCAAGCTATTATATTTCATTTATGAAATCTATCCAAATTAAAACTCTAGAAGTACAATAATTTCCCACAGAATGACCTAATCTAGTCTAGCTAGTGAGGTCAGGGAAAGTTCTCTGCAGAGCTAACATTTAAGCTAAGATCTGCTCTCCTGTCTATTTTTTAATAATGTCCTGTCTGCTGCAGTCTCATATTCTTCTTAGAGTATTCATCCCGAGGAGACTGGTGATTGGCTGGGCCCATGAGTCAGCAGGGAAGATGAGACCGAGGGCTTCCAGGCGTGTGAGCTCTGTGAGCTGGCACCAAGCGAGGTGCGCGTGCATCCTGGAGATGGTGGCCAGGTGATCTCTCTTCCCTACTTCTGCATTTCCTGATACTCAGTGTACATAATCTTCATTAGGTTTCCATTATGTAAATGTAAGTGAAGAATGGCGAAGCGTGGCTTCCACACGATGTCGTACATAATAAGTTGACACTGTCTGGGTCAGGCGCCATACAGTATTTGAGATTCTCATGTGTGAGGAATTTCTCCACAGATCCTATTTCAAACACAGTGCTTACACAAGGGAGTGTGTCTGGTGTGATTCCTACTTAAACATAATAAACGCTAAGCGATAAAGTACCACATGTCTTGTGGGTACAGAGGCACCTTCCGGTAATCCCACCTACTCTCAGGTCTGAGGCAGGAGTCTCTAACTGGAAGAGAGTCAGGGCAAATTAGGGCACCCTCGCCTCCAAATGCAATATGAAAGGGATGTAGCTTATTAGCAGAGTGCCCTGGCTTCAGCCCCTATAATGGTCTAGTTAACTTTCATTTTGTGCATTTCGTTGATATCATATAACTGCTTTGGAAGGATGGGGTTCGGTATGTTTTGTAACAAAGGATATTCAAATTAATTCTTTAGTAAGTATTAAAAAGTTGGATCAACAGCAAAAGAAATAATGTGTTCTTTCTTTTGACCATTATATGTGAAAAGAACCTAGCCAGATTCTTATGCATGAAAGATACAATAAGTAATAAATGAATCTTCATACGATGGCCCTGTTAGGTCATAAAGACAAGCTCAAATACATTAAAATTTGACTTTTTTAAAGAACTGGAGGACATTTCACATTCTATATCTCTACTGGTCATTACTAAAAAGCTACAATAAAAATTCTGCTATTTTAAAGCAAAAATAATACACACAATAGGTAATATGTTATACTTATCTGCTTCCATGCATTGGATAGTGGATTGTTTATCTAATATGGGACTTACTGTTTCCTGTAATAATTGGAAGTAGAGATGTTGTCACCCTTTGCCTTTTTATAATAATGAAAGTAGAAGTGTCAGGAATTTGAGTAACTTGCTCATGATCACACCTTCTAAATGTTCCAAATGAAATTGGAATTCAGGTCATCTAACATGAAGGCACAGACATTTCTTTAATCACCAAATTATATTCTCTCTATGTGGGAAGAGACAAATAATACCCATGACCCTGGACTTGACGCATGCCTTAGTCATAGATAGCAATTCAAAGACATTGTTTGACTTCTGTATCTTACTATTTTCATGAGCATTAAAAGTAAAATTCTTCCTTGATCAAAAATGGCTGTATAAAGAAAAGGCCATAGAAAAACTGGCTAGAAGATGATGAACTTGAATCTGTGGTTGTCTCGCAGGGCTGAGGATGACCGGGAACATCACTGAATGTCACAGCGGGGGTGGAGGAGAGGAAGATGAGGTGCTCCCGGAACTGCTGGGGAGGTTGTTAAATATCCACAACAAAGAAACATCCAACCCAACTCGGGCTGGGTAGAGATGAGCTGGAAAGCTGGGTTAAAGCCTTTGTAGGAAAGCTGCACAGAAAGTAGTGGTGGGTGCTTTCCATCTCGTTTGTTTTGATTCAAGTTTCCATTGAGCTGAAAGATCAATCGCTGCCAGTCTTGTGGCCTTCCAAGATACTGATTGTCCCTCAGAAAAGACATCTTAGTTTTTAAAAACTGTTATTCTTGTGATTGGATCTTAACTCATGTGTAAGTTAAAGAAATGTTGTTTTACACGTTAAAACCGAGCATGGTTTATTCCTTCCTACAGAAATTTCTTCCCCGTTCACCGCCTGACAAAGCCACTTATTGTTTCTCATAAGATTTCCTGATCCTTGAGACACAAAGGGATGCTCTAGTGCTTCTTTTGAATTAGCAGATTTTTAAGAGTGAATGCGGGATAAGTAATGCAGTTAGAAAGTAATTTAAATCTAAAAGGAACTCTATTAATGAAGTTTATGTGGAAGGAAAGTGGTTTAGAGGATACTATTCTTTAGAAAAATTGGTCCCATCCTGTCTAAAACATAGATGCAAATATACAAAATTTACTTTTGCCTTCCAAATACACAAATGTTTAATTTCTATCACTGTAACACATTAGATTTAACAAACATATATTTAGTGCCCAGTGTTTACAAGGAACTAGCACACGTCTTTCAACATTGCCAAATGCGAAGATATTCCACAGCAAACAAAATTGTTTATGTGAATGTTAATTTAAATGTAAACAGAGGCATAGTTCTTTTAAGGAAACAAATGTATTCAGGTTAGTATAAAGGAAGCTTTTTCCTTTTTTTTTTTTTTTGCTACAACTTTGCTTCCTGTGTTGTACTTAAAAAGTGAAAACAACAATCTCTTGGTGCTATATGGATACGCGTGTCATAACACGATAGCTTAAGTGAGACCATGCTGCCCTATTGGAACAAGCACACTAGGTGCAGATTCTGACAGCCGTGCTCCCTGAACCTGGGCCCTCTCTCTGTCCCACAGAACCTGAGCTCTGCGCAGTCTAGTGCTTGGGGCAGTGACTTGATGCACGGAGCAGTGAGGTCCCACAGCATGTGAATAACCGCCAAGGTGGCAGCCCTGGATATGGGCACAATGAGCCCCAAGCACAGAAGCCTGGTCACTCGGGCAGGGAGAGGACCAAAGGGAGATGGCACAGGCCACGCAAACTCGCTTCTAAGAGCAGGTCGTGGGGAATAATGTAAGATCTCAGAACCTAAGAAATGGAGCTGCCAAAGCACAGGACAAGAGCAGCACCACATGACGTGGAGAGGACAGCTGAGTCACATTAGCATCAGGTTCTGTAGTCCAGGGTCCATAAGGGGGCTCAGCCTGACCTTGGGACCAGATGTCCGGGCTGAACATTCATGTCTGTTTAGAGCTCCAACTTCCTTCCAGCTCCAGGTCCCACAGGGTGAAGGAGCAAGAGTGTGCACCCTGGGTCTTTACAGGGGATTAGCATTTCTCGGAAACTGGGAAGGGTCTATCGCAAAAGGTGACTTAATCTGAGGTGCAAGGAAGGCAGAGTCTGGAGGTGGCATGTCTTCGTTACTTTCTTGTCACCAGGACAAAATGCCCCAAAGCCCTCAAGTTAAAGGAGAACATCTGTCCACACTTTGTAGAGCTTTCAGTTCAGAGTGTGCTGGCTCCAAGGCAGGGTGGCAGGGTAGAGGAGAAACAGCTGATGGAACATCAGGCAGAAAGCAGAGAGGGATGGGGAGGAAGAAGACGACGCCCATGGGGACCCATCTTTTCCCACCAGGCCTCCCTTCCTAGCATCACACCCAGCTGTGAACCCATCAGGGACCAATCTAGTGGATGTCGCACACCCATGGTCCAGCCACTTCCCACAAGCCCCACCTATGAGCCCAGGAGGCTTTGGGGGATATGTAGATAGAATCCCTAACATGCGGTGACCCTCTGGGTGAGTGGTGTCATGATACCCCAAGAGGAGAGGTTATGATCGTAGCGCAGGGGCTTGATGTTTGCCAGTGGCCTTGTGTTCTGTTTTAGAGTCATCTGTATTGATCTGCAGCGATGCTAAATGAAGCATGTGGCCTGCGCAGAGGACAATTCCCCAAAGCATGCCCTCTTTTGTCAGTGAACACTGCAGTTCTTCAAAGAACCTTTTGTAATTCTTCCACATCACATCGATTGATTCCTTTAAAACGTTCCTGTAGCACAGCTGGAGGAATAGGATTGAGCATTTGAATAATCTTTGCTTAATAGCCCCTGTTCTGCCAAATATGATTCCCTAAGACATCAGTATGGGCAGCTGCCCTGCTGCTTTTGTTTTGTTTCTGTGAGACCTAACACAGTGCTTGTTTAGACATGTGATCACCATGTCTTTGCTTTTTGATCAGTCGACTACACCATTCTGAACTCTTCTCATTGCCTGAAAAAATGTGTAAGTGTGTGACATTGTGCTCAGGAAGTAATAGATCAGAAATCCATGCCACGTGGGTTCTAATCCTAATTCCATAATTTTTTTTCTGTGAGTTGAGTAAATGATTACTATCTGGTTTTTCATTTGTGAAATCAAAATCCAGTAAAGGAGTTACAGTCCATCTCCCTCAGGTATCTGGGTAGACTGAGAGAAAAGAAATCAGATTTTGCTCGGGTCCCACTTTAAGAATGTACACAACACACTGAACATTTTCATTACATGAAAAATATATTATGAACCAAAAATAAACTTTCTTTAATATTACTTACTCATAGAGATTTATTCTGAAGAGTTTATACATGTCCACATGAACTTTTCTAGGAAACCAATGAAAAATGAACTAGATACCAGTCCCACAGAGTTTGAAAAGACATCTACATTTCTTCTATAACTCAACACTCTACAGTATTTAACTATCAGATTTCATTCCTTTTGTCTTTTTGAGACAGGGTTTTGCTATGTAGTTCAGGCTCACCTTGAACTCACTTTGTAGCCCAGGCTGATGGCAAACTTGCAGCTATCCTCCTGCCTCAGCCTTCCAAGTGCTGAGATCAGTCATGTGTCACCATGCCCCACCCTATCAGATGTTCTTAGCATTAAAAGCTAATTGGCACTATATGAACAATAATGGGCCAGGGATAAAGCTCAGTGGCACAGTGCCTTGCTTGGTAAGTGCAAGGTCCTGAGTTCAATTCCTGGTACAAAAAAAAAAAAAAAAAAAAAAAGAAATATCGTTATAAAGCTAAAGAATGCTGACCCTGCAATTCACACAATTATTTCTCTAAAAATGATTTCAAGTTTATTTGAGTAGCAGTTACTAAACGGAATATTCTTAGAGTTGGAGAAATCATTATATTACCTTTAAAATGAGTGTTTATTGAATAGGAAGAACAAACTTATTTTTTCTTAGTTTTTACAATGATGAGTAACAGAAAAATAAAGAACCTAAGACAGTTTCTCCTTTGTTAACTCAATGATGATTTTTATAAAACCTCTGAATTCCATATCTTTCCTGTTTGCTCTTTGGCTTTTTTCACATGAAGCAACAGGAATTGCTGAAAACTACTTCTCTTCCTAATTAATCTATGTCCCTTGTTCCCTCTTGTCTAAATTTTATTTTATTTTATTTTATTTTTTTTTTTTTGGTTTTTCTCCGGTACCAGGAACCGAACTCACGACCTTGCGCTTGCCAGGCAGGCGCTTTTGCCGCTGAGCTAAATCCCCAGCCCCATTGTCTAAATTTTAACATCAGGGTGTTGGTTAAAAATCTTAAGCTCCCCTTTGATCATGTGACCTGCTGTTCCTGCAGCAGCGCTGTCTCTGTGTTGCTGAGGTTGTGGATCACATATTTCTTTCTTACAAAAGTTAGAATTAATTGCTTATCTGAATTTCTCCCACCAAGGATGACATACTTTTATGTTTTCATAAATTTTTAAATTCCATTAAGAATGACATATCTTTTCCAGTGATTACAAATAGATTAGAAGATTAGGAATATCATACATTTACATTCATATTTTGATATATTCCAATCTTTCCAATCCATATATATATAAGTGTAATATGCACATATATATAGTATTAATATTAAGAAAAATCAATTTTATTTGAATCCTTAAAGCTTCTACTGTAAAAGAAAAAAAATTCAGCAATGGAGATTCATGAATCAAGTATAGTGTTTATACTACTGATTATAGTGAGAAGCTAATTTTATTCTGAATTAGTTTATTTCTTCTTATGCCTCTTCAGTTGCATAACTGTTGCATAGCATTTGTCTGCAACAGCCAAGGAAGGTCTCTAGCACTGTTCTGTGGAACAGGATGTCACCCTGCTCCTGAGGCCTGACACCTGTAGCCGGTGTGTATGGTCAGATGTACGACACATATGACGCTCCTTTCTCACAAACCGTTTAGGTGCACTGATTTACCAGGAAGCTGAAACACTCTTGAGATCTGAAGATGTCCAAGCACCCCTGATGGGAAAAGCAAGGTTACAGAGATGGTCAGCAGGGTTGTATATCTGTGTGGCAAAGGACACAGCAAACCAGAGAGCTGTAAGTGTCTGATCCTCTCTGGGTGTGCATCCGAATATAGAGCTGCTCCATTATAGCACAGCGGTGTTCACCTTCAGAGGGGCTCTCTTGGCTGGCAGGAGAGGTAAAGCCCTGTGCCAGAGCATGTGCAGGAGCTGGAATAGAGCCTTGGGGCTGGTGGCAGAGTCTGTTTCATTTCACAATGGTAGCAGCAGTTTGTTTGTTTTTTAATTAGTGGAGATGGCAGCACAGAAGGGACAGGAATCTGGGTGTCAGTGGTTCCCTGGCATTGAGGCCGTCTGAGGATGATCATCAAGACTGCAGTCTGCACAAAATATCAGACCCGCAGGGACTCATGTCAGTGACTTGTGTCTTTGGGCTATGGAGAGGCACTGACTTCTATATTCCAACAGACTGATGCTTTGTCACAAAAAGGGATTCCAGGTGCTCACGGTCAAGCCAGTCCAGTGTTGGAAAAGGTAAGCAATTATTTAATAACAGTATGAATCCATTCACATCAGGAGTCAGTTAATTTACAAACACATAGTATTTATTACAGTTGTATTAGCCTGTTTTTTTTTTTTTTCTTTTATGCTTGGGGTGGAACCAGGGCCTTGGCCATACTAGGAGAGAGCTCAACCACCAATGTACTTCCTAAGTCCTTTTTCCTGGCATTTCTGAAAGACAAGATCTCAGGTAGCAAGGGCTAATTTATAAGAAGAAAATATAATCATGCTGCCTTCTGAACACTTAAATATGAATAATCACAGTTTACCCTTAACTTTCATCATCTCCTTTTTTTCTCTTTGTAACCTTATGAGGAATGTTATTTTTATCTGAATTTTATAAATGAAGAAAGTAAGGCAGGTAGACCTTGTGTAATTTAACACAAATTCCACATTTAGCAAATGCTAGAAAAGGAATTTGAACCCAAGTAGCATGTCCTTAGCTATGATATTATACCCACTACTGGGAGAAATACAACCTCATAGAACAGGTTAAAGAGTAAGCAAGAGGAATAATCCTTTGAGCTTTATTTTAGAAATGCACTGTATTCCTTCACTGCATGTAAGTGATTTACTTATATCTAGCTCATCTGAATTACCTTGCTGTAAAATGCTGGTAGAGAATTACAGTCATGTTAGTTAGCAGTAGTTAGTAGCTTCTGTTCCTTGTGGGTGCATGATCTCGTTCCTGGAATGAATGGAATGATTCTCAACCGTGAAACAATCTCTTCTAAAGAGGTTATGATTTGTTGTTGTTGCTGTTAAGGAGGACATTTTATTTATCATGGAGGTAGATTTTAATTAAAGACCAAATGAAATACAGGTTGTACCTATGTTATCATACTGAGATAAACTCAATGGTATCAACCTGGCCATTGATCAATGCTTTGGCTTTGCATTCAGATCAAAGTCCTACTTTGAGATATACTTGCAGAGCTGATTTTGTTATCCTAGAAAGATAGAATTATTTAAACTTGGCAATGATCTCCAACAAGTGTTGATTGTTTTATTTGTAGATAGAGCTGCGGTAACTTCTCCAATGATGTGCTTTATGACCATCACTCACTGTGCCCAGCAGAACATTTTAATAAAGAACTGGAGGAGGATACTGGTGTGAGATTGGTCACAGTTACAGATCTGTGCATTGGTCACTCGGGCAGACATGTATCCTGAGCACCTCCTGGGAACCAGGCACTATTTTTATCATGGAATGCAGTAGGAAACATGGCATAAATAATCACTCCCTACCTAGATGTTGACGTTTAAATGTGGAAGAGAGCCACTCACACACAAAAGGAACCAATCAATTATATACTGTATTTGTGATAGATGCCATTAAAAAGCAAAAGAAGAGAGTGGGCCAGAAAATACAATACTGCCGGTTCACAATTTTAAATGTAGCGGTCAGGTAGCTGGCATGTGACAAAGACTCTGCAGAGCTGGAGGATGTTACTCAGATGCTGGGGGAGATGGAGAGGGGACGCAGGTGCTGAGCGAATGAGGTCATGCTCAGGAGTGAGATCAGGGAGGTCTGGAACTGGCGGGGTTTTGCTGAACCTTGTAAATTACTAGAGAAGGCTGCCTGTGCTTCTGACTGCACAAGGCAGGGTAATCTGTAAACTGCATGACTTGACTGGCTTTTAGAGGGTGTAATTGAGGCCGTTAAGTAGAAACAAGCTAGAGGAATAATATATTGTGGAATCAGAGAGGGCTGTCACAGTCCTGTAACCAGCAGATGAGGGTAGCAGTAACTGTGTTCAGTTTTGAGATATTTATTTAATGAGGTAAAACATATACACAGTGAAATACACAAATGTTCCTTGTACAATTTGGTAAATAAATACCAGCCGCCCTACAGGTTACCGTGATTACTGTGCCCACAAAATCCCCTCTCCTCCTTTCCTGTCAGTCATGTGTCACCAACCGTAAGCCACCACTGTCATGGGTTCTGTGGTCATAGATTACTTCATCTGTTGTGTGTGTGTGCGCGCTCATCTGTGTATGTGTGTGTCTGTATCTGTGTGTGTGAGAGTGTGTGTGTGTGTGTGTGTGCGTGTGTGCTCATCTGTGTATGTGTGTGCCTGTATTTGTGTGTGTGAGAATGTGTGTGTGTGTGAAAAATCATGCGCTACTCCTTGTGTCTGGCCTCATGTCAATGTTTTTAAGATTCATCTAGATGGTTGAGGTACTGATCGCTCTATCTATGTTGGAGCACTATTTACTTACATAAATATACTGTGATCTGTTTACACATTCTCTTGCTTTTGGACATTTAGATATTTCATAGATTGTGTTTATAAAGCTGCTACAAACATTCCTTCTTTAATAGATACAAACACAACTTTTAATATATGAGTGGTTATATTTATTTGCAGGTCTGTTTTAATCATTTTAGATGTAAATTATGTAGAGGGAAAACTTATGAAGATGTATGGTAATATATTATGTTCTTTTTTACCTCATGATATGTTTGAATATTTTTGTCCATAAATAAAAAGAAGTCAAACAACTGTTAGTATGAAGTTCTGTAATCACTCCCATGAAGAACAGAATTTATTCTGCTGGGATAATTTTTAACCATTATATTATATAATATCAGATTTACTTTCTTAACAGACTTTTAAGTATAGAGTACATGATTTTTGACTATAAGTATAAAGCCTAGCATATCTCTAGAATTGATGTTTTTGGCTTGACAAAACCTTTATGGATATTGATTAGTAACTATACATTTCCTGTTTCTAGCCCCTGGAAATTTATCATACTTCTTTTATTTTATGATTCTAATATTTCTTTTTCTTTCTGGAACCAGCAATTGAACTCATGACCTTGCACTTACCAGACAGGCCTTTGCCACTGAGCTATATCCCTGGCCCTAATTTTTAGATATAAATGAAATTATGCAGTATTTGTCATTCTGTGCCTTGGTTACTCACTGAGTGTGCTGTTCTCCAGGTTGTCCCATGCTGTTGCATATGGCAGGACTTCCTGTTCAGTTCTCAGTAGTATTGCACTGTGTGTGTGCACAGCGTTTTCTTCATCCATTTCCCAGTGGACGTTCAACTTGTTTCCACATCTTGGCTCCTGTAAGCCCAGCATTGAATGGAGACATACTGATTTCTCTTTGGCCCATCTTTGAACAGCTTTCAGATTTAGTGACTGGGGTCAGCACTGATGATTTCATTGGTCTCACTGAGGTCCAACAAGATGTTCTTTGTGCCACAACAGAGCACTCCTCTGAAGTCTGAGCAACCGCAGCAGGGAAAAGATAGCTATGAAATTTACCCATCACCAGTGCAATAATACAGGGTTCTGTGTACCTTTCCAGACAGGTTTCATACTGTCTTATGCTATCAAGTCACCCACTTAGAGTTCTTTCCTTTCAATTTGAAGGGCATCCTTTAGCATTGCAGATCCAGTGGTACTGAATGCCCTCAGTTTTACTGTGATTGGCAAAATCACTGTCTCTTTTTAAATTTCTGCAGAATTTTTTGTCAGAAAGAGTGTTCTTTTCCCAGTATTGTGATATAGGAAGTAATTGTTCAGAAGGAAAGGCAAACTGGGCAGGGAGGAAGGAAGGGAAAAGAAAAAATTTGAAAAAAGGATAAAATGAAAACACAGCTTTGTAAATAAGGAGGGGAAGAGGGGCTGAAGGGAGGGGAAGGAAATGGGAAAAAGGAACCAGGATATATTATGTATAGGTACAAATTCCCTGGGATGAATGTGTATATCTATCAGTGTATCAAAATCGTATCAATAAACTTAATTAGAAAGAAGAAACCGTGTTCTTGGAAGGCAAGATTTTTTTCCTTTCAGTACCTTGAATGTTCTATCATTCTACATTCCTGGCTTGTAAGATTTCCGTTGAGACATTTACTGATATTCTTACAGAGGTTCCCTTGTATGAGACAAGTTATGCTTTTCTTGCTGCTTTCAAACTTTTCTCTATCTTTGACTTTTAATTATTTATTTATCAGGTGTTTCAGTGTTGGTTTCTTTGAGTTCTTCTTCCTTGGTGTCCTTTGTCCTTTGCAGATCCAAATAATTTTCCTTTTCCAGATGTGGGAAGTTTTCAGCAACTATTTCTTTGAACACACTTTCCAGGCATTTATCTCTTTCAGTAATCTGAATTTTCCATAATGCAAGCGTTGCTCTGCTTGTTGGGGTCCCTTTAACCCCATAAGGTTTCTCACTTTTTTCATTGTTGCCTCACTCCTTGGTGCCTGTGGCTGAATTATTTCCAGTGACCTTTATTTAAGTGTGACAGCTTTTTTCTTTCCCATGATATAATCTACTCCTGAAACTCATCCATGAATTTTTCAGGTCAGTTATTGTGTTCTTTGGCTTAATGTCTACCTGGTCCTTTAAAAATATTTTCCATCTCTTTATGCATATTTTGTTCTTTTGACTTCAATGAACAGACTTTTAGAGAGATTTTCTATTGTGTCATATAAATCATATAGTTCCCTTCATTTGGATAGAAAATTGACCTCATTTTTTCACGTGGAAAACCTTTGCCCGAGTCCTCTTTTTCCTTGACTCTCTATGCTGGTATCCATGCACTGACAGTTTTTCATCTCTGTCACATGCAGAAGGGCCCTGCCAGTCAGCCTGGCCAGGGATTCCGGGATCTTTACCTACTCTTTCCCCTCCACAGACAGTATGGCAGTTATGGTGCTTCTTCAGCTCACCGTGTCTTGAGCTGGAGCTATGTCATGCTCTCGCCTAAGCCACTGTCTCCATCCTTCCTCGGGTGACTAGATTGTGCCAGGTCCATCCACAGCCAGGACTGGTCAATCCAGTAGTAGCTTTTGGGGCCCAGATCCACAGCAGCACCAGCTGCACAGGCCAGGTCTTTCTTTCCCAGTAGAAAGCTGAGAGGTGAGATACAGTTTTTCTTCTCTGTCTTTCAGTCTGCACTGAGGACTGTGCAATATCCAGGGCCTCTCCCAGCCCGGTGTTCTCTTCATTCTTCCCCAGGCAGCTAGTTTGTGCTGGGCCACTATTTACTTCTAAATGGCAAGACAGAGGTCACTGTTTTGGAGTTCCGCTTTGGGGAGATTGGGCACTAAATAAGTGTACTAGTCCCAGCTTTGTCTGGGCCAAGGCAGGAAAAAGGTGGTATTTCTGGTCTGTGGTGCTGCCCTGGAGACAGGTTTTCTGGGAAAAGTGCACATTAAATCTCTCTGCCAGGCTTTGATGCAGCCGGTTTTCTGTCCTACCAGAGTATAGGAACCTTTAAGTTAGTTTTTGATTTCTCTAAAAAGGAATTCTTTCATGAATACTTGCTGAATTGGTGCATTTGTAGGGAAAAGGAGGTCAAGAGCTTCTTACTCTGCCATCTTGCTGACATCTCTCTCCGACAAACATTCTTGTGTAATTATTTTTGTAGGCACATATTTTGCCATTTCTTCAGTAAACACTAGGAATATAATTACTAACTAACATGGCAGGTATATTTTTAGCACTTTAAGGATTTTCCAGGTTTTTCTAAGTGTTTGAATATTTACACTTTCCCCAGTAATTTATACCATTTCCAATTTCTTGGCAACCTTGCCAAAATGTTGTGTTAGCAGTCTTTTTATGTTTAGCAATTGTAATGTAAGTACAGTAAAATTTAATAGAGGTCTTAATTAGCATTTTCCAGTAATGTTTTCATGGAAAAGTGAATAAGATTTCCTGACTGTCATAGCTGTTATGAGTGAAAGAGTGAAGTGAAATGTAATTGCAAGGCTTTTTCAGTTTAACAAGTAAAACACTGAACCGTGTATTAAGTGAGACGAACGGGACTGAAATAAGAAGACAGAGGCAGGAGAAGGAATAGAAAAACTCTGGAACAGGATATGTTCAGTTGATGCCCATGGGATAAGTTCATGTAGAGATGTCATGTATGGAATTTGCTATAAGGTTGAAATTCAAAGGAGTAATATAAGGACAGTTATCATCATCTAGAAGAAACCGAAGTCATGCGATTTTGGCGCAGTCTCTGAAGCACTAAGTCAGAGTGAAAACAGTCAAATTCGAAGTAATTAGCCCTAGAGGCCTCCATGTTTGAGTCTATTAAACCAAACCAGAAAAAGATTTTGAGTCAAGGTGCCAGAAGGAGGAAAGAAATGTATGAGAGTGTGCCATTCCCGCTGAACCCAGTAAAGAACTTTCGAGAAGTGACAGACCTGCCCACAGCTGCCGAAAGTGATTGCCACAGCTAAGGTCTGTCTGTTATAAGCGGACAGAAGGTAACAGAGAGTGAGACACTTGAAACTACAGTTGCATTCATTTCTGGTTGTTAGTAACGTAAAGGTCTGGGGGATGACACTGTCCTCCTAACGACTGTTGGAATGAAGGATAGGAGCGCAGGAGGGAAGGAGCTGCAGAGAGTAGTATGTTAGAACAAACCATTCGTAAAGTTGGGGAAACATTTTACACTATAACATTCATGTATATGTGCCATATACTATATGTACATATAATGTATACGTGTAAAGAGACATGGCAAGGGAGGGTGAGTCTATGAACATCATTTAAAAGGAAAAATGGAAAGTTCAAGTACAACATATTAAATACTGTGGTGAAGTAGTGACTTGACATTAAGCTATGTATACAAAACAATGGATTCACTCATTATAAACTAAGTAATTGTCAATTAAATGCATAATATTAATTTTCAATAATGCTTCTCAAAAAATTTACCAAAAATATAATGTCTTCCTCTATATGAAATCATGAAAACAGCCAAAATAAGGGAGACTAGTGCACTGCATAGTTAAACTACATTTTAAATACCATGTTCCTGTATATCGTCTACATAAAACATATATCAAAGCCACAGAAAATATGATCATGAGGTAATTTTGAGTCATATGATACCAGTGTTGCCAACCAGACATTTTCCTATATTTCTTTTGGAAAAAGGAAGTCGGGAAAAATAATGAGTAACACTTAGTATTTCTCCTTTAATGGTTGTGCTAGTAATACAAATAAGCTTTTTCTTTGCAGCAATACACATTTTTATGTTTTAGTAATTGATATCAGTGCTTCACTATCAGTATGATCCTTAAAAACTTAAAAATATGTAAATGCAAGTTAATTTTATGGTAAAGTTGAGCATATTTTATGGATTATAAGCCCTTATCAATTGTAAGGTACACTATCATTTTATGTCAAGTTACCATTTTAACTATGAATATGCCTTCACTTTTAAAGTATCCTTATTTTAGAAAGGTTAAAGTATGGAAAATGTTTTAATCTTATATTGAAGGTACATGACTTATTTTTAATAATGTTATTGTCTTGCTGGATTATGCATCTTTTCAACATCCTAAATTTACATGGAAATATACTTTTGTAATCCCAGTACTGAGGAATACTGAGGCAAGAGGATCACAAATTGACTCCTACCTGGCAACTTAGCAAAACCTTCTCTCAAAATAAAAAGAAAAAGGGTTGCAGCTCAGTGGATGCAGCTCACCTGTGAATTCTATCCCATTACCAACAACGATGTGTGTCTGTGTGTGAAATTCTTATGAGATCTCAAATTTCATATACATAAGATTATATTTCATTGCAGTTTATAGAAGAACTATATATTTTATAGCTTTTTGAAAAAGTAGCTTTTTGAAAAATATTTAGCTTTTCAAGGTGATAGAAAAAATTCTACTTAGGCTGATAATTTTTCAGGCAAAATTATATACTTGTTGATTGAAATAATGTCATTTTCTTCCTACTTGTGAGATAAGCTGGGCTATATAAAGAAAACTTTGGAGATGTTGTGGACCATTATTCCGTCTAGATTGTCTGGGGCATTTCGCTCTAAGAAGTCACCTCGGCTCTGTTAGGAACTGGTCCAGGACTTCTCGTACTACTAGTTTATGGCGCTTTTGTCAGGATGTTCTATCTTTATTATCAGGAGTCATCCTGGAGGTCATATTACATGATCTGGAAATAGGATGCTTCTGTGATGTTCTTAGTGTGGTACGTTGTTGGAGTTTATATGGTAAACACCACTTCATTAGTTACAGCTTGCATTCAGAAAGTTTCTATTTTAATTAAAAATCTCTTACACAGGATCCTAAAAACTTGGTTGAAAACAAATTATAGAATGGAGGTAGCACTTCAGGAAGTGGCAACTTGCACGCTCGATGGTTTGCTAATGACTTAATATCAACTCTATGTAGCCTTAGAAGTTATATAACCAGATGAAGGGGCAGACTATAGAAAAATGGCCAATATCTAAGTATTATTTCATCTTATTTAATTAGTACTATTTATGAAAAAAGCAGAATAATATATTTTTAAGAACACCAGTGGGTTTTACATGTAGATACGGACTCCCATGGATTATTATGGAAACATTTGGCCCTGCTGATTTTGTCATCATCTGTAGGCAGTGTGTGGGGGGATGCTGATGTTTATTTCTTAATGCACCCAGTACATAAATGCCTGTTTTGCTTGGACTTATTTACTTTTCTAACTAACTGGCTTCCAAGTAAGGGTGGCAGGTGCAGATGAATTACTTCAGTTGCTTTTCTGCAGTATGAAAAAAATGAATCAGTACGAGATTTTCAGGAGAAATACTTGCATCATAGAAAAAGTCTCTAGTTGGGTACAGTCAGAGGGCTGATGTATTTACACATGACAGTTGTGATCACGGGATGAAATTCAGCAGCACCCAGTTACCTATCTCTGCGGCAAAGACAGAGCAGACCGTTCCACAGGATAGAACTGTGGCAAGTGATAGCCTCTTTGTCCGTGCTCAGACTCTGCCGTAAGAAAGATCAGGGAACCGTGGACAGCACAGTGAAAGGAAGGCTGACCTGAGCAACTACCTGTGCTGTGCTCCATTCTGGTTTCAGTAGCACAGATATAAATCTCCATTGGCATCAGCCCCTCTACTTCACATCGCGTGGCCATACACAGCTGATACTTTGGAGGAGGAACTGTCCCAGCTCTCACCTGATCGCTCTTAAAGTCCTCGCAGCCCTGGGGATGAGAGGACCACACTTTGAGCAGTGTGCTGCTGGAGGGAATGTGGCTCTCCCTCGGAGCCAGACCCTGCAGACAGCTGCAGAGTTTTTCCAGGGGAGGTCATTGTGGGGGCAGAGGATTTCCTTTCCTTCTTATATTCTAGAGGTTTAAACTGAACCCTGGGGAAGAACCAACATGCAGTTGCAGGAATAGATTCCTGTGACAGGGGCAGAAGGTTCAAGCATCTTTCGTTTCAGGTCTTTTTTTCTGTATCACTGATACTCTCGTTTATTTATATCTAGCCTTAATTAATAAAAGATGAGGTGCGGCTAAAAATGCATACATTGCAATAGCATAAAACGAATTGAAAAATCAGGAGAAAAGGAAATAACACTTGGAAACTAAAACGAAACTGAGCATGCATTTAGAAATTAGGATGTGGTACTCAGCAAAGTAACCTAGGGCTTTCTAAGTATTACCTCTATATTTCCCAGCTTCTCAAAGAAAGAGTAAACACATTATTGCAAGGTTTGGAATGGTCATGCAGTTAATGCTAACTAACTCCTCAGCAGGAAGAAAAAATTTTGTCTTCTAACTCTAAAACATGTTGTTGTCAGAGGGAGCCTTGTATTGAGGTTGACAACATCCTCAACAGTACCTCTCCAGGGATACAACAACTGTGGTAGACACTTTGCTTATTGTCTGCATTCAGTATGGCCTATGGCTGAGAACAACGGGAAAAGAACTATTAGGAGGACCTGAAAACAGAGATCTCTAGGCTCATAGGTCCACAGTCATGATATTTTATTCCTGTGATAAAAAATTAGAAAACCTTCAGCAAAAATTGGCAATCTCATTCTGTATAGACCGGAGTAAGTATCTTTGGTTTCGTGGCTAACCTGGTTTCCGTTACATCCACTCAGCTTTGCCTTTGCTGTACGAAAGGAGCCATAGGTTGGATAGAGGTGAAGAGTAGAGAATTTGCAAATGGGAAGAAAACCATGCGCTGGAGGGAGGGGCTTGGGAGTGGAGGGGAAGGGGGCTTAGAGGGAATTAAGTACACTCTCCACGGCGGTACACTTACTGTGTGCATTTAATCATTAAGTGTTTGGTTTGCCCTGAGAAAAATGAACTGCATAAGCATCTCAGATGCAGATGTGAAAAACATGGAGGCTTCATAAGAACAAATGCTTTTATAGAAACAAAAGACATGACTGTTTCCGAAGATGCTTTGGGAAACACTACCTTTACCACTGCAATACTCCCCAGGGAACCTGGGACTTTGAGATAGCTATTCTAATTGTATTAGTTGCAAGTGGTACCCGCCAATTACCTGATGGCCGAACCTACTGTATAACATGGTGGGATGACAATGGCGTTAAGAGTCAGACAGCTAGGATTTATTGCATACTTACGGAGCAGGTAGCACACTGCTGGACTACCTCGTTGAATCCTCACAGAAGTGAACTGGGTTGCTTTATCCCTTTGGTACAAAAGATCAGAATGAATGGCAAAGGCTAAATGACTCACTGAAGGTCACACAGCTGCCAAGTATGACATCCAAGATTCTTAACCCTTACTCGGGGTCTCTGGGGTACTAGTGGCTTGGGTTTAAAACTCATAGGACATCTGCCTCAAATTGTATCTAACTTAATTTTATCATGGGCAATGTTTTTGTTCACTCAGCAAGTATACAGAAACATCAGTTGCCTGTGGAAAATCACTCTAGCTTGTAAGTACAAAGTTTTAATAAATGCAGAAAGGCACATGCTAACTTCCACTTCCTACCTGCCAGGGCGTGTGTGGCTGATTCAATAAATTCACAGAATTGTTAACATTTAAAACAACACATCACGAAATGTATTACTACATTGCAATTTGAAATGTGCTGTGTTTTGTTGAAGGTATTTCTAAGAACGCCGATGCTCATGGATTCCTTATGGTGCAGCGTTCTTATACCAGGCCCTAAAATATTGCTTAGCCCCCAGTGCTCCCTCTTTAGAGCAACTGAAGATCTGAAATGCTTTAAAGATCCTGAAATCTTCCCTGCGAAGTGACATATAAATTCAGCAGCGCTTAGTAGATGTGACTGAACCCCTAGTGCCCGTTTCACATCTCTCCCCATCTTGTCCTGGAGTGCTGTATAGTGCTATACTTCAAGAAGTACAAACACCTCAAATTTATTGAGGAAAACAAGGGAGAATGGGGAATATGTGCAGTGCTATACACCCCTGATGTAATGGGATCTTTCCGGAAAGAAGGAAAACATAGCAAGCACGCCAAGCTTTATGAGAGACATTCAGCTGTGAGGACAAACTCCAAGTGTATCCCATGACTGAGTTTGCGTGTGAATGAATTTATGATCCTTGGTTAACCAGATGTAGATGTGGGAAGGATGAGAGGAAAGCAGGGGTTAAATTGATGCTGGGCGCTGAGAGAAGGGTGTGTTCTTGAAACTTGTAAGCAAATTACAGTTGTAGAACTAATTTAAGAAAATCTTAATATGTGGGTCAACTGCAAGCCTCAGCGAGCTAGTCGGGGTGTCCTTTTAGAGGGGTTACTGTCTAATGGTGCCTTATTTGTCCCTCTGCTGTATGTTCCGGTACGTTGCATCATTAGCATTCACCCGACGAGTGGGCATCATTAGCCTTCTCTCACATGCCCCCATAAATATCCTAACGGAGATTTCCAGAAAAATATTCTCCCATTTGTATCTCCCAGGGGCTATCTATTTGAAGAATGCATGCCTAAATACTCATAGTTCACTGAGGTGATTCCATTTTCTTTCAGAAAAAATAACTTTTGCCTTTTAACAACACATGTTTTTCTGGTTCTGAAAATGATACATGATGGTGAAGCCAGTTGGTGTAAAAAAAAACTTAAAGTTGCCCATGATTGCATATCTATTACTGCTTAATTTAAAATATATCTAGTCATTTTATTTTACCTACATTTTTCCTATAAAACTGAGATTGCATAATATATAGTTTTAATTTTTTCACATTTAAAATTACCATTCATTACAAACATATTTTTTAAAATAATCCACTCAGGTGGGAAGACAAGAAAGCACACATTCAATAGTTTATTCCAATGAAATATTTTTTATTTCATGTAACAGAGACTTATTATTGTCTATATTATTTGGCCATCTTCAGTGAAGAGAATTTTATAATCTGTTGCTTTAAGGAAAAATTATTACCATATAAAACTAAACAAGAGGAAAATAACTTCATTATCATATCTCTAAACTGTTAGTGTATTTTGAGCACAGATTTTTGCAAACTTGTGCAAATGAGATTGTATAAGTTTAAATTCACAGTACTACCCACACACAAATTCTGTGGACTTATGAAAACATTACCGATCACTATAATTTCAAGTGATTTTCTGAAATCTCCTTAGACTTATTTTTCGAAGACAGTCTTGGATCCTTCAAGATCAGTGAGACATTCCAAATTAATAAAAGCTTTTAAATCATAGGGTTATGCCTCTGAAGAGTACTCAATCCAGCCATCATTCTCTTACCAGAATTATTTGACATATGCTTTTTAACATAAGATGGGAACTCCATAAAACTTTTAGAAATGCATTTAATTACTGTGATTTATAGTATATATCATTTATCCCATGGTTTTAGACTCTATTTTGACAAATATCAGGCACCTGATTTCCAAATGAGTTTTCTTTTTCATAAGTTTGATCATTTAGAATTATACCTAGTATAAATGTAAGCCGATACCCTATGACTTTGCCAGAATGCCTGGAAATCTACTACCTTCAACCCCTGGCTGACATATTAAAGGTCTCCTTAAAAGTACCCTGCACTAGACGAATAATAGGTTACTTGGAATTTGGTCCTGAGTGCCTGCTGTTCTGACAGGCTCCAAGGAGGAGACTTGAAAATATAGAACACTGGAAGTTAGAAGGAGGTCAGGTGACCAGGACAGACTGTTCATGTAGATGAGAGGAATGAGAACAGAGAGAGAGAGAGAGAGAGAGAGAGAGAGAGAGAGAGAGAGA